>NC_045152.1:13799927-13822427 GCF_900700415.2 Clupea harengus
CTACCTTCATCCCTTTCTCCCCTCCTCTTCATTTCCCCCTCTATATCTTTTCTCCCCCTTTTCCTGTCCATCTCTTCCTCCTCTCTCTCTCTCCCTCTCCCTCTCTTTCTCTCTCCATTTCTATCTTTCCCTCTCTTCGTCTGTCTCTCTCTCTCTCCATGTCTGTCTGTCTTTCTTTCTCCCTCCCTCTCTCTTTCTCTCCTCCCTCACTTTGTCTCTCTCTCCATCTGTTGCTTTATCCCTCCCTCTTTCTCCATATCCCTCTCTCCCTCCTTCCTCTCTTTCCTCTCTTTCTCTCCGTCTCCTTGGTTCTCCACCTCCCTCTTTCCATTTCTCCGTCCCTCAGAGCCATGATAACATCTATGACGACCCGTACCAGCCCGAGGTGGACTCTCACCATCATCATCATCAGCAGCATCAGCATGGTGGTGGTGGTGGTGGAGGTGGAGGCGGAGGTGGTGGAGGCAGCGGTGGAGGAGGAGGTGGTGGAGGAGGAGGAGGAGCAGGCGGCGGGGGAGGAGGCGGGGGCCGGCGGCGACGTGGCCGCGACCACTTTGCCACCATCCGCACGGCGTCGCTGGTGACCCGTCAGATCCAGGAGCACGAGCAGGGTTCGGCGCTGCGGGAGCAGATGTCGGGCTACAAGCGCATGCGGCGGCAGCACCAGAAGCAGCTCATGGCGCTGGAGAACAAGCTGAAGGCCGAGATGGACGAGCACCAGCTGCGCCTCGACAAGGAGCTGGAGAACCAGAGGAACAACTTCAGCACCGAGGCCGACAAACTCAACAAGAAACACTCGGGCCTACTGGACAAGGAGGTGAGGGGGAGAGAGGAAGATATGTGTGTGTGTGTGTATATATAAATATATGAGAGAGAGAGAGAGAGAGAGAGAGGAAGAGGTGTGTGTGTGTGTGTGTGTGTGTGTGTGTGTGTGTGTGTATGTGTGTGTATATATAAATATATGAGAGAGATGGATGAGGAGAAGGCGATAGCCTGGAGCGTGAGAAACTCAACAAGAAACAATGTCATCCATACTGGGGAAGGTGGTGAGAAGGGGAGGATGAGTGGGAGAGGGAGGATGAGTGGGAGAGGGAGGAAGGAGAGAGACAGTCCAGAGCAATATCAGGCTATACTGGAGAAGGTGAGGAGAGAATAAGTGTAGAGAGAGACAGAGAGACAGGTGAGAAGGGAAGAGGTGTATAGAGAGAGAAAGAGAGGAGGAGGGAAGCGGTGTAGAGAGAAGCGGTGTAGAGGGCGACACTAATATTTCTTCTCCCCCCAGACTAAGGCTGTGTTGACGGAGGAGAAGAAGTTCCAGCAGCACATTCTGGGCCAGCAGAAGAAGGAGCTCACCAGCCTGCTGGACTCTCAGAAACGCCAGTACAGACAGCGCAAGGAGCAACTCAAAGAGGTACACACACACACACACACACACACACACACACACACACAGACACACACAGACGCTCTCACCACACACACACACTCACACACATACAGACGCTCTCACACACACACACAGACACACACAGGCGCTCTCACCACACACACACCTGTGTATGTAATTGTGTGGTGCTGCACTGAAACCCTTCCCCTGTGTATGTGATTGTCTGGTGCTGCACTGAAACCCTTCCCCTGGGTATGTAATTGTGTGGTGTTGCACTGAAACCCTTCCCCTGTGTGCAGGAGCTGAATGAGAACCAGTCCACGCCCAAGCGGGAGAAGCAGGAGTGGCTGGTCCAGCAGAAGGAATGTATGCAGCAGATCCAGGCCGAGGAGGAGGCGGGGTTGCTACGGCGACAGCGACAGTACTATGAGCTGCAGGCCCGCCAGTACAAGAGGAAGATGCTGCTAACTAGACACAACCTGGAGCAGGACCTACTCCGAGAGGTACACACACACACACACACACAACCTGGAGCAGGACCTACTCCGAGAGGTACACACACACAAACACACACACACACACACACACACAGACACAGACACACACACACACACACACACACACAACCTGGAGCAGGACCTACTCCGAGAGGTACACACACTAGGGCTGGTCAATCATATTTCACTATATCATTGGTTCATATGAGGAGATGAGTGCGGTCCGATGACATATACTGAGTAATGGTGCACTGAAGCTTCACTAGCAGATTCCTCTTTTTCATGTGGGAATGTGACGTCCTTATTTCAGGACTGCAACACGTGGGAAATAAACTCGGCAACATTTCATACTAAACGCGTTGGCTGAGTTGGAGATTGAAACTCGCAGAAGCTCAACGTTTAGACTCAACATTATTATGTCTGTGTTTTAAAAATCCCCACTCCACCCCTCTGGTCTTGTGCAGTGCTCACGGGTGTTGGGGACGTTCCCCGTAGACTAGGCCTGTAGCGTGTAGAGCACAAGACACAACCACACAACCAGATCATCACTGCCAAACAACACACAACCAGATCATCACTGCCAAACACACAACCAAACAACACACAACCACATCACTGCCAAACAACACACAACCACATCACTGCCAAACAACACACACACACACACACACACACACACACACACACACACACACACACAACCACACAACCACATCACTGCCAAACAACACAACCACATCACTGCCAAACAACACACACACACACACACACACACACACACACAACCACACAACCACATCACTGCCAAACAACACACAACCACATCACTGCCAAACAACACACACACACACACACACACGCACACACACACACACACACACACACACACACACACACACACAACCACATCACTGCCGAACAACACACAACCACATCACTGCCAAACACACACACACACACACACACACACACACACACAACCACATCACTGCCAAACAACACACAACCACATCACTGCCAAACAACACACAACCAGATCACTGCCAAACAACACACAACCAGATCACTGCCAAACACACAACCAGATCACTGCCAAACACACAACACACAACCAGATCATCACTGCCAAACACACACAACCAGATCATCACTGCCAAACACACACAACCAGAGCATCACTGCCAAACGGAAAGCGGCACATACATTGTTTTATCTGTATTATCATCTTTTTGTAATGGTTGGAAGCCAAAATTCATACTTGTAAACACACACACACACACACATACACACACACATCCTGGAGCAGGACCAATTTAGAGAGGTACACACATGTTAGAAGCTAACCACTTAAAGTAGCATAACGGAACAATTGCTAATCGCTAACGATATGCTATGTACAATTACTGCATAATGCCACTTTAATACTTTCTGTTCCTCCCTCCTTCCATCTTTACCTCTATCCATCTATTCTATTCTCTCTCTACCCCTCTCTCTTCCTCTCTCTCTCTCTCCCCCCCTCTCCATCCCTCCCTCTCTCTCTCTCTCCCCCTCTCCATCCCTCCATCCGTGTAGGATCTGAATAAGAAGCAGACACTGAAGGACCTTGAGTGTGCCATGTTGCTGCGCCACCACGAGTCGACGCAGGAGATGGAGTTCCGCCAGCTGGGGGCGCTGCAGCGCACGCGGGCCGACCTGATCCGCGCGCAGCACCAGAGCGAGCTCACCAACCAGATGGAGTACAACAAGCGCCGCGAGCAGGAGCTGCGCCAGAAACACGCCGTGGAGGTCCGCCAGCAGCCAAAGAGCCTGAGAGTGAGTGAGGGGGGGGGCACGGCGGGGGCGCCTGGGGGGGGGGACGGGACGGAGGACGAGGAGGAGAGGGAGGTGTGTGGTGAGGAACAGGACGAGGGAGAGAGGGAGATGTGTGGTGAGGAACAGGACAAGGGAGAGAGGGAGATGAGGGGAAAGGAGGGAGGGGAGGATGAGGGGCAGGAGGAAGAGGTTAAGGAGGAGAGGGGAACGAGGGATGAGGAGCAAGAAGGTAGAGAAGGGGTGGAGATGGGAGAGGGGGCTACTGATGACCTCACAGACCAAAGACAGGAAGAAGAATGTGATGATGAGGAGAGAGAAGAGAAGAAAGAGGAGAGAGAGATGCATAGAGAACATACAGAGGAGTGGAAAGAGGTGGATCAGAGACAGGTAGAGGGGGACCGTTGGGAGGAAGATGATGATGATGATGATGATGAAGATGATGATGACGATGACGAAGACCAAAGAGAGACAGAGTCTGAAACTGAAGACGAGGACGACAGGGGTGTGGCCGATGGCTGTCCATCAGAGCTGGTCTCCTCCCCTTCGGTTGAGCGTCACCCGCGGCAACGGCAGCGAGCGCGGGAAGCAGACGAGCTGTCAGAGTTCTACTTCCCAGACACGCTGGAAGAGCTCGAGCCCCCGCCCCTCCCCACTCCCCCCGTGCCCCCTCCCCCCCCCTCCTCCCTGCCCTCCCTCCTCTCTCACGCCATCACCCTCATCCTCTCCCTCTCCGCCGCCGCCCACCCCTCCGTCCTCACTCTTCTCTCTCTCTCCATCCTCCTCCTCTCCCTGCGCCGCTCTCCTCCCCTCCCCTCCCTCGCTTCCCTCCTCCTCTCCGCCGAGCTGGCCTTCCTCGCCCTCTTCTTCTCCTACCTCCTCCTCCTCTCCGTCTGCTCCCTCTCCTTCTCCTCCTTCCTCTCCCTGACGCTCTGGGGCTCAGGCCTGTTCAGTCTGGGCCTGTCCGTGAGCCTGGGCCTCTATTACGTGCCCATGGCCCTGGTGTCGGGCTTCTTCCTCAGCTCGCCCTGGCTCTTCCTCTCCCTCTACCTGCTGCTGGTGCTGGTGGTGCGCCCGGCCCGCCGGCTGCTCGACGGCGCCCCCCAGAGGCTGCGCCGCCGCTGGATGCTCTTCCTCTTCCGCCTGCCGCGCCCGCTCTTCGCCGTGTGCCAGTCGCTGCTGGGCGGTGTGACCGAACGCAACCTCTACCACATGTTCCCCAAAGCCGGGCGAAACTGGGGCGTCCTCCAGTCGCGCATCCCCGTGGCCGTCTCCAGCCTGCCCCCCCACCTGCGCCCCCCCACCGTCAGCCGTCACGCAGCCCTGCTGGCCTCCAGCCGCCTCTGGCTCAGGCGCTTCCTCAGACGGCCCTTGGGGGTCCTCGCCGACCTGGCCAACGCCTGGGTGCTGGGCATGGCAAGTCACGTGCTGAAGGAGCTCCCCCCCGCCCACCTCAGGAGGCTCCGCGCCCTCGGGCTCATCCGCACCGAGAGGCCCAGCCGGTTGCCACGGCTACTGCCTCTCCCGGAGCGAGAGCGCAGGCAGAGGGAGAGGCAGAGGAGGGAGAAGCAGAGGCGCAAGAGAGAGGACCGGGAGCGCATATACAGGGAGGAGGGCAGGTGGGAGAGCGGACTCAGGAGAACCGCATCAGGGAGGATCATGAGAGGGAAGGTGGTTCCTTGGAGATAGAGAGAGAGAGATAGAGAGAGAGAGAGAAAAAAGAAAGGAAAGGAAAAATAGAGGAAAGAGGATGGGGAGTCTGATCATAGGAAACAGGGATGAAAGTCTTCGAGGTCCAGACTGTGGCAAGTGTGTGTTTGAGTGTGTTTGTATGTTTTATCCGTCCATGACTGATTAATGTAACCGTGTGCAACGAGCCCGGTGTGTATGTGTGTGTGTTCCTCCCTCACACACTCCTTGGGTCCCTTCACAGCCCCCCCCTCCAAAATGCATGGCGTCCTGGTGGCAGGGGTCACTTCCTTACGATGTGTGTGTGTGTGTGTGTGTGTGTGTGTGTGTGTGTGCTGGGGTGTATGTCAACATCATGTCACCATCCCGTCATTGTCACCTTCATCCTCTGTTCAGAGGTTCAGTGTCATTCAGTATCTTGCTTTTTGTAAAAGTTTCTCATTTCATTGTTGTTTTTACAAGTGTTTCATTTTTTTCTTATATGGTAAGAGAATGTCATATGGTTGTTGTTGAGACCATGTTTGTGCAATGTTGTTGAGTATGATTGTGTGCGTGTGTTTCTTTAAACTTTTATGGAAGTCTTACAATTTCAAGCATATGAAGTTAGCTTAGCACTGTTAGCCGAGTGCAGTACCAATTTCAAAATGGCCACTTGTGAACATGACATCATGTGACCACAGCGTCATGTGACTAGACCCCCTCCAGAGCTTTTTAGCACTGCTCCCACTGTGAAACCAGCAATATGGCCAAAGCTACTCGCTGGAGCCAGATACACTACGTAGAACCTCAGTGCAATAGCTTGGCTCTGTGGAACCTTCAACAGTTCCCAACCATGTACAATCTGACTTGATATGGACCAGGTGAAGGGGATCCTAGCCTTATTTAGTATTAGTGAGGAGACCGTTAGTCTTAACTGGAAAAGAGGAAGACCGGTGCAGCATTTAAGTGGTTCTGTGTTCTACTGGGTTCTCTCTGTTCCTTACTTTAGCTCATATTGTTCTCCTGTAGGATTCAACCAAAGCAGAACCCGCAAGTGTTCTTAGAATCATGAAATATTTATGCATTTTTGAGTACAGGTCAAGGAGATTCGATATGCAGGTTTGTGTTTTTGTTTTTTATATATTTTCTTGTAAACCACAGCGTAGTATATGAGATATGATGTTGTTTAAAAAAAAAACTAGGAGCTACTTGAGATAAAGGTTATTATCACATATTAGATTCTTCATAGACTTATACATATATGTTATTGTTTCCTAGCAATAACTTAATTATTAAATATTTACCATGTAAACACTTTTATTATTTATGTTATTCGCATACATGAGGACACAGTTAGTCTGTGTGCTGAAAGCCCATGTGTGTGGAGTCCGTCCCATGGGCCAGCAGGAGGTTGATGGGGAGCTGAGCTAGCCTAGCCTAGCCTATGCTATTAGAAATGTGTGTGGAGTCACTCCGTGGACCAGTAGGAGGTTGGGGAGCTAGCCTAGCCTAGCCTAGCCTATGCTGTTAAAAATGTGTGTGGAGTCACTCCGTGGACCAGAAGGGGGTTATTGGGCAGCTAGCCTAGCCTAGCCTATGCTGTTAGGGCTGTGTGTGGAGTCACTCCGTGGACCAGCAGGAGGTTGTTGTGTTAACCTAGCCTAGCGTATGCTGTTATCACTGTGTGTGGAGTGGTTCAGTGTAGTTAGTGCTCTTTTTGAAGCCAAAATGACAATCACATTAGGGAAGCCTTATTAAGAAGCCTTGGGTGTCTTAAGAGAGAGTGATGCCCAGCTATAACCAAAGATGGTTGCGTGGCAGAATGTACCGAGTACAAATGAAGAGGTCTGGACGTGTACCGCTCTGATTCAGATTTAATGTGGGAAGAAGAGCAAACACGATGACCAAAGGGTTGAGAGTTTGTTTTTGTTTGTTGCAGAAACGAGTCTTGGTCTGATTGAACACTGAAGCCATGATAAGAAACATTTAGGAGAGGATAGTGTGTGTGTGTGTGTGTGTGTGTATGTGTGGAATTTATATTCCAGTTGTGCAGAATATCTACTGTATGTCATGTACGGTTACCCAACATGTCTAAATATTTCAACAAATGCCCCCAAAATGTTTAAAAACGTAATGAGGTCTATCTCTATAGAGAGAGTGTGTGTGTGTGTGTGTGTGTGCTGTTGCGATGCACTTAAGGGCTTCTATAAGCACATAAAGGAGAGATGAAGGCCTTCTACCCTGACCATCTTCCTCTTCCTTTCGCCCGGTTATGTCCTCTAAACGCTACCCCCCTCTCGTCCCCCTCTGAATGGAACAAAGGGTTTGTTGTCGTTAATGTTTGTTATGTTGACCCATTTTGTTTTAGTTTTTTTGTTTACATAAGTTGTGTTCTATTTGTATCACGCTGTATGTGGCATTGATTTTTTTAATGGACGTTTTCATATCCGCAGTATTTGTAAGTCAATGTTGCGACAGACCCCCATAGCAGCCATCTTGTCTACATTTCATACTCATTGAAAATGTGTGTGTGTGTGTGTGTGTGTGTGTGTGTGTGTGTGTGTGTGTCCGTGCGTGCGTGTGCGCACACACTAATGGAGATTTCCATGAGTGTGTGCAGGTGGGAATATGCAATATATATTTTGTCATACTTGACATTTTTTCCACTCCTGAAATAAATTTCTTTTTCGTTTGACCATTTGTGCTTTTTGTTTTAATTTCAGTTCTTTGTCTTGATTTCTTCATCATCATTTTCATGTTAAGCCCCCCCCCTCCATCAAATACACAGAGTTCTGTACACGAGCCCATAGGCTAGAACACACCAGCGGTACTGATCTGATCAGTCTTAGGAAGGAGACGAATGATGTTGATGTTGATGTTGGAGGTGAGGCGGCCATGCATCACTCCAGAGCTACAAACATCATGATCCCTGACACAGCCCATCAGTTTTTCAGCAACTCCAAAAGGCTAGGAAGACTGTGTGTCCGTGTGTGTGTGTGTGTGTGTGTGTGTGGGTGACCCACCTCTAATGCTGGACGAGGGTCAGGTCTGCCTCATAGTAAGATAGTCACCCTAGAGATATTTACACTCGAGCCAGAGAAAGCACATCTGCTGTCAGCGAGCGAACAACCACCTGAGGAGTGAAAGGTCCACATGTTTGAATTGAATGACCTCTGGCTGCGTGTTTGGAGTGGGGATGCCCAGGTGAGTGTCTGATGCTGTCTCCTCCTCTCCTTCGCCTCTTCTGCTCTCCTCTGCTTGCCTGGGAGGAGTGAACCCAAAGGAGGTGGCTCTGGAGTCAACCCAAAGGAGGTGGCTTCACGCAGCAGATCAAACCAAGCTGGCCTGTTTCTCTCTCTGTGTGTGTGTGTGTGTGTGTGTGTGTGTGTGTGTGCTTTCTCTCTCTCTCAAGCAACAATCATGCCCTCCTTTCAGAGTTCTGATAAGTGTCACTGAACCAATCAAAACTTCCAATGTGGTGATCCTGCAAGTGTGTCATCTGCCGCTCTGTAGGAATATGAATGCATAATGTCTCTAACACACACACACACACACACACCTCTTCCTGTATCAGTAGCTGCTGTCTCTGATTCTGACCTCCTTCCTCTGTGTTTCTGTGTGTGTGTGTGTGTGTGTGTGTGGTGTGTTTCTCTGTGTGTTTCCATTACTCTCTCCACGTGGCCATCTGTCTTCGTCTTGTGCTGTCCGTCTTTCTCCATCTCTCTCTGTCTTTCTCTTTCCATCTCTGTCTCTCCATCTCTCTCTCCCCCACCCGTCTCTCTCTCCATCTCTTCCTCCCCCCACCCGTCTCTCTCTCTCCATCTCTTCCTCCCCCCCACCCGTCTCTCCCCTCCAGGCTAAGGAGATGCAGATCAAGCGCCAGTTCCAGGAGACGTGTAAGATCCAGACGCGTCAGTACAAGGCCCTGCGGAACCACCTGCTGGAGTCCACCCCCAAGAGCGAACACAAGGGGGTGCTCAAGCGCCTCAAGGACGAGCAGACGCGCAAGCTGGCCATCCTGGCCGAGCAGTACGACCACTCCATTAACGACATGCTCTCCACGCAGGCTGTGAGTAAGGCAAGGACATGTCAATCACAGGTTACGCCCCGCCCCCTCACGCCCAAAACCACACCCCTGCTAACCCTCCCCGCGCCCCTGCCCCTGCACCCCATCCTTCTCTCCCGATGTATTTATCCAGCCACGACAGACGTCTAGATGAGACGCGTGTACGTCCGTAACCACGGAAATGGGATGTGTAGCCCACATCACTGTGGATGTCTGTCGGGGTGGGAAATGCACATGGTGGGGAGCAAGCATGGATGGAATATAGTTTGCAGTTAGTAGACATCGGTTAGCAAACATGCAGGACATGCAGGTCTGTCAGCGTTTGTCGGTAAGATAATTTCTGTGGGACTGGATTTAAACTGGATGTGTGAAGGAAAACAAATACTGATTAATGAATTACTGATCAGGATTCATTTAAAGCGGTTGAGTCCACAGTGAAGAGCTGTGTGATTGATTACTGATCAGGATTCATTTAAGGCGGTTGAGTCAACAGTGAAGACCTGTGTTTGTGTTCATCTCCTTTTGTGCTCAGGAGAGATGCGGCCGTCCAAACACTGAAACACTGCAATAGCTAGTAGGATATTAGCACTGCCATGGCAACACACACACACACCCTGCCTGCCTGCCTGCCTGCCTGCCTGTCTTCACCTGGCCTCCACTATCCCAGAATGCCCCTCTGATCCCATAGGATAGTAGATCAGCCTTTGGGGCTTCTCTCCCGTGTTGACCTTTGACCTCCCTCTCGCTGCAGCTGCGATTGGACGAGACTCAGGAGGCGGAGTATCAGGTGCTGCGCATGCAGCTGCAGCAGGAGCTGGAGCTGCTGAACGCCTACCAGAGCAAGATCAAGATCCACACCGACACCCAGCACGAGAGGGAGCTCAAGGACCTGGAGCAGAGGGTGTCCATACGCAGGGCACTGCTGGAGCAGAGGGTAAGTGTGTGTGTGTGTGTGTGTGTGTGTGTGTGTGTGCGTGCGTGCGTGCGTGCGTGCGTGCGTGCGTGCGTGCGTGCGTGCGTGCGTGCGTGCGTGCGTGCGTGCACGAGAGGGAGCTCAAGGACCTGGAGCAGAGGGTAAGGGTGTGTGTGTGCACGAGAGGGAGCTAAAAGACCAGAGAGAGAGAGAGAGAGAGAGAGAGAGAGTGTGTGTGAGAGTGTGTGTTGGTGGAAAGTTTTGCACTTCTGGTGTTGTTTCTTCATATGCCCTTTTCTCCCTCATTACGATACTGTAACCCTTTTTTCTCTTCTCCTCTCCTCTCTCCCCTTCTGATCCCCCCTTCTCTCTCTCCATCTCCATCCTTCTCTCCCTGCAGATCGAGGAGGAGATGTTGTCCCTCCAGAACGAGCGTTCGGAGCGCATCCGTTCTCTGCTGGAGCGCCAGGCCAGTGAGATCGAGGCCTTCGACTCGGAGAGCCTGCGTCTGGGCTTCAGCAGCCTGGCCCTGACCGGCATCCCGTCCGAGGCCTACCCCAAGCAGGGCTACCCGTCCGGGGGCCAGCCGCCGCGCCCCTCGGGCCACTGGAGCCACGGCGGGGGGGTCCCGCAGCCCCACTCGCGCCGCGGGCCCAGCCGCGCCGAGTCTTCGTCCTCGTCCTCCTCCTCGCACGGCGGCCGCGGGGGCGACGGCGGCGGGGGGGGCCTGGCCCCGCCTCCGCACCCGTCCTCGCGCTCTTCCTCCTCCTCCTCCTCGTCTTCATCGTCGCACCACCACCACCGGCACCAGCTGCCTCAGCACTACCACCACCAGAGCACGCCGCAGCTGTACCGCGAGCGCGACCGCGAGCGGGAGAGGGAGCGAGAGCGGGAGCGTGAGCGCGAGTGGCCGGGGTCCAGCCAGCACCACCCGCACCACCCCTCCGCCTTCCCCCACCACCTGCCCTCCCGCTCCTCCTCCCAGTCCCTGGCCCTGCTGCCCCCCCCTCCGCCCGCACCCCCCTCCGTCACCCCCCAGTCCTCGGGCTCGTCCGGCGGGGGCGGCTACGGTGGCAGCGGGGGTGGGGGTGGGGGGGGTCCCGGCGGGTTGGTGGTGCGGGGGCCCAGCCTGATGGCCCTGAGGAACAGCCCCCAGCCCCTGCGCAGGACGGCCTCCGGCGGGGGGGCCTCGGCCGGGGCCGGCGACGGAGTCCTGAGCCGCAGCACGTCCGTCACGTCACACATCTCCAATGGCTCACACCTCTCCTACTCCTAAATGAGAGAGAGAGAGAGTTAGATAGAGTGTGTGTGTGTGTGAGAGAGAGAGAGAGAGAGAGTGTGTGTGTGGGGTGGGGGGGAACTGGAGATGTGTAAGAGTTGTCTGTAGTTCTGATTATGTAGAGATTTACAAAAAAAATCGGAGAGATGCAAGAAAGAGCACATTTTAATCCTTGTTTTATTACGTTTTTTGTCATCGTAGTGTTTTTTTTATTATTATTATTATTTTTGTATTGGTGTTCTAGATGAAAAAAGAAACAGATGAAACCAGTGGCTCAGACAAACATGGCTGCCTTTAAAGGGGAGGCCGCCTGGCTCAGACAAACATGGCTGCCTTTTAAAGGGGAGGCTGAGGTGCCACACAGATGAGGCAGTAGTATATACATCATCTCCAATGAACACACTGAATGTTGACCAACTTAATGACACTGACATATATATACACACACACACACACACACACCTGAATTCACCTCATCAGGATTGTGTGTGTGTGTGTGTGTGTGTGCGTGCGTGCGTGCGTGCGTGCGTATGATTTAAAAAAATGGCAGTGGCACAGGTATCCACAAGAGCTGCTGCCAAAGCATGTGATAAGTGTGAAAGCATTTGTATACATCCCGTTAGCCAATCACCTTTGAGCTTCGAGACCTTGCGTCGAAGCTTGTAGAATCACTGTCCCACGTACTGAATCTGTCATTGTACAAATGAATGGAAATATTAAACAATGCTGTCATTGGTTTTTTGTATAGGTACATTGAGAATCAGTCATTTTTGATATGAGGAAGATTAAGACAAAGCCCATGTTGCAGACAGACCTGACGTTCTAAGTAGAGAAGAGACAAGTGTGTGTGTGTGATCTAGGTGGTGGTGGTGTTTCCAGTAGAGAAGAGACAAGTGTGTGTGTGAGATCTAGGTGGTGGTGGTGTTTCCAGTAGAGACGAGTGTGTGTGATCTAGGTGGTGGTGTTTCCGCTAGAGAAAAGACGAGTGTGTGTGATCTAGGTGCTGGTGTTTTCAGTGCTGCTCTGCTACCTTAGCCGTTACCATGGAAACGCTGAATAACAAACACATGGGTCATCCAGGAGGACTATCACCACTAACAGACAGTCAGGATTTAAACAAGGAAAAACACAAAACACTCTGTGTCTGTTTGCGTTTTCAGGTTGGTGTGTTATGGTGTTGATGAATATTAATAAGCAGTTTATTAATAATTGTTATTGATCTGTGTGTGTGTGTGTGTACCCTGACTGAATGGTGTTTTAAAACAATCCAGTCCACAGACTTTATTTGTTCACAAACTTGTTGTTCACAAAGAGTGCAAACGCGCCTGCTGGCCTTCGACACCCAGACTACCCAGAGTGCACTGGACACGGGTTCACACGCGCGGGCCTGGGTCAGCTCCGGGCCGGTTCTGTTTCAGACGACGCCGCTGATGCCGTCTGGCGGCGTGAGGGTTCTGGCCCAACACAAACCCGTTGCCACAAGAGTGGCAGTCCAGTCCAGTCCAGTCCAGACCGGTCACTTCACACTAATGAAATGAAACACTGACTGTGTGTGTGAGCTGGGTTTACTAGGTAGGGCAGACACTGCCCTCTATGGTCCAGATATGAGGTGTGTGTGTGTGTGTGTGTGTGTGTGTGTGTGTGTGTGTGTGAGTGAGTGAGCGCTGACTCAGGTGCCAGGTGTGGGCCTGATCATTCTACTGTCAGCTGCCGTCTTTAAAGTTTATGAACTGTGTGTGTGTGAGTTTTTGTGTTTGTGCTAGTGAGCACAAACAGATTCCACTTGGTGTGTGTGAATGCCACACTACACAGCTCAGAGTATCAGCTGAAAGACAGCAGACAAGGTGTGTGTGTGAGTGTTCCCAGCGACGGAGGGAGTGTGTGTGTTTGGGAGTGTTCCCAGCCGAGGTGTGTGTGTGTGTGTGTGTGTGTGTGTGTGTGTGTGTGTGTGTGTGTGTGTGTGTGTGTGTGTGTGAGAGAGAGTGAGAGTGAGAGTGAGAGTGAGAGTGAGAGTGAGAGTGAGAGTGAGAGTGAGAGTGAGAGTGAGAGTGAGAGTGAGAGTGAGAGTGAGAGTGAGAGTGAGAGTGTGTTCCTAGTGGAACCCGCGGCGTTTGGATTCTCCTGGATGACCTAAAGATGTTTGAGGCGAATGACGTTACTTAAAACCGGTGTGCGTGTGTGCATGTTGAAGGAGAACAGTTAGGACACTCAACCACAAGGCTTAACTGCAAAAAAAGTGTGTGTTAGGGGTGAGAGAAAAAAAAATGTTACCCTCACAGATATTTGTTGCCAAGACTGTGACTGACACCAAGACACTCAGAGAAACCGTTCCCATGGTTATGAGGAGGAGGAGGAGGAAACTAGTACCGACGACAAAGAAAGAAGTCAAAGTAAAAAAAAGAAAGTGAACTGGACCTCCAGACCAGTGAGAAACACCAGCTCTGTGTGACCGATCCTAATGCTTGGTTTCAGTGGGGAGAGTGCATGCAGAACTCATTTGAATGGGGGGCGTGGGCAGGGAGGGCCAATGAGGTTGTGCCATTGATTTAGCAGGGGCTTTTGGTGCGTGTACAGCTCCTGGACTGCTCTGGGATCAGGGCGGCGGGGATGGCGTGCCGATCCGGGACGAGTGTCCAATCAGCCCCCAGAGAGCAGGGGCGACCCAGAACTTATATGGTGTAAGGAGGCCCTCCAGAGAAGAAAAAGGACACGCTCAGAGGGTGCGACCACAGCGCCCCCTGTCAGCGCGGAGGCCAGCTCACGGCGGTCCGTCGGACACACTGACATGCTGTGGGACTGACAGCAGGGTAGAAGCCTGTGTGCTGACAGGACATTATTTCAGTCATTACATTTAAAAAAAAAAAAACGTATTAAATACTTAAATCAAGCAAATTCTGGCTTGACTGAAGGGGGAAGGGTCTTTCAAGCGTGTTGGACAAAATAAGTAAAAAAAAAAAAAAGCAAAGTAATTTAAAAGATAATAAATTGTTATTAACATGAATAGTCTCTCTGTCTTCATTCTGTGGTTTTGGTTTGAACAGCAGTACCAACTGAAAAATATATGCACTAAAATCAAACTGACCGAAAATGAAAAAGAAAAAAACAATCAGCATTCTCTTTAAAAGCCTACATAATAATTGGCATTTGGTGAGCTGCTGCTGCTGCATATGTGATACACCCTGTTATATGTGCCTCAGTATAAAAATAGATGAAGTATGTCATTCAGCCGTTGCGCAATTGGATAGGTCTACTGCTGTATGGTCTAATCATGCCATCTATCAAACTGGCCAGGCAGAGCGGTGTGACATCATCGCCTGTGTCCCCAACGAGCAACACGCTGCGTCGATCGCTAGCTCCCCTTTAAGACGCGCCGTTAGCGAGGTTGTTTATTCTTCCCTCCGCGCAGAATCGGGGAGGATCGGAGTCCTGTGATGTAAGCAATCAGAGAGCGCCTTTTATTCCGTTACTGACTGCACAATGCTGTAGTTCCTTTTCTGTCGGCCGAAATCCTGACGGGGAGGAGGGAAGGAGGCAGGGAGTTTGCGCTCCATTCACACGGACGGAAATGAGAGGGGGGTGTCCGACCCACCGCGAACCATCCCCTTTAACAACAACTGGGACATAGCGGAGAGAGAAAAGGAGAGGAGGGGGAGAAGAAAGAGGAATTAAAAAAGAAAAGGAAGAAAGAGACAGGGAGGGAGGGAGGGAGAGCGCGCGATAAAAAAAGAAAGATGACATCCCCCGAATTGAAGCGCCGAGGTGGAGCGGCAGGCTGCGGCCGGGCTCAGGCGCTCTCCGCCAGGGTCAGGGCTTGAATCCAACAACGAGGCTTCGACAAACAGCCCCATTGGCCTGTTGGGGGAATCGAGAAAAAAAAACAGATTTATGAATCGAAACATTAACTGTTACTCGTTCTATTGCGTGTGTTAGGAAACGTTTTGTACTTTTTAAAGATGCCTAAAATACATTCAAACATTATGATCAGTGTTAGCATCATGCATGATTAAGGTTTTAAAAACAACATTATTGATTTCGTTTGCTGATATGTTGAATTTTTAAAGTCATGCATATTAAAAGTAATGCGTTATTTTGACAGGCGAAGCCCTGTAATGCGATGCGTAAAAGTTAGAAGCCAAAGTATAAGAGGAATGGTCCACTGGATTCAGATTTATTGTTATTATATGTTTAATCGGTTACGCCTTTTAATTCCTATAAAATAATTAGTTGGCATAATATAGCTACTATATTGAATAACTCTATGGTTAATACCGCGGCAGGGCTTGTTTTCGCTCTTTAGTTATCCAATATTTAGAACCGCAGCATAACGGCAATCGCTCGCGTAATGCCCACAGCGCTCTGTCACAGCGCAATTATTAGGAATACTTAGCTGACTGGATTCCTCTGCGCTGAGCAAAATGGATGCTGCGTGGAGCAGTTTTCTCTTCCAGGTAAGATGCATCACACCAGCGAGCCTGTGTGTGTTTGTGTGTGGCTTTTTCTTACAGTGGGTCAAACGGTCAGTCTATTTTGGTAGTTGTCGTTGTAATTTAGTATAGTGGTTAAACAAGTCATCCCCAAAGTACAGTAAATTGTGTGTGTAGGGGGGAGTGAGAATGGTTTGTATTTGTTTCTTTTACCCAGACCACACCCACCCAAACCCAAGTGGAGGGCAGTCTCCAATCGGAGCTGCTGCCTGTCCACACGACCTCTTCACAATCCCCGCCCCCGGACCACATGGCCCCGCCCCCGTCCACAGTGGACACGGCGGCGCTGAACGAGGAGCCGGTTCCAGGTAAGGAGGGGTGGTGAGGGGTGAGAGGGGAGCCAGGAGAGGGAGGGGAGAGGAGTCACTGGAGAGGGAGGGGGAGAAGAGCGAGGAAGTCGCTGGGAGAGGGAGGGGGGAGTCTGTCTCCAAAGCAGCAGAGAGAAGGCTGAGGCAGAGTTCTCAGTTCTCAGTACTCAGCTAGTTGGAGTCTCTTCCAGCAACCTGTTCCTTCACCAAAATGGCTGAATCTCACTCTCCCCTCCTCCCTCCCTCTCTATTTCCTCCTCTCCTCTCCCTTTCTTTCTCTTTCTGTCTGCCTGTCTCTCCGTCCCCTCCTGCAGTGAAGCCGGCGGTGTCTCGTCCGGGGCGCGTGGCCCACATCTGTGCCATCTGCAGTAAGCAGTTCAAGAACAGCTACAACCTGCGGCGGCACCAGTCTGTGCACACGGGCGTGCGCATGAAGGACCGGGCCGCCCGCGAGCGAGAGGCCGCCGCCCTGAAGGAGGAGGGGGTCGCGGGCATGGGCATGGGCATAGGCATGGGGGTGGGGACGGCGGAGGTGCGCACCACTGTCCCCCTCTCCCTCCTCCACCTGTCCATCCCCCAGCCCCTGCACCAACAGCACCAACAGCAGCAGCAGCAGCAGCAGCAGCAGCACCAACAGCAGCAGCAGCAGCACCAACAGCAGCAGGCCCCCCACGGCAACCCCAACTCCAACCTCATCGCCCAGCAACAGGATGGCAACATCGTTGCCATGGCGAGCGTTGCCACAACCGTCAACCCCCTCCCGGCGCCCACTGCGGTTGTCATGGCAACGGGGGAGTCGGTACAGGTGGGTGTCCTCTAGATTGATGTAAAGATGGGTGTGTGTTCAGTGGTGTTAGGAGGTGTAGTAGTGGCCGATTGGGGTGTGTTCAGTGATGCTGGGAGGTAAAGTAGTGGCAGGTCTAAATTTAGGTGGCTACAACTATATTACACAAAACCCAACTAAGTTACCACGTGAAGTCAAGTCAAGTCAAAGTGTTTATTATCGCATACACCAAATTTCTTCAGCGCAGCGAAATTCTTACGACTTGGCAGCCAACATCTACGCAGGAGACGGCATACAACAGGTAACAAAAATAACATATACCAAAAATAACATATACACTATAACATATAACAAGTAACAACAGTTTGAAATACAAGAAGGGCAGTTTCCAGGGTGGGGAATATTAAATTTAATAAGATAAAAATATGTGCTTATACTGTATATATATGTAGCAAGTGTATTTGTATGAGGATTTCATGTGAAGGCCATCTGGCCTAATGTGTGTAAATGTTGACCAGAGACAAAGAGTCATATCACTGCTCGCTCCTTTCACTGGGCCACAGTTACGAGCGATATTCTAAATCCCATGCATTTCAACGGGAGCCAATCCATTGTGACCTAGACCACCGTTTTGGGCGACGCGACCGATAAAAGTTGGAAAAAGTTGAATCCTATGCAAATGAGGAGCGATTTTTCCCGGCAGCGGCCAATCAGATTGTTTAGTGTCGTCTCTGACGGTTTGAAAATGATATTTCCACACGCTACAACACGCTCACTCAAAGCGATGGAAGCATATCGCGTCGCTGTCATGGGTTTGCACCGTTAGGACGGCATTGGTTCACTGCCAGCATAGACTCAGTTCCTTCTGATGTTTCTAGTGCTGTCAGTTCATACACAGTCCTGTAAATGTTAACACTCATCTAGACTTGTAATCATGGAATGATTCACAGAAGGATTCAAATTGAAAGAAAGAAGATAGACAGATGCAGACCATAGAAAGAGATAGAAAGAGATAATAACACCGTCATGTCACCAGTACCAAAGCATTAATAATAATGGATGTGATTATGAATCATTTAGCAAAGACTTCTTCTACCAGTGCCTTTTTTCTCGACAGTCACCATCTAATGCTCGTCCTGGGTTTCCCCTGTCTGTATCTCTTTCTGTCTCCCCTGTTCTTTCTTTCCGCTTCTTTCTCCATGTATCCCTTTCTCTTTCTGTACCCGTCTCTATGCATCTTTTTCTCTTTTCTCTTCTTCCTGCATTCCATTTCTTTATCGTCTTCATCTCTGTTTCTCTTGTGTTTTTGTGTCATCCCTCTTTCACTCTCTCTTCTTTCTAAATTCCTTTCCTCCTTTCCTCCTCCTCCTCCTCCTCCTCCTCCCTTTCTGTCTCTTCATCTCTCTGCCCCCCTCCAGCGGTCGGTGAACCCGAATTCCAACCCTGTGCGTAAGAACCATGCGTGTGAGACGTGTGGGAAGGCGTTCCGGGACGTGTACCACCTTAACCGGCACCGGCTGTCCCACTCGGACGAGAAGCCCTTCAGCTGCCCCATCTGCCAGCAGCGCTTCAAGCGCAAGGACCGCATGAGCCACCACGTGCGCTCGCACCAGGGGGGCGTGGAGAAGCCTTATGTGTGCCCCAACTGCTCTAAAGCCTTCTCCAGGTGAGACACACACACACACACACACACACACACACACACAAGCTACCATGGCCACAAACAGACATACATAGTATATACTAGGGCTGTCAATAGATTAAAAAAAATGTACTAATTAATCTCACATTTTGAAATTCATTAATCTCCAGTAAGGGCGACGCTGGCAGCTTGCTCGAGGAGCTGAATTTTTCGTGTTCTCTCGCCGTCATACAAGGAATGTATGAGAGACACAATGGTGCCCCTGGACGGTAAAGAATTGTCCCCTGAAGCAATTCGAATCACCTCAGTCATTCCACCGCCCTGGCCGACAGTCACCGGCAACCCAAACTGCTAAAGCGTTGGTAACCTTTTCACGGACTGGTCTAGTTATTTTCCTAGAGAAGTCGTGGAGTGTGGGTTGGCGACCATCTAACCTGGGACTGCTTTCTGTCGGGTGCTTTGCATTAAGGTGATACTGATAACTTAAAGATGAACTGCTTCTGTGATAGCTAAATTCAGCTTGACAAATGCTACATACAACTTTAGTTTTGTCGATTGTTTCCGTCATTTTGCCTCTTAAACAGAAACTTTTCAACTTCCGTCTCGGTCTCTCCTATTTAACTGACTGCAGGCACGCGGCGGTTTTGTTAAAGTTGCGTTAACTGCGTTAAAATATTTTAGCGCATTAATCTCGGCCACAATAATCTCATAGATTAACGCGTTAACTTTGACAGCCCTAATATATACACATACTAATGGGCACATACAGACACACATTGATGAGCCCTGTTATCCAGACCATTTCAAGTCTTATCAGATCCACAGACATGCCAGGTGAGACACACACACACACACACTCTCTCACACACACAAGCTACCATGGCCACAAACAGACATACATATATACACATACGAATGGACACAAACAGACACACATTGATGTGTTTTCCTGAACATTTCAAAAGTCTCATCAGATCCACAGACATGCACGTACACACACACACACACACACACACATATACACACACACACACACACACACACACACACACTACAGCACTAATAAACCTCTGTTTCTCTACAGGCCTGACCATCTCAACAGTCATATCAGACAGGTCCACTCCTCAGAACGTCCCTTCAAGTGTCCGGTACGGTACCTCACCATCATATAGAACTTCACCAGTAGCACGGTTCCTTACCATCATATAGAACTTCACCAGTAGCACGGTACCTCACCATCATATAGAACTTCACCGTCATATAGAACTTCACCATCATATAGAACTTCACCAGTAGCACGGTACCTCACCATCATATAGAACTTCACCGTCATATAGAACTTCACCATCATATAGAACTTCACCAGTAGCACGGTACCTCACCGTCATATAGAACTTCACCAGTAGTACGGTACCTCACCGTCATATCGAACTTCACCAGTAGCAGGGTACCTCACCATCATATAGAACTTCACCAGTAGCTGTCACTGTTAGCACTGGGTATCAAGAACCAGCACCACGCTAATATATTTTGCTGTGTACAAATTATACCACTATCATTACATAATAGCAATAACAATCTAAAGCACTGCCCACAATCAAGCATGAATAAAAATAGATACCAATTTGCGTTACTGATGGTCGTACCGGTGTTGATAACGCTGGAATGATACTTCACAAGCAGTTTCATTCAGAGCAGTCGTACATCTGAGGAAAACATAGATCTCACATTCAGTGCAGTAGTACATCTGAGGGAAACATCGATCTCACTTTGATTTTTTAAACCCATAGCTAGAATTGATTCCAGAGGCGGTCAATACATAAGCCCGCACAGCGGTATTCTAGAATGGCTGTCAAGAAATAACATTGGAACATTTGCGGGATTCTCTCAATAAACCGTTTCATCTTCAGAGTCTATGAACCAACTTCACAATGGAACTTTAAGATTATGTGTAATACTTTGAAACAGTAATCAAATCAAACTTTATTTATACGGCGCATTTCATACCAAGAGGTAACATAATGTGCTTCACAGAAGGAAATGGGGGCACTTATGTTGGACACTAATTTTCAGAGGGATACAAAAGCCATATCATCTGAAGTGCAAACATATTACAAAGCACATACATGTATTACAGAGCCACTACAGGCCACTGAGAACAGAGACATATCACAGAGAATAATAGGCCAGATTGAAGAGGTACAGTATGTCTTAAGATCTCACTTAAATGTTTCCACAGTTTCAGCCATCCTTAGGTCCTCTGGAAGAGTATTCCAAAGGCTGGGAGCATAGAAACTAAAAGCTGCCTCTCCATGTCTCTTGGTCCTGGCTTTTTGGAACTGTTAAGAGTTCAGTGCCAGAAGACCTCAGGGATCTACTGGGTGTGTAGTAGGTTGAAAGTAATGTAGATAGATCTTCTGATTCGACCAGCAGATGTCACAAATGGTTACTGTATTTGACCTCACCTCGTTAAATGTAGTTCTTTTGAAGGGCAGATGGCAGGGTGATAAACTATGCCAAACTACAAGCATAAATAATGTATCCAAGTCCAGCTGTAAACACACATGACATGGGCACTAAGATGTGAATGCACATGTAAACACACTCATACTCCTGCGTTTAATGCACTTCCTGTGTGTTTAGTGGAAGCACTGTAGTTCTGTGTAGGCACATGTGTTTTAGCGCGTGTGTGTGTGTTTGCATCTATGCACATGTGTTTTAGCGTGTGTGTGTGTGTGTGTTTGCATCTATGCACATGTGTTTTAGCGTGTGTGTGTGTGTTTGCATCTATGAACATGTGTTTTAGCGTGTGTGTTTGCATCTATGCACATGGACAGCGTGCGCTGCTTGTAAATATAAGTGTCTTTATGTTGACTGATGGGTGTATAAATTATATATATTAGATATTATATATGTATTAATGTGTGCATGTCTAAGCATCTGACTGTGAGTTGTGTTTGCCTTATGTAAGTTCATTTATGAGTGTGTGTGATTGTCTGTATCTGAGTTGATGAGTGTTTACAGATGAATGTGTGTGTCCGGTGTGTGTGTGTGTGTGTGTTGCAGACGTGTGAGTCGAGCTTTGCCACCCGGGACCGTCTGCGTGCCCACATGATCCGGCACGAGGAGAAGGTGCCCTGCCACATCTGTGGGAAGCTGCTGTCTGCCGCCTACATCACAGATCACATGAGGGTGCACAACCAATCACAGCACCACTCCTGCCACCTCTGCAACCGCAGTGAGTTCACCAACTGGCTGTAGCTGTCTGTCTGTCTGTCTGCCTGACCGTTTCCCTTCATGTCTGTCTGTCTGTCTGCATGACCGTTTCCCTTCATGTCTGTCTGACTGTCTGGCTTTATAATGGTCTGTCTGTCTGTCTCTGTGTTTGTTTATCTGTCTGCCTAACCATTTCCCTTCATGTCTGTCTGACTGTCTGGCTTTATAACCTTCTTATCTGTCTGTCTGTCTGTCTGTCTGTCTGTCTGTCTGTCTGTCTGTCTGTCTGTCTGTCTCTGTGTATGTTTATCTGTCTGCCTGACCGTTTCCCTTCATGTCTGTCCTGGCCTGTCTTGACTTTGACAGGTGGTGTGTCTGCCAGTGTGTTTGTCTGTCTGATTTGTCGTAGTCATTTCCTGTTTGTATGAGGCCTCTTGGCTGAATGTA
>NC_045152.1:13824927-13834927 GCF_900700415.2 Clupea harengus
TTACAGACCTGCACTGTCTTAGATGAAAGAGAGACAAAGGGAGAAAGAGATGGAGAGATAAAGCAGAAGGAGTCCTAGAATACGCCATAGCAACAGATCGATGGTTTCATTGGTACGTTTGCCACATGTAGCCCTAAAGCTTCATACAGAGGGGTGTGTGTGTGTGTGTCAGGAGCGTGGTTGTGCATGGGTGTGTGTATGTGCATGTTGGGAGGTGTTTGTGCGAGGGTGTGTGTGTCCAAGGGGAAGTTGTGTATGTGCGTGAATGTGTCTAGTGCGGTGTGGTTTTTAATCTAGCTAATTTACTAGTTGGGGGTTAGGGGAGTGGCAAGAGACTTTGTGACTCTCAAGCTAGCTGATGACTCTGAAGTGGGTCTTGGCTCAGATACGGGCCGGTCCTGGGTTCAACCCGGCCCAGATACGGCTCCGATCTGGGCCAGATCGGCCACAGACTCAGTTGCTAACTGGAACAGTTTGAAACACAAGGAGGACAGACAGATTTGCAAGAGTGAGAATCCTCAAGCACCTTACAATGGTTGAACTCAGAGAGCTCTGATTGGTCAGCGGTGGCTGTGCGGTAATGACCATAACTGGATGGGTGGAAACTTGCCAACACTGCTGGTGTGACTTCCTGGTGTGGATACAACTACTTCACCAAGACACATGCCTAGTTTACCAGCTGGATTGATAAGGAAATCTACATATTTATTTGCAAGGTAGATGTATTGTGATTCTGATTCTGATTCTGATTCTACTGTATCATTTGCAGATGCATTCTGATTGGTTTTGCTCCAGTAATACACCTTGTTGGCTGAATATTGCTGACACACCCACATCATGTTGTCATACCAGCAGTAGTGGTGACTAGTATGACCTTACCACTGCAAAAAGCTGAGCTCAGTGTGTGTGTGATTTTTTTCCTTGCCTGTTTTACAATGGTTGTTTGCGTCTGTAGTCATTTGAATTAATTCTGTTGTTGAAACTGCCCTGTGTTTCCCTGGCTGTCGTCCCTGTTAAAAAATGACAGTGACGGGCTTGAAACTGTACATCTGAAGAATGTAGGCAAAGGGGGGGTGGGTTGGTAGAGGGTGGGTTGGGGGTTGTGTTTGACAGTTTTTCCAATGTGAACATGTGTAGCCTATGTTAGCCGTATAGATTTTAAACGCACTCCGCTTCACACAGCAAAACCTGGGCCCGGATGAGTGCTACCTACATTACTGATTCCAGCGGGACTTGTCTGGAAACATGCAGACCCCCTCGGATGTGTGTGTTTATGTGTTTATATGGTGAACGTGTGACTTCCATGTCCATGAGGAACTCTGGGGTGACCATCTTAAGTGATCAGCTGGTAGTTGTCATGGTGATAATTAAGATAGCCTACTGTACTTCATTGCCCAGCTATTAAAAAATGAAAAGGCCAAAAAAGAGAAGAAAACAAACCCTGGTTTTGTACGGGAGTGAAATTATTTAATCAGTTTAGTGTTGGTGTATCATCTGGCTATTCCTAGGATTCATTTGAATTAGAAGCTGTTATTTTCCTGTTCCGAAGACTAGCGGCCCCTTCATCCAAACAGGGACGGGGCCCTCTTTTAGGTTTCTCTGCGTTACTGCTGAAGTAATACCTCTTCCTTTTCATAATAGGAGTCTGTTCAGTCCAGCCAGTGCATCTCAATGCCTTATACTCAACCACACTCGAATTCGCTCAACTAAAGCTATTTTAAACCGTAGTCTTGGATCCAGTCGGAATATTAATGGGATGTATTTATATTTCTATTTTTATATTTCTCAACAGTATGCATGTCTATGAACAGTTGTTAGTGCAAAAAAGAAAAAAAGAAATAATGTTGATGCTTATCATGATCATGACTATCATGTTATTACTTTGTAGATTATGTAGAACATGTCATTATTTTGTAATTTTGACTATTAAAAGAAAAGGAGTAATCATATTTCTACATTGCCTGGTCTGCCTGTGTGAATGTGAAGGATTACATGCATATAAGCCTGTGTGTGTGTGTGTGTGTGTGTGTGTGTGTGTGTGAGAATAACCTTGACCTGATATTCAGCAGAAAGTGTTTTTGCTCCCCTGGGTAAGAATTTCTGTGGCGGGCCTATTCTCATCTCAGATATTATTGCTCCTGGTACCATTTTACTGATTGCTGTGTCACCATCTTCCACGAATACCACCAAGTCAAAACATTAACAGGCCTTCACGTTTCACGCCAACCGGATCATATAAAGCACTGGCGCCTCCGCTATTGTTGAGACAGACCAATTCATCACAGAAGGACCCAATGGATTAAGTGACATTAATCCCGCAGAGCCATGTAAGGTTATGTTTTCTGATCATATGACCTTTGAAGGCGCCCAGAACCAAGCCCGACCCGGAACAGTCCCCTGAACCCAACAGAACCAGTGGTTCCTTTACCGTTAACCCTGTCATCTGGAGCTGTTCATTAGGCTACTCCAAATATTTTAAGAGGTTTGACTGATAAACTGTAGTATAAGCCAAATATTCACTACAGGAAAATCCGCTTTGTTTTAAAGCGTATG
The DNA here is from genome assembly GCF_900700415.2 of Clupea harengus. Classification (NCBI taxonomy): domain Eukaryota; kingdom Metazoa; phylum Chordata; class Actinopteri; order Clupeiformes; family Clupeidae; genus Clupea; species Clupea harengus. The sequence goes on from NC_045152.1 coordinate 13,827,481, forward strand.
AACTCGGCTTGACAGACACGCCAGTGGTTTGTGGAGGGGCCGTTGTGCAGCTGTCTGACCCATGTGTGTTCCTGCGCAGCCGTGCCCTTACATGCTGATCGATAGTGAAGCCCGCAGCCTGCTAATGGAGATGTGCTAGCTAAGTTTATCCGGCCAGTGTGAAGTGGTGTCAGTCCGCTAGCCGCCGGCGCTGGGTTGCTCACAATTTGTTCGGTTTGACGCGTTCGGTATGACTGACCTGAAAAGTCTGTTGGTTCTACTCATATCAGACCGCTAGCGGCAACGTCGGAGGACTAAAAACGGGATTTAAAGGGCGATATTTGTGAAGTGTGGAGACACGCGAAGACACCAGTCGGGGATCGACAGAATTAAGAGTCGCATCACCAGAGGCGTCTTTCGGAGCGAATTTTATTTCGCTGTAAGAAAATAAAATTGTAAACCATGTCAGATAGCCAGGCGTGTAATACCCGGGCTCTACAATTCGCTTTCCCCAGGACTCGCGTCTCGACAGGCCGCTGACCGGACCACACAACCCCGACGTACGTCCACTGTCTTTTCACTCCATTCATTGTGGCATGCTAATTGCGTGTTATAGGCTATCATTTTATGTTCGATCATACATATTCTTGCTGTAATTATGGAATTTCACACCATTGCATTTTGAAATCATGTGTATTATTTGCTGTTTGCGTTATCAAACATGTTTGCCTGTCGTGTCAATGGGCATTGTCTTCCCTAAACCAATAACGATGGATCATATTGAGAGACGCCGTGTCGCAATGTTGACGCTACTCAGTTTTTGCAATGAAACGTGGCTGGCTGTAGAGATATGGGTTATTCGCTGTCACAAAGGCAATTCAGCTTATTTATGTAGATCATTAAAACTGTCTGCGTTTGCGATTTCATGGTAGCGCAATGCGCATTTTGGGCATTTTGAGCGCATTTCAAAAGTACTTTAATATTTTGGAGCAGTCCGCTGCCTCCTTCACCGTAATAAACCCATGATAAACTTAAAGAGACAACCTGCTGTTTTTGACGCACAACGGCGTTTTGGAAGCTCCTGAGCATCGTGGCTTACAGCATTCCTCTGTTTCAGGGCAGACTAATAAATCGGCCATCGGGTTAGTAGGCTTCTGCACATTATTACTCCGTCATTTTGGGCAAAGAAGGCCCGTGTCCCACGACATCTCTTCTCACTGCCCATCATAGTTTGCCTGTCATGTTATTTGCTTGTGTATAATCATCACTCGCATCATAATTGCTGGCATCTACAACCTTACATCTGGGCTTTAATCTTGAGTGATCCATTGAAGCTAAGCCTTAGCACATGTAATCCCGCCGACATTAAGTATTTAATTTTCGTTAATCATAGCCTGGTTTCTCGTCAGATTGCGTTCTAAACACACATGCAGAGTGACGTTAAACTGTTACAGGGTTCAAGCATGTGCCTCTCATGTCCTGTAACTGATCGTTCATTGGCGTGTGACAAATGGTTCGACTTTGATCTTGGCCAATAGTCTTTGTCCGTGATGAAGTTTGAAACATCCTGGTTACACGCGTAGCCGACATACAGGGGGACATCTTTGTAAGCGTGCACTGTATAGACGGAATCTTATGTTGGACAGACATATGATTCAGAATTCAGCGAATTATTTTTGCTCAACCCAGTGTTTGATTAAAAAGAAAACCGTATTTTTTTAGGGTGTAAGGTACTGAAATCTTAGGTAAGATACGTATAAATAATCACATCATACAGCTGCTTCTAAGACTGTAAGCTTCTGATTCTTAGCCAAGATGTATGTAGGCTAAAGATGTACATTGTGAAGTAAAGACATTACCCAGTTTCTCGTAGGCCAGAGAGGTCAGCGTTGGCTGTGTCGGCGTCTGTTAAAGGCAGTGTGTCTGTGCTGTGACAGAGGTCAGCGCGAGTGGCAGCGCCGGCCGGCCGGCCCGTTTCTCCTGTGGCCTGAGACAGCTGGACGCAGCGCGGGCCGCCATGCTGAGCATTCTGGCTGCGGGCTCCGTCTTCTTCCCAGGCCTCTTCCTGCTCTCCAAGCAGTGCCTCAAGCGTATCCCCGGACTCAGCTGGAGCGAAGGAGATGCTGTGGTGGTGTCTGCCAGGTAACACAGACGTGCACACACACACACACACACACACTCAGAGAGATACTCAGTCACACCTATGCATACACCAGATATCACACAGAAATAAAACACACACACATACTCAGAGAGACACTCAGTTGCATATATATATATATAGAAGAGATATCACTGAGAAATAACACACATGCACACACACATAATCAAACACACTCACACCTATGCATACACCAGATATCACACACAAATCAAACACACACACATACATGCACACACACACACATGCATAAACACACACATGCATGAACACACATACATGCACTGAAACACACAAACATACATGCATAAACACACACACACGCATGAACACATGGCATATAGTGTATGACTCAACAGGTTTGCTGTGGGTCTCCTGGGCCAATGCCAAAACAGCGGCATGTGTAGGATGTGCACATTCATATATAGGGTTGTGGTTAGCCACATACATTTATAGTCTGATATAGGCGTGCAGTCTGAACTACTCATATTAGCCACATACATATATAGTCTAATATAGGCGTGCAGTCTGAACTACTCATATTAGCCACATACATATATAGCCACCATCCAGACATTCAGCAGCGAATGGTTCTCAGCACTTAACCTCATACCACAGAGGCACAGCCGTCACACACACACACACACACACACACACACACATACACACACACACACACACACACACACACTTAACCTCATACCATAGAGGCACAGCCGTCACACACACACATACACACACACACGCATACACACACACACACACACGCACACACACGCGCATACACACACACACACACACACTTAACCTCATACCATAGAGGCACAGCCGTCACACACACACACTTAACCTCATGCCACCATACAGGTACGTACGTCACACACACACACACACGCACTAAACCTCATGCCACTATACAGGCACGTACGTCACACACACACACACACACGCATACACACACACACACTTGACCTCATGCCATACAGGCACGTACGTCCTGGTACAGTATATTTTGGATGCACATGTGCGCACGCACACACATACACGCATACACACACGTATACACGCACACACACACACATACGAACGCACCCACAAACAAACACACACACACACACACGCACACACACACACTCTCTCAATGGCATGAGGAGCGTCTGAAATCCTTTATTGATGGTGCTGCTGCTATTGTATGACTGAGATCACTGGCTTCTCATCTGAAGGACTGAATGTGAATGTGCAGGGGATGCACTGTGTGTGTGTGTGTGTGTGTGTGTGTGTGTGTGTGTGTGTGTGTGTGTGTGCTGTGCATTTGATCTGGTTTGTTTCAGTGTTTTGAAGGTTTAGAGTGTGTTGTCTGTTAGATCTTATGTGTGTTTGTGTGTGCAGTAGTCTGTGTGTTTGATGTGGTTTCTGTGGTTGTTTTGAAAGTGTAGATAGTGTGAGTGTGTAATGTTTGATTTGTATTTTTTGTGTGTGTGTGTTTGGAGGTGCATTGTGTTCTCAATCTGTTGTGTGTGTGAAGAGTGGATTTTGTGTGATGTATGTGTATTTTTTGTGTAGTGTCTTTTATATGATCTCCGTGTGGCATGTGTGTGTGTGTGTGTATGTGAGTGATAAAAGCATGCAGTGTGTGTGCATGTGTGTTTGCCTTTGTTAATGTGTAATTCTTTAAGAATAGTGTTTCATGTGTATCATCTCTCTCTCTCTCTGTGTGTGTGTGTGTGTGTGTGTGTGTGTGTGTGTGTGTGTGTGTGTTTTAAAGGTTGGTGTCCTCTATCCAGGCCATCATGGCCTCCTCCGCTGGCTACATCATCTCCACCTCCTGTGATGACATCATCGAGGACCAGTAAGTGTTTACCAGTCACTGTGTGGAAATCCATACAAGTTGTAGACTGTCTCGTCAAAGAGTGCTTTTAGAATGACTTGCTATGCTGCAATATACAGAAGTCGATTGTCCCCAGGGCCATTCAACTTTTTAACGCCACGCAGAAGGGGAGGGGGAGGGAGATGGACTTCTCTGCATGAGTCCATCTCAGTCTGCCCTCCCCTGCTCATCCCATCTCATCTCATCCCAGCCCCATGCACAGACTTTACCACCTACATATCCTGCACTATCACTTTGCTCTTTGCACTTTCCAAACACACACACACACACAAGCACAAGATCACTATCTTGCACTACCCATCCTCACAAGCACAAGAACATTATATATTTTTTTGCACTCTCCACACCAGCAGCACAAGATCACTTTTCACTTTTCACTTTCCTCCTAGCACCGACACTGTCAAAATCATTGCACTCTGTACAATAGGGTCAGACCCTTTCCTGCATCTGGAAACACTCTGTGTGAATATGTTCTCCCTATGTGTATGTATATGTGATTTTATGTATGTATGTATGTCGGTGAGGTGTATAAGTGTATATGTGTATTTGTGTATGTGTATAAGCTACTGGATGACCTAAATTTCCCTCGGGATTAATAAAGTATCCATCTATCATCTATCTATCTATCTAATTGACCTAATAAAGAGCAGCCAGTTAGTCACACAATCCCTTGTGCACTCTAATGGAAGTTTAGTTTCACTTGAGATGGTAAATATGAGATTATTTCCATTTCAAATTATTTCGTTCCACTAACTTTTTCAATATTGAATAGTCTTCTGTGAATCTCTCTCTCTCTGTCTCTCTCTCACACACACACACACACACACACACACACACACACACACACACATTGCTGGGGGTTAGCCGCAGAAATGTCCCTCTTTCAGTAGGTCCCACTCACACAGAGCTAGGCCCGTGATGTGGAACTGTGAACAGTGCACTCAAGGGCAGATCTGAGTCAGTCACATGCCTGCAGTGTGATCGCCACGGCTCATGTCGTGCTCACGGTCGTTTGAGACGCTCATTGAGTGGAGACAGAGCATGAGAACAGCCTCCTCACTGGAGTTAGCAGCGTGCTCTCCCATAGACTTACATGCAGAGTTAGCAGCGTGCTCTCCCATAGACTTACATGCAGAGTTAGCAGTTTGCTCTCCCATAGACAGAGCATGAGAACAGCCCCCTCACTGGGGTTAGCAGCGTGCTCTCCCATAGACTTACATGCAGAGTTAGCAGTGTGCTCTCCCAGACTTACATGAGAACAGCCTCCATTTTATGACACAATATGCACCTTCTGTATCAGTTATAGGGTTCAGGTCAGAAAGAGCTATAAAATGAGAATGGGTTTTCAGATTATAAATGGGTTTCGGATCAGAAGGGGTTTTCATGTTAGAGAGGGTTTTTAGATCAGAGGGGCGGTCTTGGACCATAATTAAATGTAGGCTGGATGGGTAGGCAGTTTGTTTTACATCGGGGGTGTGTGTAGGAGAGGGGGGTTAGATCATAGGGGGTGGTTTAGATCAGAGAGAGGGGGTGTTTCATATCTGGGCCAAATCTGTTGAGAGTGTGTGTGTGAGAGTCATCTGCCAGCTGGGTTTGATGGTGTGAAGACTGCTGAGGTGGAATACGGAGGTCATGCTTCAAATCTGACATAAATGTTCAATCAGTGCTCAATCATCTTTCTCCTCTTTCTTTCCCTCCTCTCACTCATTCTCCCCTTTTCACACACTCTCACACACACACTCTCCCAACACACTCACTCTTTTCACACCCTCCCATACACCCACACACACTCACTCTTTTCACACTCTCACATACACACACACACACTCGACCACACACTCACTCTTTTCACACCCTCACATACACCCACACACACTCACTCTTTTCACACTCTCACATACACACACACACACTCAACCGCACACTCACTCTTTTCACACCCTCACATACACCCACACACACTCTCCCAACACACTCACTCTTTTCATACCCTCACCCTCTCCCCACACACTCTCCCCTTTTGACACCCTCACATACACACACACTCTGTTCTTCTTCCTTCTCTCTCTCTCTCTCTCATTCTTGTCCTCTTCTTCCTCTCTTCCTCCCCAGGCATTGGCTGACCAGCGCGTACATCCTGTTTGCTGTGCCCTACTTTGTCTACGACATCTACGCCATGTTCCAGTGCTACTGGCACAAGCTAAGGGTGAAAGGTCACGAGGTCGACAACGGCCCCAAGCCCATGGGCGTGGCTTTCACCAGTTATCTCCGCCGAGAGTTCCTCATGGTCCTACACCACGTCGTCATGGTCACCGTCTGCTTTCCTGTCTCTGTGGTAACTGTCGCCATGGATTTCTTTTTTTCTTGTTTTTCTAATCTCATTTGACAGTGCACGGGCATGGCGGATGGTGTGGGTGTGAGCAGAGTGTGTGTGTGTGTGAGTTTAGTAAAAAAAAAAAAAAGAGTGCAAACACACCCCTTGAGCCTGAGGACCTGTGTGTGTGTGTGTGTGTGAGGCCAAGCTCCAGAGCCATCACATTCAGCCACTGCTGTGTTCTCTGTAGTTGACCTTTGACCTCCTCTATTGTGCTTTCTGTGTCATAGTTCTGGAGACAGGGCCGTGGGGACTTCTTCCAGGGCGTCATGTTCCTGGCTGAGCTCAGCACGCCCTCTGTCTGCCTCGGCAAGATCCTCATCCAGGTAACCAGGAAACTAATTCACACACACACACACACACCAGCTGACGGGGGGTGTGAGTGTGTGTGTGTGTGTGTGCGTCTGCATGTGTGTGTGTGTGTGTGTGTGTGTGTGTGTGTGTGTGTGTGTGTGTGTGTGTGTGTGTGTGTGTGTGCGTGTGTGTGTGCATGTGTGGGTATGTCCGTGTGTGTGCGTGTGTGTGTGTGTGTGTTTATGAATAGAGGGATGAGGCCCATTAAGATGTGTTTTAGAGCCATAGAGGATGGGAACTGAATGCATTATAATATGAATCAGCTAATATTATTAGTGTGTCTGCTTCTAAGTCATTGGAACTGAATAGGATCTGAAATGTGTTATAACAACATCAAGTAAATGCATAACTTCTTTATAATGTGTTTATAACAACATCAAGTAAATGAATACTGTAGGTAGAGATAACGTATTTCCGGTGGGATCCGTATTGAAACCGGAAGTGGGTACTTTACTCCGTTTGACTGGCTAATACCAGGACCTTTACTTTTTCGTAGAGAAATTGTGTCGATCACCTGCCTTTTAAACAATCGTTTTTTGTATTTTTCTTTATTTCTGCGAAGTTATACGGCTCAATACTCAACTGACTTGTTAACCGAACTTTTACGAAGTCATACGACTAAACACACAAGTGATTGGCTGTTCAGGTCATTAACCAACCAGAGATCGAAGTAAAGTTCCAACTTCCGGTT
>NC_045152.1:13839927-13857427 GCF_900700415.2 Clupea harengus
ACCTGACTGTAACATCCGTATTTACTGTATCTATGACAACGGGCAACGGTGCACAGATGCTGGTAGGAGGTAAACAAGGACTAAAGGGTGGGGGGTAAAGGGAACCTAACTAGGCAGCACTTTGGATTACTGAGCTGAGGGGAAGGGAAGGAAGGGGAGGGGTGTTTGATGGAGCTCTGGTGTCATACACCACTTGAACAAAAAAGGCGCTGTACTCAAGATCCACACACCTCTTGATGTAGGTTGCACAGAGTGGATTCCTGCCCCAGGAGCAAGGGGTTGGAGCCTGGTCAAAGCTGTGAAGCTCGTGGGAGAGATGGCGGAGTGAGTGAGCTACTGTAGATCCACACGCCACACAAGAGGGTGTTCCTACTCCCGGCTCTCTGCGGTGGGTCTGACATGCCGTGGTCTGTGTCACAGGCACATTCCATGGGTGTCAGACTGCATGGTGAAGAGACCACAGCAAAAACACCAAAGGGGGGGGGGGGGGAGTTATGGTGTGAGTTGGAATTTGGAGACTAAATACAGTACCAATAAACAGTATCCATCCAATGTAACGAAATCCTGTAGGAAGCTCAGGATTTAGGAATGTATTATTTTGTATATGCTAGTGCATTGTTTCTAGATGGCCTGTTCAACTTAGTAAAATGCAGCCGGAAACAAAACAAAAAAAGTTACAAAAGCTAAGCAAGTATTTCAGTCTCCTACATAAATGATAGTTCCAGTCATTTGAACTCATTAATGGAGGCTAGAGGGGGATTTTCTTGCGGATGGCGTTATTGCGCCGCCTTAGCCTTGAACCCATTTTAGACTTTCTACTTCACCCATCCAGTGGTTATCGTCTCAGTTCAGGACGCAATAAGAGATGTGACTGATGTACATAGCAGCTGTATAATATGGTAAGTTTTTAGTTATTTCCACATTGTTAATTTTAGTATTTATGGCTAATTTATGTGATAATGTTTTAGGCATCTTATATTTCGTTATTCATTTTATTTATTTGTGTTGAATAGGTTTTGCTTATAGTTGAGTTTCCCATTCTTTTACCAGTTGGAACTTGTGTAGCTACATCTGTCAGGTTGTGCAAACTACCGAATAGTTGGACTACCTTCCACCGTCGCTGTTGTAGCCCCACAGTCATTGGTCGACACGGCCATGGTCTCTCTTGTGACTCTTGGCTGGAGTCAGTCGCCTTCAACAGAAAGGGATCAATTCTCTAGGTTTGAATTCTTCAGTTTGTTTGGTTTACCCACAATCCTCAGCAGTTCTACCCTTCTCCGATTCTCATTGGTCGTTGAGAATAGCAAGTGTAATGTTGAGAAGAAAAAAAATGATTCTAAAAACTTTTCCCCGTCCTGTCTTCGTAACATGCTTGTTGTTGACAGTTATCCTGAATGGAGATACTATTGCAGAAGGCATTGGCCTATTCCGATTCTCATTGGTGCAGGTAGAACTATACAGAAATGACCATCTCACACACAGTACTGTATACTCCTCTCCTCATAGCCTTGTTATGTATTCAATGAGTTCTGATTATTTATTTGTTCATTGGTGATTTTGAATGTGCATATGTACACACATTTGTTAGAAAAGACAAAATGTTACCCTTCAGTTCAACTATATATGACAGCTTTGATGTTATTCAAACATGAAGCAAAATATACTCTTATATCCCATGCCTGGCTCTGACAGTGCTTTGTACATAACAACAACAACAGAAAGCCTCTTTCAACCTCTTCAGCAATAAAGGATCACCTCTGTCCTCTATGAAGACTAATACATTTTTAAGTGGCACTTACTGCTCTATAAGACATTAGGCCTTTCCAGAGGAGAATTAGTATGAATTAAATGACAACTCGTTGCGTAAATAAAATGACCACAATAAAACAGTTCATTAAATCTGAAATGGCTCAATTATGCCACTGATGTTGCTATGGCAGGAAAAGCATCAGACTAATCAGTTTGACTGAGTGAGTCAGTATCCAGACATAACCTCATTTAGCCTCTCTACACATTAGAAACAACGTTCAGCCATCTGGGAAAAAAAACACAACATTTATTACGGTCATAGAAAATGGACGCTCACACACGCTGACATAAACATATCAACTTATTATAAAATCCAGCATCAATCGCGGAATCATTAATGCCATCATATAAAATTCAGGTTTGACAAGTCCATGGCGCCCCCTGTACAGTTCTTTGTTGTGCATACACACAGGCGCTAGCAGTGGGCTAATCTGCCCCAGAATGAGCCACAGTGTGGGGCATGGTCAGTATCTCCTCTGCCTGGGGCTGAAGACTGTGCTGGGGTCTTTGTCCCGCTCCCGCTGCCGTTGGCTGTTGGGCGAGAGGGGCTCCTTGGGGGCGGGAGCTGAGCGCGACTTGTCACTCTTGAAGAGGTCGCGTCCACTCCTCAGGAGCTGCTCGTCAATCTTGCGGTGGCGTTTGATGTCAGAGAGGACCTTATCCATCCGAGCCTCGCGACGAACACTGGACCGTGCCGAGGACCCTGGAGAAAGACAATCATGAGGAGGAACGTTAGAATCATAGCTGTCTTCAGATGTGCCTGTCTAAATATCCTGCATGGGTTTAGGGCCACACCTGGGGTCCTGCGACGGTTGATGAAGGTGTTCTTGGGCGTCTGCTCCTCATCAAAGTCAAACTCAGTGGGAGTCAGGGACCTGCAGGGGGGGGGGGATGAATGTTAAGATGGCTGTGTAACCTTCAGAAAGCACAAATGAAACTTCAAGCATTTGCTCCTTTCAAATTGATTGATTCAAATTCATTTCTGGGGATTAGTATCATTTCCAACCTCACATAAAGCACATGCCACAGTCATCACAAAAATGTAATACCATAGCTATATTTATATATTTTATTATGCAGTTATAATGAATGATAATAGCCCAGATAATATGGTGATTTACCATGCAGGTCACGTTACTTCACGTAACGTATTTAACAAATAAATAGAGGGATAAATCAAAAAAGCAGTTCTTGCCCTACACTTTAGGATTCAGCAGTGTATTTGCAACAGAGTTAGATTCCTGCACTAAATCCTAATAACTGGTGTACTGACAGGCAAGCATATTACTTTGTTGTAGCTGAAAATGAAATGTCAGAATGGGTTCTCTAAAAAGCTGTGTGGGTTTGACATAGCCATGACTCTAGTCCACCCTATGAACCCTAACTGCTCAAGAAAAAGCAGTTAGCCTAAAGCCAAACAACACTCCATGTAAGGCAATGTGTGCTTGTTGATGTTGACAAATATAAATACTATCACCACTATGTAATTCTATGGGCAAAATGCTCCATCTTCAAATTGGACCTTCAGAATAACATTATGGTAGTTCTAACAGCATTTGTTGTTTTGTCAACAAAAATACTACCTCCTCTGTGAAAATGTGGTTCTATGTTGAGGGACCCTGAAGGGCTCTTGGCTGCACCCTCAGAGCAAGTGGTTTTAGTGTCCCTACCAAGACACATACCCGTTCTGGTTCTCTAGTTCTCCTACAGAGACACATACCCGTTCTGGTTCTCTAGTTCTCCTACCAAGACACATACCCGTTCTGGTTCTCTAGTTCTCCTACCAAGACACATACCCGTTCTGGTTCTCTAGTTCTCCTACAGAGACACATACCCGTTCTGGTTCTCTAGTTCTCCTACAGAGACACATACCTGTTTTGGTTCTCTAGTTCTCCTACAGAGACACATACCTGTTTTGGTTCTCTAGTTCTCCTACAGAGACACATACCCGTTCTGGTTCTCTAGTTCTCCTACAGAGATACATACCTGTTTTGGTTCTCTAGTTCTCCTACAGAGACACATACCTGTTTTGGTTCTCTAGTTCTCCTACAGAGACACATACCTGTTTTGGTTCTCTAGTTCTCCTACAGAGACACACACCTGTTCTGGTTCTCTAGTTCTCCTACAGAGACACATACCTGTTCTTGTTCTCTAGTTCTCCTACAGAGACACATACCTGTTTTGGTTCTCTAGTTCTCCTACAGAGACACATACCTGTTTTGGTTCTCTTGTTCTCCTACAGAGACACATACCTGTTTTGGTTCTCTAGTTCTCCTACAGAGACACACACCTGTTCTGGTTCTCTAGTTCTCCTACAGAGACACACACCTGTTCTGTTTCTCCAATTCTCCTACAGAGACACATACCTGTTCTTGTTCTATAGTTCTCCTATAGAGACACACACCTGTTCTGGTTCTCTAGTTCTCCTAGAGAGACACACACCTGTTCTGTTTCTCCAATTCTCCTACAGAGACACATACCTGTTCTTGTTCTATAGTTCTCCTATAGAGACACACACCTGTTCTGGTTCTCTAGTTCTCCTACATAAACACATACCTGTTCTTGTTCTATAGTTCTCCTATAGAGACACACACCTGATCTGGTTCTCTAGTTCTCCTACAGAGACACATACCTGTTCTGGTTCTCTAGTTCTCCTACAGAGACACACACCTGTTCTGGTTCTCCTCCTCCTTAGGCTCCTGTGACTCCTCCCCGTCCCTCTCAGGGGACGGCGTGCGTGGTGGTGTTGGGGGCCGGCGAGGAAGAGGCACCCAGTTGAGCTCCAGTGTATCCCCTTTGGCGAGCAGTTCGTACAGGCGTTTGATCTCCTGAGGGGGGGGCATCCAGGATTTGGGGTTCTCCATCTCCTCATCACTGTAAGGGATCTCCCAGTCGCCATCACCTTTTCGCTCTTCACATTCCCTTACCGCCGTCTCTGCATCACCTTTAACCCCTTCCTTCAGCTCATCTTCCACCAAGCCGTCCTTATCTTTATCCTCTACGGGAGGGCCAAACAAACAAGCTGCTATCAAGACAGTGACGAGCAAGCAACAGGGACAGATTTTGCACCAGTCATGAATCTTGCAACTACTCTACATACTGCACTGGTCTAAAATGAAATATTACTAAAAGTAACTCAAAACTTCCTTGCATGCCTACTTGAAGTAACTCGTAAATATGAGAAATTAAAGCACAAGTAATCTGTAACACAGAGTGAACGAGTATCATTACCTTCATCTTCTTTCTGAGGCTCTTCCACTGTTTCGTTCGACTCGTCCATTTTGACATTTTCTGTCTCTTTCTCCTTCTTCTCACCCTGGCTCAACTTCTCGGTTTTATCCGCCTCCCGAACTACCATTGATTCCATCCCATCCGTTAGGGAGGTTTCTGTGTCATCGGCTACCGCCTGCGTCATACTGCTGAGTGAAGAGTGAATTCAGTAAGAGTTTTATCTGCCTCTCTGGATAAGATGAAGAAGATTAAACCGTGCAGACAGTAAGTTACAGTAAGATATCCTACATTACTGATGTCTATTTGTAGCATTAGCATATTAGCTGTTTGAACTCTAAGATAAAGTCAAGTTTGTTCATACACTTACTTTTAGATGTACTCTTCCCAAATCAACTTGGAGTCGACTTGTGTGTTTATAAAATCCACTTCCTGAGCCCCTGCAGGCAGATGCAACATAATAAACAGCTATGTTTCATGACATGGCTACTGTCCACATATGCAGCAGAAGTGCACCGCCATTTTGGTTTGTCTTGCATCTGAGCGCCGATTGGCTGTACTGCGGCGCTGTTGCCCACATCGCTTGCGTTACGTCCAAAGCGTACTTAACGCCAGAATAATAATGTACCCTTGCTGTGTAGTTATAGTATGCTAAATTGTTTAGTAAAGACACATTTCACACTGAAGTTGCTGAAAAGTTTTCGAAACGGTATTATACTACCAGCAATCATACGTCCGTTGCATATCAAATATAAAGTCACGTGTCCAATTTTGAAGTGAACGCTGATTGGTGGTACGTCAGGTACGCGGCAGCATTTGAAAATAATTGGCGCAGAGGCAGAAGCCTTTTCTTCAATGCTTTACCTCATTACGATGCTTGGAGCCTGCTAACTTGTTGTTTCATCGTTTAGGTCTTGGAATTTGAAGGCGCAACACTATATTCCTTAAACGACTTCGTTTCCCACGACAACTTGAACAGTAAGTTCGTAGTTTTTGCCAAATCAAGGCCCAACGTTGTATGTTTGATACAACTAACATATATTAGCCGATGCTAGCTAGCGATAGCCAGCCAACTCAGGAAGCGTTTTGCCTCTTTAACATCTCCAAACAAGCTAGGAAAATGTGCTAGCAAGTTAGCTGACTTTGGAGGTTGGTATGTCTAGAGAGTTTTCATGGATGTAATTGTATAGAAGCTTACCTTAACAGTTTTGCATATTAAGCGAATGTGAATAACTTTAGCTAGCATTTTAGTTCACAAATTCGGTTAGGTTACCTTGCTTAAGTGTCGGCTAGCGGGTTTATTGACGCGTCAACGGCAGCTTTGTTATCGTGTTAGCCAGATTGTGTTAGATGGTGTTGTTTTTTGTGAGCGGAACATTATGATAGATAGTTAACGTAAACGCTAATGTTACAATAAACTAGGTGTTGTCGTCGAAAATGATAATTATTCTCTGTCTCCTTGTTAAGGAAATGGCCCAGCGTGTTGGGGCGGGTGAACCCGCTGCCGGGCCGAAACGGACTTCACGGGTGCGTGTGGCTGTTCGGCTGCGGCCCTACATGGACAAGCAGGACGATAAGGGCGAGGGCCCTTGTGTGCGGGGGTTGGATTCCCACAGGCTGGAGATCGTCAACTGGAGGAATGCCACCGAGACGCTCCACTATGAGTCAGTTGCCCTCTTCTCTCTCTCCTATTTGTTAATGTGAACAGAATACTAGGTTTTTTTTTCTCCCTCTTATGGTCCTGCGAACTTTAATTTCTCACCGCCTTACTGCATCTTACCAGATCCTGGTCTCTGTGGTAGGCCTGGATTTGGTAGCTGGTGCTGATAGTATTTCCGTCCTGCAACAATCCCTCTAGCTCTTACTGTGTCGTTTGGGACTATACCAGGGAGAGTACACACAACTCGTACTCCCAATAGACAAGATAAAACACTATGGCCATTCAAGGACGGGAGAGAAGTCAAGTAACATTTGACTTACCCCTTAAGTAAAGAAATCGGCTATCTTTACTAATCAAGTAAATGTTTATATATTCCAGTTGTGTTTGAAATGTTAACCTCAGTTTTGTTTGGGTCAGCAACAGCCATGTTTGTTATGTTTGTTCAGCTTCGACATGTTCCACGACGAGAAGAGCACCCAGAAGGAGGTGTTTGTGGAGTCGGTGAAACCCGTCCTGCCTCATATCCTCAATGGGCAGAATGCCAGTGTGTTTGCATACGGACCCACCGGAGCTGGTACGACCACTTCTCCTGTCTCTTCTCTTCCACCCTCCCCCTCCATAGCTCTCTGAATACACACCTCTCAATCCCTTACCTGTTGGTTGCAGACAATAGATGATTTAGAATGGTCTGTGTCTTGAGGTCTCCTTTACCTCTGTACGTCAGCATAATTATTTTTCCCCTCTTATGGTCCTGGGAACTTAATTTCTCACCACCTTACAGCATTTTAACAGATCCTGGGCTCTGTGTGGTAGGCCTGGATTAGGTAGCTGGTGCTGATGGTGTTTCTCTCCTGCAACAATCCCACTGGCTCTTACTGTGTCATGTGGGACTATACCAGGGAACGAACACACACACACACTCAGGCTTGTACTCTTGGTGTGAGTTTACCACCAGCTCCTTTACCTCCTCTGTTCTCCTCTTGGCACCCCTCGCCTCTTTACCCACTCTTCTATTTCTCTGCAGTTCTTTTTTCACTGTTCTAGACCTCTACCCGTTCCATTCTTGAGTCTGTTTCTCCTTTTCCTTCCTTACCTCGTATCTCCCTCTCGGCTCTCTTTCTTTGCCTCTCTTTCTCTCCCTCACTCTCCCTCCCTCCTTCATTCTCTCCCTCCCTCCTCTCTGTGTGTGACTGTCCTGTGGTCTGTCCCCTGACAG
Source organism: Clupea harengus (assembly GCF_900700415.2). Classification (NCBI taxonomy): domain Eukaryota; kingdom Metazoa; phylum Chordata; class Actinopteri; order Clupeiformes; family Clupeidae; genus Clupea; species Clupea harengus. The sequence continues at coordinate 13,847,841 of NC_045152.1, forward strand.
GTAAGACTCACACCATGCTGGGCAGTCAGGAGCAGCCAGGTATGATCCCCAGGGCCGTGCGTGAGGTCTTCCACCTGGTCAGGGCCCAGGAGGCGAAGGAGGATGGCTGGGAGTACGCCATCAGCATGTCCTACCTGGAGATTTACAACGAGAAGGTGTGTGTGTGTGTGGGAGAGAGTAAAAATGTGTCTGCCACAATACAAGCCTGTGGAGGACTATGATTGTGTTGAACTTCCGCACATGTCTATACCTGATGTGGTCAATAACAAGCTTTGTGGTGATCTTCATATTCTGTCACCTCTGTTCTGGGTAATGCCCTTCATATCTGTCATGTAGCTGTGCTGTGTTCATCTGTGGTGGCAGACAGACAGTTGGGCCTTAAATGGAGATCTTGGAGATCTTCCAGCTCTACATGTGTTGAACTACAGAATACATATTGATAGACCGGTTTCTTTCCAGTGGCCAGCCTTTCCGTGTGCTCATGGTGTGTGTGTGTGGTCCTTGTGGTGTTCTTCCTCAGGTGCTGGACCTGTTGTGTCCGAGCACCCAGGACCTGCCCATCCGGGAGGATAAGGACCACAACATCCTCATCCCCGGCCTCACCACCACGCCGCTCGCCTCCTTCTCTGAGTTCGACACGCAGTTCATCCCAGCCAGTCTCAACCGCACCACCGCCTCCACCAAACTCAACCAGCGCTCCAGCCGCAGCCACGCCATCCTCCTCATCAAGGTCTCTTTCTCTCACACACACACACACACACACACACTAGTTGCTTAGTCTGTCTCGGTCTTGCCCTCTTTGTGTCTTGTTTTTTTCCTCACTTGCCCTCTTGGTTTCTCTCTCTGTCTCTATCTATCTCTGTCTGTCTGCTTCTCTTTCTGTCTGCCTCTCTGTCTTGCCATGTCTTCTGCTCTCTGTTTCGTTCTGTTGTCTCTGGCTCGCTCACACATACACTCTCTCTCTCACTGCCATTTTGTGTTGGCATGCTTTCACTTGGCTGTGCTGCTGGTGTGGTGTAATGGCATCATCCTCATAGCTGTCAGCAGAGGGAGTTGAGTGAACCCAGCTCTGCCAGGCGGAGGCGTGGAGCTGAAGGGGCAGTGCAGCGGAGTGAAAGGCCACCAATTAGCAGCGTGTGTCAGGTTGGCTCTGGTGAAGCACCGCTGAATAGGGCTGTGGACTAGGGCTTGAGGCCCGCTCCTCTAGAGCACTGCTAACATGATGGGACTCAGGCCTGAGGCCCGCTCCACTAGTCTAGAGCACTGCTAACATGATGGGACTCAGGCCTGAGGCCCGCTCCTCTAGAGCACTGCTAACATGATGGGACTCAGGCCTGAGGCCAGCTCCTCTAGAGCACTGCTAACATGGGACTCAGGCTTGAGGCCAGCTCCTCTAGAGCACTGCTAACAGGGTACTCAGGCCTAATGCCCGCTCCTCTAGAGCACTGCTAACATGGCAGCAGACGTCCTCCTGCAGGAGCATGGCGAGCCTGAATAAGGCACTTAGACCAAATCAGCACGTACATTCATTTAACAGATGTTTTTTTTTTAAAATCCAAGATGGCTTGCTGTGGGGGAGGGGGGGTGGTGTTGTGTGCACGATTTTATGTCTCACTTAAAAAAAAAAATGTTTTAAATGAATAAAAAATATAGCTGAATGTGTAAATGCAGACATAAATTAGTCTGTTGCTCTTATGATGAGCATAATTATATATATTGTTTTTAAATCTGCTTCTTCTAAACATCCCTCCCCCAGGTGGTCCGAACCCGCCGTGTGCATCCCCACCGGCAGCAGACGGGCAAACTCTACCTGGTGGACCTGGCGGGTTCCGAGGACAACCGGCGCACGGGCAATCAGGGCATCCGCCTGAAGGAGAGCGGCGCCATCAACCTGTCGCTCTTCACCCTCAGCAAGGTGGTGGACGCGCTGAACGGGGCGGCGGGCGGCCGGGTGCCCTACCGGGACAGCAAGCTGACGCGCCTGCTGCAGGACTCGCTCGGCGGCTCCGCGCACTCCGTCATGATCACCAACGTGGCGCCCGAGTACAGCTACTACTTCGACACCTTCACCGCGCTCAACTTCGCCGCCAAGTCCAAGCAGATCGTCAACCGCCCGTTTGTCCGCGAGACGCTCCTTCAGCCCTCTATAGGTGAAGTGTGTGTGTGTGTTTGTGTGTGTGTGTTGCGGATGGTGAAATGCGTGGCGGTGCTTGGTAGGAGGTTGCCAGAGCGTGCAGTCTGCTGTGTGAGACTGAGTGCAAAGGTTAAGTCAGGTTGTTTGTGCAATGAAGAGTGGGGGGGTTGTTGTCAAAGATGTAAGAGGCAATCCATTGAAGTGTGTGTGTGTGTGTGTTTCAGAGTGGTTGAGCGAGTGTGTAAGATTGCTCAAAGGGATGTCATCAGTGTATGATGTGGGTCAGTAACTAGAGGCGTGTGTGTGGGTGTGTTTGGGAGTGGTGGTGTGTGTGTGTGGGGGTGACTGCTCAAACGGATGCCAGTAACTACTCAAAGGGATGCTAGTACCTAGAGGGGTTTGGGTGTGTGTGTGTGTGTGTCTGCTCAAAGGGATGCCAGTAACTAGAGGTGTTTGGGTGAGTGTGTTTGGGAGTGGTAGTGTGTGTGTGTGTGTGACTGCTCAAAGGGATGCCAGTAACTAGAGGGGTTTGGGTGAGTGTGTGTGTGCGTTCGGCAGCTGCTGGTGTGATGCTGTGTCTTCCTCTGAGTGGGATATTTACACTAAAGTGAGTGAAGCATAGCTTCATCTGTGCAGCATCAGTAGAGTGGTATGGTTGAGGAAATCTTTGTTACTGTCTGGGCCATCAGTGGTGTGTGTGTGTGTGTGTGCGCGCGTGTGTCCGGCATTGTGAGCCTCTGTGCTACTTACTACTTTGAGTCCGAGATTCAAAGTGTGTGTGCGTGATGATGATGCTGAGTGTGTGTGTGTGTGTCCAGTCTTTTGGCCTGGAAAGGCTGTGGTAGGCAGCAGATTCAGTTAGAGTGTGTGCGCGCATGTTTGTGTGTTATTGCTATGGTCTATGTGTGGTTGTTGATTGGTGGTTGTTAATTGTGTGTGTGTGTGTGTCTCCGTCCCTCAGCTGTAGGTAAGAGGCTCGGGGTCAGGCAGGCATCATTTCCATTGTGTGTATGTGTGTGCTGTTGCTAAGTGTGTGTGTGCTGTTGCTAAGTGTGTTTGTGTGTGTGTGTGTGTCTCCCTCAGCAGTAAGTAAGAGGCCCAGGGATCAGGGGTCCAGCAGCTCCAGTGAGCCCCAGAGAAAGAGGACCAGAGAGGGGAAGGAGAGCAAGACCGATCCGGACAGAGTGCCCAGCTCCAGCACCAGCTGCAGCACACAGCCACAGAGGTCAGAGTTAAGACACACACACACAACCAGCTGCAGCACACAGCCACAGAGGTCAGAGTTAAGACACACACACACACACACACACACACACAACCAGCTGCAGCACACAGAGGTCAGAGTTAACACACACTCACACCCAGCACCCAGCCACCCAGGTCAGAGTTAAACACATATGCAACCAGCACACTCAACACACACACACACACACACACACACACACAACACACCCACACACGCATACAACCCCATAGGTCCTAGTCATACAGGTCCCTCACAGGACATGCAGTTCGGCTTTACATGCTGTCTGTTCTGTCTGTCTTCATGTTCTTTCTCTCTGTCTGTCTCTCTCTCTCTGTGTCTCTCTCTCCTGGTGTGTGTGCACGCTGTTTTATTCTGGTCGTTGGTCTGTCCTGCATAACGCGGCCTCATGCTGGTGCCTCTGTTTGGGTCAGGACTGTTGAAAGACTTGCTCTCCCTGCAGTGAAATGCTGTGAAAGGTCTCATTGAGACAGCTGGGACAGTACTGGACAGAAAACACACACACACACACACACACACACACACACTGACTCACTTCACCTGTATACACACGTGAGTACACACACACACACACACTGATAGCCCATCCTTTACGTGTGTGTGTGTGTGTTTCAGCCCTTCGGATGGCACCGTGCTGGACCGTCTGCTGGCGCTGGAGAAGATGCTTATGGGCACGCCAGAGAAAGAGAGGCTACACCTGCTGAAGACCGTCGCCCAGTCTCGCAAAGAGATCGAGGTACACACACACACACACACACCTGCTGAAGACCGTGGCCCAGTCTCGCAAAGAGATCGAGGTACACACACACACACACACACACCTGCTGAAGACCGTGGCCCAGTCTCGTAAAGAGATCGAGGTACACACACACACACCCTGCTGAAGACTGTTGCCCAGTCTCGCAAAGAGATAGGGGTACACACACACACCCTGCTGAAGACTTTTGCCCAGTCTCGCAAAGAGATCCAGGTACACACACACAATCTGCTGAAGGTGGTTGCTTAGTTGTGTGTGCGCGCACACGCACACACACACCCTGCTCAAAGCGCTCACACAATCCTGCTGAGTGTTCCAGGTTTAGTCTCTATATTAAGTGTGTGTGTGTGTGTGTGTGTGTGTGTTCCTTATGTGTTCAGGAGCTGAAGGCCAAACAGAAGGAGCTGGAGACTAAAGCCAAGCAGGGGGGCAGTGCTCTCAGGGAAGACTCCCTCTTCAAGACCAATGTGCTCCCCCTCCACAGAAAGCCCTCCTGTGCCCGGCCCAAGAAACAGCAAGCAGTCGTATCGCCGCTACAAGGTGAGTTTAAAAAAAAAGAAAAAGAAAGTGTGTTTCATATATAAAAAAAAATTGTATTGTACTTTATTTATTTATTTTATTTATTTATTTATGCACACACACTAGTTGATCAATTCAGGCAGTAGACATGTAACCCTCTCACAGCAAGCATCGGTCACAATATTACACACACACACACACACACACATTTTTGCTCGCTCCGTCTCTGTCGGGTATTTTTCATATTATTAATATTTCAGCATCTTGGTCTCTGTGTGGTCGGTGCTGATAGTGTTCCTCTCCTGCAACAATCCCACTGGCTCTTGGTGTATCATGTGGGACTATACCAGGGCGAAAACACACACACACACACACACGACTGCAAACTAACACACACACACACACACACAGGACTGCAAACTAACACACACACACACACAGGACTGCAATCTCTCACTCACACACACACACACACACACACACACACACACACACAGGACTGCAAACTAACACACACACACAGGACTGCAAACTAAGACACACACACAGGACTGCAAACTAAGACACACACACACACAGGACTGCAATCTCTCACACACACACACACACACAGACAGGACTGCAAACTAAGACACACACACAGCAGTATAATAGTATAGCAGTACAGCCCAGTGGCTTTAACTCCATGTTTGTCACGCAGCAGCATGAGGTGGAACAGCAGGTCCATATCATTTATAATGATGACTGGATTAACCAAACTGCAGAGTTACATTTGAACACACACACACACAGAAAGGCAGCAATAGGCCTCTTTTGCACTTAACCCTCCCAGAGGTCTGATCAAGCAAGGAGGCAATTTCAGTTTCTCTCCGAGTCTTAGTTTGCAGTCCTGTGCGTGTGCGTGTGTGTTTGTGTGTGTCTGTGTTTGAATTCTTTAATATAGCAGATTGAAGTCCATTATGTCCACTTACTGCAACACTGTCCATGAATCAGCTCTTTGCTTTCACAGCACTAGCCTAGGAATGAGTCATGAAGCATGGTCACATGGGACACACTCACACTCTGTGTCCTCCACTGCTCCCAGGCTATGCAGAGGTGGCCCCTGAGTTTCAGGAAAAGCCATAAATAATTCAGTATAGTTGTATTTACGCTTTCTCTCTCTCATCCCTCTTTCTCTCTCTCTCACACGTGCTCTCTCGCTCTCACTCAGTGTCACAGGTGCATATCCAACAGGGTGCATTGGTGTGTAAATCATACATCGCTCCTGACAAGAAGAAAAAGGAGCAGAGTGAGGTCAGTGCTCTCTCTTCTCTTCTCTTCTCTTCTCTGTCTCCCTCCATCAGGGAGAGAGCACAGGTGTGTGACGGTGTAGGAGCGTAGAGAGCTGTTGTAGTTGGGATGTTTGATGTCTGCAAGTGCTGCACTGACAGGGCTCTGTTTCCTCTGTCGCTCCTGAGCCGTGTGTGTGTGTCGCTCCTGAGCCGTGTGTGTGTTTCCTCTGTCGCTCCAGAGCCCTGTGTGTGTGTCTCCTCTGTCGCTCCTGAGCCGTGTGTGTGTGCGTGTGTTTCCTGTCGCTCCTGAGCCCTGTGTGTGTGTGTCGCTCCTGAGCCGTGTGTGTGTTTCCTCTGTCGCTCCAGAGCCCTGTGTGTGTGTCTCCTCTGTCGCTCCTGAGCCGTGTGTGTGTGTGTGTGTGTGTGTGTGTGTGTGTGTGTGTGTGTGTGTGTGTGTGTGTGTGTGTGTGTGTGTGTGTGTGTGTGTGTGTGTGTGTGTGTGTGTGTGTGTGTGTGTGTGTGCGTGCGTGTGTGTGTCTCCTCTGTCGCTCCTGAGCCCTGTGTGTGTGTCGCTCCTGAGCCCTATGTGTTTGTCTCCTCTGTCGCTCCTGAGCCCTGTGTGTGTGTGTGTCTCTCCTCTGTCGCTCCTGAGCCCTGTGTGTGTGTGTCGCTCCTGAGCCGTGTGTGTGTGTCTCCTCTGTCGCGCCTGAGCCATGTGTGTCTCCTCTGTCGCTCCCGAGCCATGTGTGTCTCTGTCGCTCCTGAGCCGTGTGTGTCTCCTCTGACACTGAACCTTAGACAGATGTAGTTAGACTCTTCAGGAACCCAAAATGTTTGAGTTTAGAGCCCTCGTACACGTCTCCTGTACCTGTGTGTATACTCTCACCTTGCGTCTCGTGCTGGTCAGATCTCGGAGGGGAAGGAGAACGGCGGCGTGGACGTGCACACGGACTGGGAGTCTCACATGGACGCGTCCCTGATGGAGAAGTCTCGGGAGAAGATCCTCTCCACGCTCAACGGCGGCTCGCTCAAGGAGCTCAAGGGCCTGCAGCTCATCGGAGACAAGAAGGCCAAACTCATCATGGGCTGGCGGGAGATCCACGGCGCCTTCACGCAGGTGAGAGAAACACACACACACACACACACACACAGGTGACCAGACAGACCGCTCACTCGGGTGATGCACAGGTCAGACAACAGGTTGCCAATCAGTCAATGCGCTTACAGGGGACATTATGGCAGTGGTTCTCAAACTGGGGTCTGCGACGCCTTGCCTGGGGGTCCGCGAAAAAGTCTGGCTTCCAACGTTTTTTTTATTTATTGCAATACAGTATACAAAACATATAGACTAATGTTGGACGGTGTACCTGTACTAGAAAGGTACCGCGGAAACCTTACGTAAAAAACGATACGGATTTGCATATTTTTAGTATAGGTACTTCATTAAAATAGCACGCAATCAGAGCGCACTCACTGTTCCACTCCCTGTCAGTGTCAGGCTACCTGCACGCATTGACTGCAAGGGCGGGGCTTCCCAGCTCTCACACACTGCGAGTGATCTCAGGGGAGACATGGCCTCATGTGCAGGAGCTCTTGCCGACCGTCCTCGGCTTGTATTAAAAAAAATATATGTCAGAAATAAGATCTGGAAGTACTTCGGATACGAAGCAGAATGTGAAGGAAAGCCCATCGACACACAGACCCATCTGTAAAACATGCTTCAAAGTCACTCTGGCAAAGGGAGGCAACACGTCAAATATGGCTAAGCACCTCTCAGACAGACACCCGAACTTTTCAGAGAGTTCAAAGAACGACAGGTTAGCAAATGTGATTATAAACATGAACACCCCTAAGCTCACCCATATACAGCCTAACACTAGTCGCTAAACTAGGCTAAAACTACAAGCGATTTTCCCCATCACAGAATTTTGACGATGCGTAGTACAATGATCATAATGCAGTGTGGCTAACGTAACTAAACCGCATTTTTCACACTAGTAATGTTAACTGCGATAATCTGCAAGTGATGTATTTAATCTTCCATCAGTACGGGTCGTGTTTATCGTTGCAGAAGGCCCTTTTTAAAAGATAGGTTAGCCGAAGGCATATCGGATGGCCCTATTGCATGTATTCTCGTTAAAGACGTTGATAGCTTTCAATTTGGCTGCAAGAACGTAGCCCAGTTCATTGTCAAAATAAACTCTAGAAAGAAAACGCTATACGTGTATAATCAATGCTATGATCATGTAGTTTTCATTAAAATCTTGCTGGAGGCTAATACCAATATGAATGCCATTTGTTAAGTGTTCGTGACAACCCTAATACAGGCAAGTGCTCATCACATCAACCATAAACCAACAGCAGATATCTGGCTTCCAAAGGTTGCCATCGTTCAAGACCGGGTAAATAAACTGGACTGGACAAACTATGAACATTAAGTAGCTTCTCAGCACATTTTACAAAAATATAATTTAAAATCTATCCTACATACTGTCAAGTAATGCCAAATGTAATAAAATTACTATCTAAAACTCTTGTGATATTAGTACTATATGATTTTAGAGTAAAAGAGTCCAAAAGCATATAACATTATAAATAGCTATAAGCCTTTATGGTTTAATTTGGGATGCGATTATGAGGAGGTCCTCGGAAAATGTTCTGCCCTTTGAGGGGTCCCTGGCCCCATAAAGTTTGAGAACCCCTGCATTATGGGACCATCTAGTCAGACTGGTCATACTGGTCAGGCAATGCAGGTGACCGTCTAGTGTTGGGCAGGAGACCATCCAGGCACTACTCACACAGGTGGCCTCTACTGACACACACACACACACACGACAGTCTAGTCACCACTGCTGGCAGGTGGGATGTGCACAGATGTGTGAGACTAGGTGTTCTGTGTGCAGAGAGGACACGCCTGTAAGTTCTCTCAGGTCTATGCCTTGGAATGGCCTTGAATGCCTTTGTGTCAGGCTGTGCTCAAACCATCTCTGTACCATCCTAAAATCCCTCTCCCTCTCCCTCTTCTCTCTCTCTCTCTCTCTCTCTCTCCCTCCCTCACAGGTGGAGGACCTTAAAAAGCTTGAGGGGATCACGGCCAAGAGGTTTTCCTCCTTTTTCAAGGTAAGACTGTAAAACACTGACCACTCCGAGTCTAGGGATCGGATTTAAAACACTGACCGCTCAGTCTAGGGATCGGATTTAAAACGCTGACCACTCCGAGTCTAGGGATCGGATTTAGGGCACCAACTCTTAGTAGGGAGTATAGCAGGCCTGGTCAAGGGGTTAAAGTAGGGGGTGGGGAGGCAGGGGTAGTTACCGCAGATGCTGGGCGTCTCCTACTGCTCCAAATAATGGATTGTGCGATGCTTGAACACGCAGTGTACAGTTCTCCCTTTTTAAAGCAGTCCAGGTAGACTCTGGCTTTGAGTGGTCTGGTCTGGCCGGCCCTGGTCAGGTGTGAATGAGACGGATGGTGGCAGGTCCTTTCTAGACTACTAAGCTGCATCGTGAACTCAGACAACAGTCATAGGAGAGGCCAGTAGTTGGTGCTGGTTTCTTGCTGCTTCTGGCTGGTATGTTAATGTGCTTGATTATTGTTTTTTTGTCTCTTAACAGGCCAATATCCTCAGCTCCATCGGAAAG
>NC_045152.1:13859927-13867427 GCF_900700415.2 Clupea harengus
CCCCCCCCCAATCTTTAATCGGATGAACCTATTGATTTGTGCTCTGTGTTAAAAACCTTTTTCCTCTCCGACAGTTTTGAATACTAAACAGCCCCAGGAGGATCTCTGGACAAGAGAGGAAGCATCTGTGCTCGTCCGCTCGCTACTTAGAACACTGGAGCCACAGAGACCACCTTTGAACCCAACACGGTCTCCATGGATATGGATACGGACCAGCATCCCCCTGCCAGTGGTGGGGAGACCTCCGGCGCCGTGACGACGCAGCCTCCCCCCTCGCAGACGGACTCGTTCCCGTGCCTGCGGCCGCTGACCCTCCCCCGGGAGCACGTATCCTCTGAGGTGGTGGTGGTGGTAGTCAAGGACAGGACGGAGAACGGTAAATAACCTCCACATGGTTCTCTAGGTTCTAATGGTCCTCTCTCAGGACATGAGCACGGTTTCCCGGCGTGACGGCGGTTCTAATTGTGGGATTTGTTTTTTTGTCTTCCCTGAGGTGAGACCGGGGGACTGAAGAAGAAGAAGAGAAGCGAGTCTCTGAAATGTAAGTGTCTCTCTTTGGGTCTAAGCTAAGAGATGGAGCTATATCAGCTCATCCGGTCTGAGTGTGTGTTACATGACCTGCAGTGGGTGAGAGGGTGAGTGAGTGAGTGAGAGGGTGAGTGAGCAGTGAGTGAGTGAGTGAGTGAGGAGGTGAGTGAGTGAGGAGGTGAGTGAGTGAGGAGGTGAGTGAGTGAGGTGAGTGAGTGAGAGGGTGAGTGAGAGGGTGGGTGAGTGAGAGGGTGAGTGAGTGAGACGGTGAGTGAGAGGGTGAGTGAGTGAGTGAGGGTGAGAGAGGGTGAGTGAGTGAGAGGGTGAGTGAGTGAGAGGGTGAGTGAGTGAGAGAGTGAGTGAGAGGGTGAGTGAGTGAGAGGGTGAGTGAGTGAGAGGGTGAGTGGGTGTGAGGGTGAGTGAGGGTGAGTGAGTGTGAGGGTGAGTGAGTGAGTGAGACGGTGAGTGAGTGAGTGAGAGGGTGAGTGAGTGAGACGGTGAGTGAGTGAGAGGGTGAGTAAGTGAGACGGTGAGTGAGTGAGTGAGTGAGTGAATGAGAGGGTGAGTGAGTGAGACGGTGAGTGAGTGAGAGGGTGAGTAAGTGAGACGGTGAGTGAGTGAGAGGGTGGGTGAGTGAGTGTGAGGGTGAGTGAGTGAGACGGTGAGAGGGTGAGAGGGTGAGTGAGTGAGTGAGTGAGTGAGTGAGAGGGTGAGTGAGTGAGTGAGTGAGAGGGTGAGTGAGTGAGAGGGTGAGAGGGTGAGAGGGTGAGTGAGTGAGAGGGTGAGTGAGTGAGAGGGTGAGTGGGTGTGAGGGTGAGTGAGTGTGAGGGTGAGTGAGTGAGACGGTGAGTGAGTGAGTGAGACGGTGAGTGAGTGAGTGAGAGGGTGAGTGAGTGAGACGGTGAGTGAGTGAGAGGGTGAGTAAGTGAGACGGTGAGTGAGTGAGAGGGTGAGTGAGTGAGAGGGTGAGTGAGTGAGTGAGAGGGTGAGTGAGTGAGACGGTGAGTGAGTGAGAGGGTGAGTGAGTGAGTGAGACGGTGAGTGAGTGAGAGGGTGAGTGAGTGAGTGAGAGGGTGAGTGAGTGAGTGAGACGGTGAGTGAGAGGGTGAGTGAGTGAGTGAAAAAAAGGAATGCAGTGAAAGGGTGAGTGAATGAGTCAGTAAGAGGAAAAGAGAGCAGAAAATGAGATTGAAGGAGGAGTGTTTGGGGGAGCGAGAGAAGAAATGCAGTGAAGTGAAAAGAGGGTGAACGAGTGAGTGAGAGAAACAGTTGCAGACAGGGAGTGAGTAAAAGAGTGAGAAACGGGGAAGAGTTTAGTGTGTTTGGCGGAGTTGAAGGCACACGGACGCTAATCTCCATTGTAATCCCAGTTATGTATGTCACAACACAGAATGGGCTGTGGCTCCGGCTTTAGGTCTCTTAGCCAATGACAGCGCTGTCATCACAGCCCTGCTCTCAGCCGCCACTGAAGGCATCCACTGACCATCCTCAGAAGGATTAAGAGAGGAGGAGGAGAGGAGAGGAGAGGGAAGGAGGGAGAGAGGGACTAAAGGAGAGAGAGGAAAAGGAAGAGAGTTTTAACCCTGGTCAGCACCAATGGCAGACAGACAGCAGCAAACACATCAGTCTAATTAGCCCCGCCCCTGCAGAAGCTCTCCCTTATTAAGGCCCAGGGAAAGGCTTGCAGCACACAACAGCATAGATAGAGCAAGCCTCCATTAGTTCATTAGTTCATTGATGTATTCATTATTGGCAAGGCCAAATGAAATATGGGTGCAGTGGAGTTACTGCTCTGTGTGTGTGTGTGTGTGTGTGTGTGTGTGTGTGTGTGTGTGTGTGTGTGTGTGTGTGTGTGTGTGTGTGTGTGTGTGTGTGTGTGTGTGTGTGTGTGTGTGTGTGTGTGTGTGTGTGTGAGAGAGAGAGAGAGATCCTAACACGTCCCTGGCCCTCTCTGAACCGCCACTGTGTGTGTGTGTGTGTGTCCTTGTTTAGTCTGGAAGCATATGTGTGTGTTCCTCTGGGAGGGGGGTTCTAGAGTGCTGTTCTCACCTAGTTCCACTGCCCCACTTTCTGTGGCCTTCACCGCAGACTCCAGACCGGGGGCCGAGAGTGAGGTCATTTCAGCCCGGCGTCCTAATGACTTAATTGGGCCTGAGCCCTGCCGTGTGTGTGTGTGTGTGTGTGTGTGTGTGTGTGTGTGTGTGTGTGTGTGTGAGAGAGAGATCCTAACACGTCCCTGGCCCTCTCTGAACCGCCACTGTGTGTATGTGTGTGTGTGTGTGCTGTCCAAGCACTGTGTGTGTGTGTGTGTGTGTGCGTACCCTAAGTGTGCGGACCAAGCACTTCATGTCAGAACATGTCAGCTGTGAGGTGGTGTGACGGGATGTGACGCGTGCTTTTTGCCCAGGATGGAAAGAGAGACAAACACATCCCTGGCCCTCTCTGAATCGCCACTGTGTGTGTGTGTGTGTGTGTGTGTGTGTGTGTGTGTGTGTGTGTGTGTGTGTGTGTGTGTGTGAGAGATCCTAACGCGTCCCTGGCCCTCTCTGAACCGCCACTGTGTGTGTGTGTGTGTGTGTGTGTGCGAGAGAGATCCTAACACATCCCTGGCCCACTCTGAACTGCCACTGTGTGTGGGTGTGTGTGTGTGTGGCCCACTCTGAACCGCCTGTGTGTGTGTGTGGGTGGGTGTGTGTGTGTGTGTGTGGAACCACCACTGCTCTAATGAGCGCCACGGCAAACAATGCCAGAGGAGACGTGTGCAACTGTCATACACCATCTGTGTGTATGTGTGTGTGTGTGTGTGTGTGTGTGTGTGTGTGTGTGTGCGCGCGCGCGCTGGTTTAAATAGTTTCCTTACTTCTGCCTATTCGTGCATCTGCTAAATGTGTGTGTGTGTGTGTGTGTGTGTGTGTGTGTGTGTGTGTGTGTGTGTGTGTGAGTATGAGTATGAGAGTGTGTGAGAGAGAGAGGAGAGAGTTGATCTTTTCTATTTTAAAGTTTGTCCCCTTAATGCTATTTTAGAAGTGATTTATTTAGCCATATACATTGTTTGCCTAAGAGCTGGGTTCAGATCTGTGTGTGTGTGTGTGTGTGTGTGTGTGTGTGTGTGTGAGTGCTGAGAGAGCATGGTCTTTTGGCTCTTATTTAAGTCTAATCAGTTAAAAGCAGAGGCGCAGAAAAGGCCAGTCACATTAGACACTACTCACCCTACAGCTCCACAGCTCTGCATTTTAAACAGCACATAAATATCGCTTTATTCATCCATCTATCTCTCCCCCACTCTCTGCTAAATGTTTTCTCTCTCTCTCTCGTGTTGCTCTGTTCTTCTCTTTCTCTCTCTCATTACTCTGCTCTTCTCTTTCTCATTACTCTGCTTTTCTCTTTCTCTCATTACTCTGCTTTTCTCTCTCTCCCATTACTCTGTTTTCTTTCTCTCTCTCTTTCTTTCCCCCTCTCTATCATTCTCTCCTCCTGCTTTGATCTTGCTCTCTCCATCTATCCTGTTTTCTCTCTCTGTTTATTCTCATTCTCTCCATCCTCTCTCCCTCCCTTCCCTGTCTGCTATTAATTTGGCCTGTCTATCTTTCATCCCCTCCCCCCTCTCTTCATCTTCCTCTTCTCTACCCTTATTTCTGTATGATCTCCTCATCCCTCTTTCTCTTTGCCCTCCCCCTCTCTCCATCCTTTCCTTCCCTCGCTCTGTCTTCTTCTTCTTCTTCTCTCTCATATCTCTGTTTTCTTTCATTCCTTTCTCTCACGCTTTTCTGATTCCTCCTTTTCTCTCCACTCATCTTTTGCTCCCCTCTTCCTCTCCATCCTTTTGTGGCTTTTCTCCCTCCCTTCCCTCCTCCTCATCTCTTTTTCTTTTTTTCTTTATCCTATTTTGTCTCCTCACCCCACTCTTTCTCTCTTCCTTTCCTATGATCTCTCACTCTCTCTGGTTTTCTTTGAATCCCCTTCTCCTCCTCCTCCTCGTGCATCACTCCTTCTCTTCTCCCCTCCTCCTCCTCCTCCTCCTCCTCGTGCATCACTCTTTCTCTTCTCCCCTCTTCTCCTCCTCCTCCTCCTCGTGCAACACTCCTTCTCTTCTCCCCTCTTCTCCTCCTCCTCCTTGTGCATCACTCCTTCTCTTTTCCCCTCTTCTCCTCCTCCTCCTCCTCCTCATGCATCACTCCTTCTCTTCTCCTCCTCCTCCTCCTCGTGCAGTACTCCCTCTCTTCTCCCCTATTCTCCTCCTCTTCTCTAGACCACAGTGTACACTCGTCAGACCTCGCCTCTCCATCACATGTTCTCTTCTCCCCTCTTCTCCTCTTCTCCTCCTGTTCTCTCCTCTTCTCCTCCTGTTCTCTCCTCTTCTCCTCTTCTTCTCTAGACCACAGTGTACACTCGTCAGACCTCGCCTCTCCGTCACATGTTCTCTCCTCTTCTCCTCCTCTTCTCTAGACCACAGTGTACACTCGTCAGACCTCGCCTCTCCGTCACATGTTCTCCCCTCTTCTCCTCTTCTCCTCCTGTTCTCCGCTCTTCTCCTCCTGTTCTCTAGACCACGGTGTACACTCGTCAGACCTCGCCTCTCCGTCACATTTTCTCTCCTCTTCTCCTCCTCTTCTCTAGACCACAGTGCGCACAATGTGCACTCGTCAGACCTCGCCTCTCCGACGTCGTCCTTCGTGGCGCGGGGACCCCCGCGGCGGAGCCATTCCATCCCACACTCGCACCACTCGCAGCTGGGGCGCACGCGGACCGGCAGCCGCAGCGGCTCCATCGCCTACACCGCCTTCTCGCCGCGGCCGTCGCTCTCCCGCCACTCCAGCATCGCCACCAGCGCCCCCGACACCAGCAAGCCCCGCGACTACCTGCTGCTCGCCATCATCGCCTGCTTCTGTCCCGTCTGGCCAATCAACATCGTCGGCTTCGTCTACTCCATCATGGTGAGAAGAGTGTGTGTGTGTGTGTGTGTGTGTCCGTGTGTGTGTGTGTCCGTGTGTGTGTGTCCGTGTGTGTGTGTATGTCCGTGTCCGTGTGTGTGTCCGTGTGTGTGTGTGTGTGTCCGTGTGTGTGTGTGTGTCCCCGTGTGTGTGTGTCCCCGTGTGTGTGTGTGAGTGAAGGGTATTGCATGCTTCTGCCATACTTTGGCTTCGTCTACTCCATCATGGTGAGAAGAGAGAGTGTGTGTGTGTGTGTGTGTGTGTGTATGTGTGTGTGTGTGTGATCAACATTATGGGCTTTTTCAATTTTTTTTCTTATTCCATCATGGTGAGCAGAGTGTGTGTGAATGAATGTGTGTGTTATCTATCATCATCTTGTTTATTTTAGCCTCATTAGGAGTGGGTGATGTCTGTGTGTGTGTGTGAGAGAGAGAGAGAGAGAGAGAGAGAGAGAGAGAGAGAATGTGTGTGTGTGTGTGTGTGTGTGGTGGGAAGGCTTGGTGTGAAGTGCTGCTAGCAGATTTTCAGTCTGATGATCCAGATCCACACACACACACACACACACACACTCACACACACACACACACACACACACACACTGGATTCTGCTCTGAGTCTTCAGCATGACAAACACACACAGAGAGAGAGAGAGTGAGAGAGAGAGAGAGAGAGAGAGAGAGTGTGTGTGTGTGTGTGTGTGTGTGTGTGTGAGTGCATGTGTGAGTGCATGTGTCTGAGCCCATGCTGTTTTCTGGGACTACTCTAGCATGGTGAGCAGAGAAAGACAGAGAGAGAGAGAGAGAGAGAGAGTGTGTGTGTGTGTGTGTGTTTGTGTTCTAGACTGAAATATTTCTGTGCGCAGTGTTCTGTTCTGTTGATTTGAGTGACATGTTGACATTCGCCTCTCCAATTATTAATAATTATTCCCCAATAATGATGAGAACACGAGAGACAGACAGAGAGAGAGAGTCAGAGAGCGAGAGAAAAAAGAGAGAGAGAGAGAGGGGAGAGAGAGTCAGAGGGAGATGTTTTATTTTAGAGATGTGTTGACTTTGTCTTCTCTGTTAATAATGATTTCTCAGTAATGACGAGAAGAAAAGGTACGGTGTGTGTGTGTGTGTGTGTGTGTGAGTGTGTGTGTGTGTGTTTGTGTTAGACAGAGATTCATTACTGTCGACATCTTTCTGTAGCGATCTAACTGAGAGGCATGATGATGATAAGGAGAGAGAGTGAGTTTGTGCCGGTGTGTATCTGTCTTTGTGTGTGTTCTGTGTTTCTACAGTATGTGCACGTCTGCGTATGTGTGTGATTATGGTTGTGTATGCATAAGTATGTGTGTGTGTCATTCTTCTGTTTGACTTTGTGTCGTGCTGATTAGCTGGGTGTTCTCTGAAAGGGTTAGTTGTGAAAGGATTAGTTGGGGAAGGGTTAGTTGGGTTCTAAAGGGTTAGTTGGGGAAGGGTAGACTGGGTTCTAAAGGGTTAGTTGGGGAAGGGTAGACTGGGTTCTAAAGGGTTAGTTGGGGAAGGGTAGACTGGGTTCTAAAGGGTTAGTTGGGGAAGGGTAGACTGGGTTCTAAAGGCCAAGCTGAGGCTCTGGGCCTAATCCCATTTCCGCCATGTTCAGGAGCAGAGGCTGGGTGAACTTCTTTAAAGCCTTCGGCCCAGTCAGGACTCAGGAGGAGGGTGTGTGTGATCTGTGTGTGTGTGAACACAGGGAGGGTGTGTGTGATCTGTGTGTGTGAATACAGGGAGGGTGTGTGTGATCTGTGTGCGTGATATGTGTGTGTGATCTGTGTGTGATCTGTGTGTGTGAACACAGGGAGTGTGTGTGTGATCTGTGTGTGAACACAGGGAGGGTGTGTGTGATCTGTGTGCGTGATATGTGTGTGTGATCTGTGTGTCGACCACAGGGAGATTGCATTGGTGCATTGATCTCTTACAGCCGCTGCACATAAACACACATCCCTCCCGAGGACAGGATTGTTTACATCACAGCCATGTCTCACTCTTAACATCACAGCAACACACATCAGGCTCAT
>NC_045152.1:13869927-13874927 GCF_900700415.2 Clupea harengus
CATCTATGACTGAATCCCTGTAGTGTCTCCTCTTGTCCAGTACACATGAAGTGATGATGTGATCATACTGCCATTGGTCACTTTATTGGGAGGGCCTGGATATAGCCAATCATGTGGCATCAGCGGTCATCTGCTGTTATGAGTCCTTTTCTGTACTTCCTGTTTCATTTGGTCTACTTCCTGTTTTTGCAGTAAATGTGAAGGCCTGAGAGGAGGGGAAGCGCTTTCCTGCCCTGAGACTGTGACCTTTGATCCCTAAGGACCACGTGGCGTATCCGTTGCCCTCTTGATCGCATCATCTCCATGACGACCCCCCAGTGCCCTTGTCGCTAGATATCTCATCTCAGCACCCCTTCAGCTCACGGACGTCACCAAGCAGCCCTGCAGGATGCTGTTACCCAGGGTTACGGTATCCTAGGATCACAGATGATGGAGTGATAAGAGGCTCACTGAGTGGAACTGACCCGATACGAGTCTGAATCGGAACTGATCCAACCGCACCAACACCCCAGTGACTGTCACCCTCGTCCCCCAAAACCTCTCACTCTCAGACCTCGAGCGACTCAAGGCGGACCCAGTCTCTGGATCAGCCGTGCCCCTGCTGAGCTGATGGTCTCTTCCTTTGAAATGGAGTACTGTTGGAAAAGGCTGATTAGGGGACATCATGTCCTGTTAGGTGTGCTTACAACCACTGAGGCTGAAGGAAGGAAGGGTTCAATGTGACCGCTATGAACCCCCCCCCCCCCCCCCCCCTTTATTCCATTTGGCGCAGCCCACTTTCAGCTGAGCCTCAGAGATGACCCAGCCCCTCCGTTGTCACGGTGACACACCACAGGATCTGAACAGACATGCCGCACAAACCTGAGGGGACATTTCCGTCTTGAGTGCTGAGGGCTGGGGACGGGGCTATGTGTATGTGTGTGTGTGTGTGTGTGTCAGAGTGTGTGTGTGTGTGTGTGTTCTTTGGGGTACTGCTTTACGTCAAACGACCCCTGCCAGCTCTCGTCACGTTCTCGGAGCGGTACCACAGTGGACAGATCCAGAGCACTTGGGCGGGACGTGCCGCAACCAAACACAGCTGGTAAATCAGACAGAACCGGCTAGAACCAGACGGAGCCTTGTATCGGAGGACCCCCCACACACACACACACACATGCTCACACACACACACACACACACACACACACACACATGCTCAGACACGCACACACACATGCTCAGACACACACACACACACACACACACACACATTTGAAAGGGACAGAGACTTATACAGCCCTTTCCCTCTCTCCTCCTCTGTGTCTTTCACACTCACACTGATGGTTTGTGAATTGGGAGTGGCACACACACACACACACACATACACACACACACACACACCACACCACACACACACTGATGTTTGGTGGAGATGGCTTAAAGGCAATCTCAGATGGGGACTGTGCTGCCGTGAGCATTTTCTGGGCTGGGTTAGGGTTACAACAGATTAAACACACACACACACACACACACACACACACACTGGGTTAGGGTTAAGGTTAGGGTTCGCACAGATTACGTGCTAAGATGCTCAGACACATGGAGGAAGAGAAATGACCAAGTATTAAAATGAGGGATTAGTAAAGAAAAGAGAGAGGGAGAGAATAAGAGAATAAGAGAATGAGAGAGTGAGAGAATGACAGAGTTAGAGAATTAGAGAGCGAGAGTGAGAAAATGAGAGAGCAAGAGAATGAGAGAGGGAGAGAATGACCAAGAGATGGAGAGACCGTAAACTCTTTTTGAGAAAGAGAATGAGTGAGAGATAGAGAGTGTAAACTCTTTTTGAGAGAGAGAGTGAATGAGAGAGATAGAAGAGAGCGTGAACTCTTTGAGAAAGAAAGAACGAGTGAGCTAATGAGTGACAGACAGAAGAGAGCTGTGAGTGTGTGAGACAATCCCACTGCAAAGTGAACCTGTGACAGATTGACTGAGCAGATTGATCCCTGTCCCCTTCGCCCACATAGAGACCAAATCTCTCCTGTGTTGCTCTGATTCTCCTCGCAGCAGCTCACCGCACACACTGGGGTCTGGCCCACACACACACACACACACACACACACACACGTCTGGTCTAGACCCGGCCCACATCTGGCCCAGTTGTGTAGTCAGCTGCTAGTGAGGTGAGCCAAGCGTGTCTCGTAAGAGAAGGCACTGAGAGGAAATCCTGTTTAGCCACGTCAACGTTGTTTTATAGACATGCTTTCAATTACTCAACTCTCTCTCTCTCTCTATATTATATATTACTACTACTATTTCTGCATATATATATACTATAAATATATATATTCTCTATATAGCCTTTTTTACACTGCACAGACATGTTTGTTTGTATGCTATGTACAGAGGGGGGGTGTGGGTTAGAGGTTAGAGGTTAGAGGTGAGTCTCATTGTGAGTCAGTGTTTATGTGTGTAGATTGTAGATTGTAGCTGTAGCTGGGATGTGAGCAGGCCTGTGTGTATTGGGCTGTGGGTTCAGACCGTTAGCTGGGATGTGAGCAGGCCTGTGTGTATTGGGCTGTGGGCTCAGACTGATTAGCTGGGTGGTTCTGGTGAACTCTTGTCCTTCAGGAGCAAGGAGGTTGCTTAGGTGACAGACAGACATGTTGTGGGGGGTCATACCCAGAGCAGTTGCTATGGCAACATCCGAGAAATACAGGTGAGAATAAGCAAGTCACCTTCAGCATGTTTGTGTGTGTGTGTGGGCGTGCGTGTGTGTGCACTGCTATTGATTGTTTGTGCCCTGTAGGTCATGTGATGTCGATGTACTGTGATGTATTTAATCTGAATAAGAGCCAAGAGTGTTTTTTGAAAGGAGTTGGATGCATCGCTACTGAGTGGTCATCTGTAACTAACATGTAACCTTTTGTATTAACTTCCTGTGTTGTGAAGGGCGAGGTCACTCACTCACCTAGCAGAAAGGCTAAACTTGATTTTTGTAGCCCCGTGTTTTTATATACGCATATATACATAAACATATATATGTACAGTATATATATACTCTCGCTGATATGTTTCTGTCTGTATTCATCTTACTGAAGTGAAAAACATTAAAGAGGTTTCATGGAAGAGTTTGGCCTTCAAGGTGGAGGGGGATATTTGGCTGCCTTTTTGTGTGTGCTGGCTGTTTATGTCTTCCTGAGTGGTGTGTGTATGTTATATGTGTTTTGTATATGTGTTTTGTGCCTAAAAGTGTCCTTTTTGGATATTTTATATATTAGTGTGCGTGTGTGCGCGTGTGTGTGTGTGAGTGAGAGAGAGAGAGAGAGTATGTGTCTATGTGTGTGTGTGTGTGTGTGTGTGTGTGTGTGTGAGAGAGAGTATATGTCTATATGTGTGTGTGTGTGTGTGTGTGTTTGTTTTCCGTGTGCAACACAGAGAGCATGAGATCAATGTTGCTGTTGCTAAGGGGATGGCGTGGCCCTGCTGGACCATGACATGCACACACTGAGAACAGGAACAGAATGGAGTCACTCCAGAAACATGCATACATTGAGAACTCCATGCATACATTGAGAACAGAATGGAGTCACTGCAGAAACATGCATGCATTGAGAACTACAACAGAATGGAGTCACTCCAGAAACATGCATACATTGAGAACAAGAAGAATGGAGTCACTCCAGAAACATCCATACATTGAGAACAGAATGGAGTCACTGCAGAAACATGCATGCATTGAGAACTACAACAGAATGGAGTCACTCCAGAAACATGCATACATTGAGAACAAGAAGAATGGAGTCACTCCAGAAACATCCATACATTGAGAACAGAATGGAGTCACTCCAGAAACATCCATACATTGAGAACAGAATGGAGTCACTCTAGAAACATGCATACATCGAGAACAGAATGGAGTCACTCCAGATACATCCATACATTGAGAACTGGAACAGAATGGAGTCACTCCAGAAACATGCATACATTGAGAACAGAATGGAGTCACTCCAGAAACATCCATACATTGAGAACAGAATGGAGTCACTCCAGAAACATGCATACATTGAGAACTATACCAGAATGGAGTCACTCCAGAAAGAGATGCAAGCTCTAAACATCAACACCTGAGGGAAATGTGTCTGAGTCTGTGTTTCTCTGTCCGCCCTTGTGTGTGTGTGTGTGTGTGTGTGTGTGTGTGTGTGTGTGTGTGAGTGTGAGAGTAAACATCATTACCTGAGGAGCATGTGTTTGCGTGTGCATACAGGCATGTGATCACATCAGCATAATGTATTACGTATCCTACGCAGGCAAACATATATAACCACGTTTGCTGTGATTGCGTGAACATCACTACCAAATTTGTGTGTGTGTGTGTGTGTGTTTGAGTTGCTGTGAATGTATGTGTGTGTGTGTGTGTTTTGTGAGTGTGTGTGTGTGTGTTTGAGTTGCTGTGTATGTGTGTGTGTGTGTGTGTTTTGTGAGTGTTTGAGTTGCTGTGAATGTATGTGTGTGTCAGCACGGACATCAATACCACATTAAACCAAAAAATCAGGTGAAAAATGTTTTGCTGAAGCATTGTGCTCAAAATAGATCAGGTGTTAGATGTGTGTGTGTGTGTGTGTGTGTGTGTGTGTGTGTGTGTGTGTGTCTGTATCTGATGATGAAAATCAGGAGAAAAATATTTCTCCTCTCAGGAGACATATACTGGAGAGGCGGCGTGCTGAAAAGAGATGAAGTGACCACAGAGGTGAGAGAGTGTGTGTTTGTGTGTGTGTGTGTGAAAATAAGTGTGTGTGTATGTGTGAAAACAATTGTGTGTGTGTGTCTGTGTGTGAGACAAAAACAGGGATAACAAAGAAGTATGAGAGGGGCAGAGAGTTCTGTGGCTGGCAGGAAGACTACAGGCCCTGACATCCCCGATGCCCAGCGTTTTCACCATCCTAGGAGAGCGTTAGCTATGAGGGGCCGTGAGGGACATTATTCAGAATACCCTCTCACACACACAACTGAAAAGCTCTCAC
>NC_045152.1:13882427-13887427 GCF_900700415.2 Clupea harengus
GGAGGCCTACAGTTTTCAATTCAATTCAATTTGATGTATATAGTGGCAAAACAATACAATTCTCTCAAGGCGCTTTACAGAGCCCAGGGCCTGAACCCCCCCTTAGAGCAAGCACAACGGCGGCAGGGGCAAGGAAAAACTCCCTGTTAATCAGGAAGAAACCTTAAGCAGAACCGTGGCGCATGAAGGGGCTTGTAATGATAGTGTATCACCAGCTTAGAGGTAAAGCAGGCAGCCTCTACTGTTGGAGAAACCAGCAAGAGCTAACTTGATTTTGAAAGTTTACAACTGAAAAAAAAAACCCATCTCCTTCCTCCAGGCCTCCCTCCAAAGCCATGACATGAACACATGAACGCCCACATGCACTGCCCATGCACTGCCCGACCACTGCCAATGCACTGCCCGACCACTGCTGAAGGGTGACACAAGAGAGAGTGTTCATCACTGCTGAAGGGTGACACAAGAGAGAGTGTTCATCACTGCTGAAGGGTGACACAAGAGAGAGTGTTCTTGAAGGGTGACACAAGAGAGTGTTCTTCACTGCTGAAGGGTGACACAAGAGAGAGTGTTCTTGAAGGGTGACACAAGAGAGAGTGTTCATCACTGCTGAAGGGTGACACAAGAGAGAGTGTTCATCACTGCTGAAGGGTGACACAAGAGAGAGTGTTCTTGAAGGGTGACACAAGAGAGAGTGTTCTTGAAGGGTGACACAAGAGAGAGTGTTCATCACTGCTGAAGGGTGACACAAGAGAGAGTGTTCTTCACTGCTGAAGGGTGACACACGAGAGAGTGTTCATCACTGCTGAAGAGTGACACAAGAGTGTTCATCACTGCTGAAGGGTGACACAAGAGAGAGTGTTCATCACTGCTGAAGGGTGACACAAGAGAGAGTGTTCTTGAAGGGTGACACAAGAGAGAGTGTTCATCACTGCTGAAGGGTGACACAAGAGAGAGTGTTCTTCACTGCTGAAGGGTGACACAAGAGAGAGTGTTCATCACTGCTGAAGGGTGACACAAGAGAGAGTGTTCTTCACTGTCATAGCTAACCATATCCAGCCTCCTCGTGTCTCGCTGTCATAACTACAAAAACATACATATAGGCTACAACAACATCACCCTGTAAGATAAACATCAGATTAATACCCTCAAATGGCATTTGCTCACAACAATAAGGCAGACACCCGCAAACATTACATGTTATGATGCACAGATAGATTACAGATAGTCTACTAGTTTGCACCACATAGCTAATGTTAGCGTTGGGCTAATATAGGGTGACCAGGGTTGAGTTTGTGAAAAAGAGGACACTTCGTCGCGGGGTAGTGTATAGAATACAGATGACCCCACCCCCCCGCGACAAAGTTTTAACATGTTTTTCGCATGCGGATGACCCGCCCCCTCCCCGGCAACAAGTTTTCACATCTTTTTTCACATGCAGATGTCATGTGCTGTTGTCAACAATGCAACTAGTGGAGGCGGCAATTGGAAATGGCGAAGTATCCTACCAAACGCTCAAAGTGATCGTATTTGGAGGATAATTATCGTGCATCTGGCAACACAGAGGGCGGTCGACCAATGACAGTTTTCTCTACAGTCAGAGCTCGCGCAAGAAGGTGGAACGTAAGGGAGATACTCTTTCCAAAACTTGTAAGGGTGTAAAAACTAGTTTGTGAAAGACCCAGAGAAACACAAATATCCAAAGAGGCAAAATCCCGGACGATTTTTTAATCCCTGCCGGACGCATTTTTTAGGTCTCGAAAAGAGGACATGTAAAACAGGACGTCTGGTCACCCTAGCTAATACATAAGGTAGCTACGTTAGTCGCTAGCTACACTGGCTAGATAATTCAAGAAAAAAACGAATTTCCCCCAAACCAAAACGGATAATCATCACAGTACCTGTCAGAAGCAATACAGCAACCATGGCAGCACTTTTCAAGCCCTTCAACTCCCTCAGTTGTCACTATCGTTACCTCCTGTCCTGACCTGTTGTGACCTTTGTGGGTGCTTTTACTGAACTGTGAAGTGTGGCTTCTGGACCCCTTTGTCCTTATCTCCTCTGCCTCTCATGGACTTCTGTGGCTGAGTGGCTTGACCGTGGGCCAGACTGGGAGGAGGAGGAGGAGGAGGAGGAGGCATGTAGGGTGGCTGAGTGGCTCCCACCGTGGGCCAGACTGGGAGGAGGAGGAGGAGGAGGAGGAGGCATGTAGGATGGCTGAGTGGCTCCCACCGTGGGCCAGACTGGGAGGAGGAGGAGGAGGAGGAGGAGGCATGTAGGGTGGCTGAGTGGCTCGACCGTGGGCCAGACTGGGAGGAGGAGGAGGCATGTAGGGTGGCTGAGTGGCTCCCACCGTGGGCCAGACTGGGAGGAGGAAGAGGCACGTAGCGTGGCTCTGCCTGTGCAACTCCCGTAACCCACATATCGGACTGTGCTCCTCACAGTACTTGTCTAAAGAAATACAGCACCCATGACACCACTTTTTAAGCCCTTCAAGTCCCTCAGTTGTCCCCATTGTTAGCTCCAGTCCTGGCCTGTTGTTGTTGAGGAGTCCTCCTGCATGTTGTTGAGGAGCTTGGATTCATTAGACTTCTTTTTACTCAGAGCCTTTTTTTCACTTCTTCATTCTCGGCCACTCTTGTGCGTCAAGCTGGCGTTCTTCAGCAATATGTCAGACTGCCTTGGGGAAGACTCCAACCACATGCAATGAGTGTACATGCAGAGAGCACACAGGTAGGCAGGCAGGTAGGTAGGCCATCCAATCACTTTGTGTGGGCTGAATGGAATTCCAATTAAATTTAATTAAAATGTAATTTAATTTATATAGCGCCAAAACAATAAAATTGTCTCAAGGCGCTTAACAGAGCCCAGTGCCTGAACCCCCCTTAGAACAAGCACAATGGCAACAGGGGCAAGGAACGGGCAAGAAACCTTAAGCAGAACTGCGCCCCATCTGCTTGCCGCCGGCCGGGTAGAAATGATTGGATGGGCTTTTCACAGCCCTGCCTCAGACACAGATGACGTTTTTTATTTTTTATTGTCAGAGCATTTAATTAATTCCTTGCAGTCACGATGTAAAGACTGTTTTTAAAAAAATTTAGCCTACTCTACCTTTGATAGGCCTGTAGCCAATAGCTTATGTCTGATGGTAGCCTAAACTTGATTAAGATTTTTTAATCACAAAACCACACATTTCATCCACACTGAACTCTAACAGTGTCTATTAGCTTTGGCTTTCCTCAAGGTCCCTGAGCTACGACTAGGGGTCCGGCCACAGCACTCCCATATGCGCATGTCTATAGTTCTCTAAACCTCTATTCTCTCCTGGACTGGCTGTATCCACAGGTTAACCTACTTGGCCCGCATAGTACATTTGACTTTATTTAAAATGCCGATGATGAGGCCGTTAGAGCTGGCAGTGATCAGGTAAGCAGATCACGTGCCCCATTTGGAGCGCGGAGGACCATCCGTACACACAGCTGGGCCGGACCCTGTCCAGATCCGATGCAGATCCGTTTTGCGGACCCGTGCCACTTGTGGGCCGATGCTGGGCCGACTGAGGGATGGGTCCGTTTTGCGGATGTGGGCCAGATATTATGATAGGCGCGGTCCAGATTCGTCCCAGTGTTGCTTCGCTATCTTGGACCTGAGGTAAAACAGCTAGTAGGCTAATAGTAGCTAATAGCCTACAGTGTGAAAAATATGACATGAATTAGCAGTAGTTTTTTCTGATGACTCATTCACTCGCATTAAATCAGTCCTTTCAGATTAAAACAATTTCAGCTCGATGCAATTTCAAATACTCGTATGAAAAAAGGCTGGTTAGCCTACCTTGATGGGTTTCTTACAACTGCTCTTATAACGGGTGACTAAATATCATCTCAGAAAGCAGTACACTAACTTCTGTCAGCGCTCATTCAGTGCCAGCTATGGATCATCGTCCGCTTGTTAATGTGGGTGTGTGAACTGTTGAGCTGAGCCGCCGCTGGAGGTCTCCCCTCTCCATTGCAAGCTGCAGTGAGCCGGAGCCAAGCAGGCAAGGCTGGTGAGTCGCCGGTGATACGGTCATCTCTGCAGATAGCGAGAGCCGAGACGTGAGACGAGAGGTGTGTAAGTCTCTGTGCGAGTCTAACAAAGAGGTGACACCACTGCTCTGTGATCGTAGGCTCTTATGATTAGCTATAGACTCTCATTACTGTCGCGCAGTGCTTTCTGCCTTTCCGTTCATTGATCAGGTCGATGAGTTCCTTGACCGCGAATTTGGCGACTTGATTGGAAGAGAGAGCTCCTTAACGGCTCCAGCTCCTGCAGCGTTAAGCTACCGGAGGACGAACGGAATTATCGGGAACAATGGCTTCGGCACAGGAGAAGAACAGACAGCTGATTCAAGAATTTGTCAAACAACCGGGAAACGACTCTTGCGCGGACTGCGGAGCGCCAGGTGAGTTGCCGTGATGCTTAGTGAGAGCTGAACCCAGACTCAAAGCCCAGATGACGGCTGTGCTCCGGTGCTAATGAACATTTTTCCTTAATTAATGAGGCGGATAGTTGGCTCCCAGACTATTGCTCTGTGTTGTCTTTTAGAAAAGAGATGGCATTCGTCTCTGGCTTTTACTTAAAAAGAAAACTGGCCTGAGTTGCCTGTCTCCTCACTCTCGGGTCATTGAGTTCATGACATAAAACTGGGTGCCTTTGTTTTGCGCGAGCGTGATGCTGATGCTCGGTCATTTCAGGTACGACTGTTTAAAATGATATCAGCGTCAATAGCGACTGTGTGTCTTTCTCAGAGATGAGAAGCCCCGGCTGAGTGTAAAAGCGTGTGTGTTTTGCTGAGGATGTTACGGATTGCAGGAAGAAGGCGTAGCTGCAAGTTTGGACTGAAGCACTGGGGTGTCAATGACGTCACTTTCTCATTGGTCGACTTTATCAGTACGTTTCCGTTGTGTAAGCTATTGCCTTGCAGCAGATATCATGCTTCCCACAGCAAAAAAAAACCACTCTTC
>NC_045152.1:13892427-13899927 GCF_900700415.2 Clupea harengus
TGCAGCAAAGTTCAGATCGGGGAGTACCGCGCATACATTGTTTATTTGGATGGTAATTTGGTTAAAATATTGGATTTGTTTGGTTTCGCTTGCTTTCTTTGTTTTGCCGTGGAGGAGGGAGCTGCATTTGGGATCCTGCAGTCTGCACGTTGTCTGGCTACAAGAGTAACGCGGCTGTGCAGGTTGGCAATTGGGCGCAGGTGTATCCGGTAAGTGGGAGGGTGACGGTAGGTTAGATCCTACCTGAGCTAATTGGACCCCGTGCAGGTGTAGAGCGCTTACCGCTGTTTGTTGTTTTTCTGTTTATTGTAGTTTGTTGTTTTTGGTGCGTCGGACGCGCTGGGGTTGTGGTGCAAGCAACTCAATTGTATGTGGACGCACTGAAGACGTCAGATTAGTAATATTTAGGGTATTTTTTTTGGTGGGAGGTAGATGCGGGGAAGCTCTTTGTTCTTGTGTGGTAAATGGGGTTGGTTCGCGGATTTTGCACTGCTGCGTTCATGGCAGATCATTTGATTAGTTGGGCATTTTCTTGTAAATAGAGGTATTGTCGAGGAAATTGAAATGCCTACCGTTGAAGTAGAGGATTTTTTTACGTCTCCAACGGAAGATTTATTGGACAGTTTAACAAAAGAGCAATTGGGTCAGGTTGCGGTACACTACCAATTTGATCTTCCGAAGGGTTTAAAAAAACAAGAACTCAAAGAATGTGTGAAATCCAAATTGGTAGTGTAAGAAATGAAGGAAGTTTCTTTGTTTCTGATGCAGCAATCTTTATTCCAGTAAAGTGCAGTAACGAAGCACGTAGAACATACTCCGGATTCAGCGGTGTAGGTCTGAACCCCAAGCATCTCCAATTCTAGCCATATATATAGTTTTAAGACACCTCCTAGTAATGTAAATGAGCTAGGCTTGTAATGCAAACAGGTCTGGCAACCTTTTGTTGTTCTGTATGATAATCAGGTTTCTCTGTCTGAGATGGTTCTCAATGGCCTACCCCCATTCCCATACTATGATTAATTGCAGTCACTCACACCTTAGTTTGCTTCCTGATCCCAGGTGTCTGAGCAAATCCAGTGTGGGGACCTTTCCTTTGTGACCATGATAAGATTACCATTTTGGATATTCTGCTGGCCAACTTTTGGTGGTCACAGCAGCTGCTTGATCATGAATCTTACAGTCCACCCTTTGATGCTATGAAGCCATACATAGCATCACATCAACTTTCTTTCTCAGAGTTACACCTTTCATAGAGGTGCCCAGTGGCGGTGATGTCCTGCTTTAGGTTGCTCCCTCTGTGGCCATTAGGGAGTCTTACCCGTCATTGGACTCATCACCCTCGCGTACACTGGTCATCTCCCAGTCTCAATAGGTAACTTATCATGGGGTCATTCTATAATTTGATACTATAATATAAAAATATTTTATCAGGTTTGGAGAAGCATTTGAGAACCACCACAGCCAAGGGGAAAGTCTGAAATACTATAGGAAAACATTATCTGGCATCTGACATCCAAAACACAAGTAAATATAAATGTAAATGGCAAAATTGTTATCAAACATCATAGCATGCATCTTCTTTTCATCTATCTGTGTGTGTGTTCCATGTTTCAGCATATTGTGTGTGTGTGTTCATTTGTGTGGGTTAGAATGTGCCCACCAGTTGTGGATATGCATATTTGTCTCTGGGGAAATCACTTTCTCAAATTCCAGAAAAGTCGCTCACTGATTCTCTCTTTGTCTTTCTTGTCCATGCACTCTATTGAGTGTGTCCTTCTGCCTTTCACCTTTCAGCAGATGAAGCTCTGCAAAGTGTCAAGACCTTCTCGTTGTTCCTCTGGTTGTTTTCTTCATTGTCTTCATCGGTTGTGGTCTATTTTGTTCCATCAGTCAATCTCTTAAGGTGAATCTCTGGGCCTGTGGATCTCAGATCAATGTATGGTCTCAGGTCCTTTGGATTCCTGGTCTGTAGAAATCTGTTGTGTTGTGGCCGCCTGGATTTTTCTTGTTGGTCCCTGTTCTGCTTTGTGGTAGCCCTTGTCCACATCTCCCTCTGGTCTCCCAAGTGGACTCTGGTCCCACATGTTCCATTGCCACAAGTGGTACCCCTTTCCATTGGGTTGGTCATCTGGTGTCTGAAATTGTATATAAAAGAAATAATGTTGCCCCCCCTTTCCCCAATTTTCACACATCCAACATGCATCGACAACACAAACATAAACAAGACACAACCTTAAAACAGGTTTCCAAATATACACTCCCCCCTTTTTGATAAGCACACATTTTCAATGTGTGCTACTATCAACATCATTTGGAATTCCAATGTATTGGCTGCTTGTGTCTGAGCTACAGTCATTCTCTTCAAGTAGTGATTTGTCCGGCCAGGTGTTAATAGTTTCCTCTTTGGGTCTTTTGTCTTGAGGCAATGTCAATTGAGTCTGTAGACTATGTATTTGCTGAAGCAGCTCTTGATAGCTTTTTCTTTTTGTCTTTGGAGAGTTACACCTTCTGGCTTTGTGGCCCCTCTTTCCACAAGAAAAACAAGAGTTCTGCTTTTCTGATCTGTTGTCTTTGCAGTTCCTCGCTATGTGTCCCTCTTTTCCACATGAATGACAGACAATGCCTTGATGTCTTCCCCCTCTGTCTTGGCAATGTCTTGCGATGTGACCCTCTTCTCCACATGCATAGCAAACAAAGTGTTCATACTTTCCCCCACTACCTGGGCAGTGTCTCGCAATGTGCCCATCTTCTCCACATGTATAGCATATGATAACACCCACTGGATTGCTTCTCCTGAAGCTGTTACCTCTGTGTTGCCAATTAGAAGAACTGGAGGATTCTGGCCCTCTTTGTCTCCTGTTCTGTTGGGAAAGCCTACTACCTATAGCTGCAATAGGGTGTGATTTCTTAGAAGTGGCTTGATTATTGTAAAATTGTGTCATTTTAGCAATAATTTCGTCAAAGCCTGAGAGATGAGTCACAAACATTTCTATGGCAGAGCGGGTCTGGGGATCACTTTTGTTGATCAAAGCAAATTTATAGCTAATATCCTCTGTCATGATGTCAGGGTACCCACTGTATGTCGTGAAAGCTTCCAGTAACCTATCTGCAAAAGCCGCTGGATGTTCCCCTTGTCTCATTGACACTTCTGCTAACTTTTCTGGATTGACAGATGCAATCCCCAAGACCTCCAGTAGTGCTTTTTTTCGGTCCTGATTATTTCCCATCCTATTCTTTACTTTATCTGTCAAGGCTCTAGATAATGTAGACGGAAGGCACAGGCTCAACACAACACAAGCATCGAAATCTGTCAATCTGTAAATGTTCACGCAGGTCTCCAGACTGGAGAGAAATTCTACAGGATCCTGTCTCCCAGGTTCAAATTTTCCCACACTCTTTACCACTACTTCCAACTCTGAGGGGGTAAGGCATTTGATTGTGTGTGACATAACCTCATCTCCACTTGCTCCATTACGCACAGTGGTGGAGTGAATTGGTGCCATTGGGTATTTAATCGTGACACCTGAATATTGGCACTGACTATCCCGTGAATCTGAACGTTTCTTCCAACATTCCTCATTGCCGGCGTTGCTGCTGCTAATATCAGATGTGCAATTGGAGAACTGGCTAACCCTATGTATCACCTTATCCAACTCACCTGACAACACTTCCACTGTTGATTTCAACAAGTTGTTATTAGCCTTGAGAATTCCCATTTCTTTCTGCAACTGCACATTTTCCATTTTCAAAAGCGTTTCAGTAATCTGAAGATTTTCTATGTGTGCCGCCCCGTCATTAAGACGTGATAAGAGTGAATTATTCTCTTCTTTCAGTAGGCCTCTCTCTGCTTCTACCTCGTCTAATCTTTTCTTGGTCACTTTGTATGTGGCAAGAAGTCCTTGAAGGGCATTTGCAACTTTCCCTTTTTTGTGTTTTGGTATCTTGGAATAATTTTCGAACCGGGACCCTGCCCACTCGTAGGGCTTATCCTCTGTGTTCTCTATTCCGTCAAACATTCCATGCGAACCATGTTTGGTGATGTATTGAACAATAATATCTTCCATTCTTAAGTTAAAAAAAAAACAACAACAACAATCTCCTTTTATATCATTCAATCTTGATATTATGCTTCGTATGTCACGTATTGGCTAGGCTATGAAGTATCCGTCCTAAACAATGAAATAGCGTCTTTCAACAGTCAACCGCGTACACAATTTAAATTCAAATGATTTCTCTTTCCCGTTACGTCAGATCCTATCACAAGCTTATGGATTTTTTGCCGTAAAAATCTGATCTATAATGCTTCATGTTCAAATACTGGCTATTATCCAGTCAATTTATGCCACAATTCGTCGCCCTGACTACACTTCTTTGTCACACTCACCAATACACCAGTTAATAATTATGCCACTGTCCGTCGGGCACAACTACAGTAATTTCTTTGGGCCACAGTACTTCGGGCCTTAATCACACTACTTCGGTTTTCATCTACTTGTTTCAGTTACTTTAGAAACTTTTCCCGGTCTGGGCCTCTTTGTTTCAGTTACTTTAGAAACATATTCTAATACAATTCTACTACCACACTACTTCGGGCTGATTCAGTTACTTTAGAATCTTTAGAAGAGTTAACCCATAACACCTCCTGCTTACTAATGGAACAAAGACATGAAAGATTATCTCTATCCTTAAACCTCCTTTCTAGGTTGTTTTAAACGTGCACATTTCCTGAAACAGAAGAATAATAGAATACTTACCAATTCCCCTCTTCTTTTTTTTTTTTTTTTTTGTGGAAATTTGCAAGATGGGTGGCTCGCCAATTGTAAGAAATGAAGGAAGTTTCTTTGTTTCTGATGCAGCAATCTTTATTCCAGTAAAGTGCAGTAACGAAGCACGTAGAACATACTCCGGATTCAGCGGTGTAGGTCTGAACCCCAAGCATCTCCAATTCTAGCCATATATATAGTTTTAAGACACCTCCTAGTAATGTAAATGAGCTAGGCTTGTAATGCAAACAGGTCTGGCAACCTTTTGTTGTTCTGTATGATAATCAGGTTTCTCTGTCTGAGATGGTTCTCAATGGCCTACCCCCATTCCCATACTATGATTAATTGCAGTCACTCACACCTTAGTTTGCTTCCTGATCCCAGGTGTCTGAGCAAATCCAGTGTGGGGACCTTTCCTTTGTGACCATGATAAGATTACCATTTTGGATATTCTGCTGGCCAACTTTTGGTGGTCACAGCAGCTGCTTGATCATGAATCTTACAGTAGATATATCCGTAATTTCTAGTAAAATTACCGCCGAACCCTCTGGTCCACCGAAGTCAACTCCTAATGCAGGTGAAAAGGTGTTGAGTCTGGAAAATCAGGCCGAGCTCTTAAAGCTTCAGCTCGAATACAAACGCTTGGAGGCCGCAGAGCATGATAAGGATCGCGCATTTCGACGTGAGTTTGAACTGAAACGCTTCGAAGCAGAACAAAATAAACGTGAGTATGAAAAGGAGCGTGAAGCCTCGGAAAGAGAAAATCGGCGTGAATTAGACCTCAAACGCTTAGAGGCCGAGGAAAAGAAGCGTGAATTAGACCTCAAACGTTTAGAGGCCGAGGATGTATTAGACCTAAAACGGTTAGAGGCCGAGGAAAAGAAGCGGGTGTATGAAAGGGAACGCGACTTGGAACAGGCAACAGAAAGAGAGAGAGAACGTCTATTCGAGCTAGAAAAAATAAGAATGCAGCAACAGCAGAAAGATAGGGATATGGATGTCCAAAAAGAAAAGCTGAGATTAATTGCTGAACGAAAGATGCGGGATGGTGATTCCCCTGTGCCGTCGGGTACTCACGGTGATCTATCTAAAATGATTAGGTTTTTACCTAAATTTAATGAACGTGATCCCGATATCTTCTTTTCGCTTTTTGAGGGTATTGCTGGTGAGCATAGTTGGAATGACACTCAGCTCACGTTGTTACTTCAAACTGTCTTTACGGGGAGAGCGCAAGATGCGTTTGTGGCGTTGTCGTTGACAGAGCGCAAACAGTAGCGTTGCGTCAAAGAGGCTGTTCTGCGAGCATTCGAACAAGTTCCAGAGTATTATAGACAGCGGTTCAGAAACTGGAAAAGAGGTGAACGGCAAACTTATGCTGAAGTTGGTAGAGATCTTGTTGCGTTTTTTATCCGCTGGCTTCACTCCGTCGATGTGACTACTTTTGAAGAATTGTTAGAATTAGTTACACTGGAACAATTTAAAAACATTGTCCCTGAGCGGCTTACTACTTTTATTAATGAACACACCGTTAAAACAGTTTCTGAGGCTGCAGTGCTCGCTGATGAGTATGAGCTAACTCATAAAAGTAGATTCAGTGAACACTTTGGTAGCCGTACATATTCTCGAGATGAACATAGATCGCACTGGTTCAGTGGTATTTCAGATGCTCGGTATGATGCTAAACAAGATCCTAAACGCTCTAATGTAAATTCAGATTATCAATGCAGGTATTGTCTGGAGATGGGCCACTGGAAACAGGATTGTCCCGTATTAAAAGATAAAAATGAGGGTAAATTGAACTCTACCGGATATAGCTTATGTGCTGCCCCTGTGTGTCAGGTTAATCACGCGAAAGTGGAGGTGAAATCACGGCTGGCAGATGGCTCAGCCACTGCGGGAGGTTCAGGTTGTGTGGTGCCTGATTGCTCTGCAGTGAAGCTGTGCAGCTCTGGTGCCAATGAACAGGTCAGTGGAAGCTATAGGCCTTTCATTACCGATGGTTTCATTTCACTTGTTGACAGTTCGAATAAGATACCCGTTAAAATATTACGTGACACTGGCGCTACAGAGAGTTTTGTGGCGGAGACGGCTTTGCCATTTTCTATGAATTCTAGCATGGGAAAGAGTGTTCTGATTCGGGGCATGGGTATGCAGACTATGTCCGTTCCTTTGCATAAAATCAGGTTGAATTCCGATCTTGTGCGAGGGGAGGTGGTTGTGGCAGTTCGCCCGGTATTGCCAGTGCCGGGGGTTGATGTCATCTTGGGAAATCGTCTAGCCAGGGATAAAGTGTGGGCCAGTGGGCCAGCCCCACCGATCGTAACCATCAAGCCTATGGAGGTTACTGGGCCAGACGATTACGCTGCAGGATTCCCGGATGTTCTCACGGCCGGTGTCGTGAGTAGTGCACAGAGTCACGCACAGATGGTGGAAGGGGCGTCTGGGTTATCAAAAGCTAGCCATAAGATCATCCAAATGCCGGGATTGCCTAATTCGTTCGATCAGGGTGATTTTATTGCTGCACAGAACGAAGACGCAGGGAAAATGTTTGTGGGACGATTGCGTGGGGACACTAGTAAGAAGAATTTTAAAGATTATTTCTCCAAGTTTGGAGATGTTACTGACTGTTCCATTATAATGGACCAACACACAGGAAGATCAAGAAGATTTGGTTTTATCCGGTTCAAAGAGGCTTCAAGTGTTGACAAAGTGCTAGAGCAAGAAGAACACAGGCTTG
>NC_045152.1:13909927-13919927 GCF_900700415.2 Clupea harengus
TCCCTAAGCCACTGTTGGAATAGAGGGCCAGCGTCTGACTTCCACTGTTGCAAAATGAGGCGCCTGGCCAACAGAGTACAGAGGGAAATGGCTTGCCCTTCATAGCTTGTAATGTTGGGATCATACACCACTGAACCAAAGATGGCAAGGAGTGGGTCTGGTGTAATAGTTTTATGGAAAGCCTTTGAAATGTAGTCAAATATAAGAGACCAGAAAGAAGTTAGCTTAGAACAAGACCAAAACTGATGTGTAAGAGTACCAGTTTGTTGTTTACATTTATCGCATAAAGGAGAAATGCTGGGGTATATGTCATGGAGCCTGGCTTTCGAGAAATGGAGTCTGTGAACTACCTTAAATTGAATTAGAGAATGCCTAGAGTTGATAGAGCTGCTGTGAATTCTATCCATAATTCCCTCCCAAACAGTTATTGAAATTTCCATGTTAAGTTCCTGCTCCCAATAGTTTTTCAACTTGGCAGTGGGCACCACTTCATGGGCCCTTAGCATATCATATAAAAAGGAAACTGTGCCTCTGCTACCTGGTGTAAGGCGGGGAAGACTGTCCAGTGTGTTGTGTTTGGGCATGTGCTCGTAGTGTGGTATATGAGTCTTGATGTAATCCCTAATCTGGAGGAACCTGAAGAAGTGCGCAGACGGTAAATCATATGTCTGTTGTAGGTGTTGAAATGACATTAGGTTACCTTCAGAGTACAGATCCCTTACAAAGACAATATTTTTGGCTTTCCATCTGGAAAAGGCTGGATCCATCAAAGCAGGTGTGAAAGCATGGTTGTGACAAATTGGACTGTCTATGTAGACTTTGGGTAAATCAAGAAAAGATTGAATTTGTTTCCAGATTCTTAAGGAGTGAAGGATAACAGGGTTGTTTATATAGGGAGGTGTTTTTGTTTTCGCCGGGTTATTAAGAAGTGCTGGGAGGGAGGTGGCACCACATGCGGATATTTCTATCTGGAGCCATGAGGGCACGCCCCCTTGACTACTGACTGTTGGCATACCATTTTGCCAGTGTAGTAGCGCATTCAGATTAGCGCCCCAATAGTATAGCATAAAGTTTGGCAACCCAAACCCACCTTCTGCCCTACACTTCCCTAGGTGTTTTTTGGATATTCTGGCTTTTTTATTGTTCCATATAAAGGCAGATATGATAGTGTCCAGCTTTTTAAAATAATAGAGGGGAATGAAGACAGGGATATTTTGGAAGATGTATAAAAATCTAGGGAGGACAACCATTTTTATGGCGTTAATGCGACCCACCATAGAAATGGGCAGAGTGTTCCAAAATTGGATATTCTGATTTAACTGTTGTATTTTAGAATCCCAGTTGCTGCTGAGGAGTTTCCCATGCTCCCTTGTTGCAATGATACCCAAAGTTCTGAATTGGTCTCTTGTCATTTTAAAAGGAGTGGTGCGTAGAAAGTTTAGGTCTACTTTGTCTGATATAGGCATCAGTTCACTTTTTCCCCAGTTGATTTTATAGCCAGAAAAACTGCTAAAAGTATCAATTAGCTGTAATAAAGGTGGAATGGATGATTTGGGGTGTGACATAAATAGTGTGATGTCGTCTGCAAATAGGGATATCTTATTCTCTATATTGTGAATTTTAATTGGAGCAATGTCCCTGTTCAACCTAATTTGACTAGCTAGAGCCTCAATGGCTAGATTAAATAGATAGGGTGAACAAGAGCATCCCTGACGAACACCCCTATGGAGATGGAATGGTTGTGAGATGTCACCGTTAGTGAGAATTGAAGCTTTAGGTTGAGCATAGATGATCTCAATCCATTTAATAAACTCTAGGCCAAAGCCAAAGTATTTCAGGGCAGTCAACATGTACCTCCATTCAATGTAGTCAAAAGCCTTCTCGGCATCCAATGCGATAACCACAGACTCATCCTTTTGTTTCTGGTAAATGATGTTGAAAAGACGACGTAGGTTGAAATATATATGTCTACCCGGGACAAAGCCAGTCTGGTCCGGGTCTATTAAGCTGGCTATGTATTTACACATTCTATTGGCCAACACTTTGCTGAGTATTTTTGTCTCCATCTGGAGAAGAGATATTGGACGATATGATGACATATCCAACGGATCCCTGTCTTTTTTGAGGATCAAAGCAATGTTTGCATTGTAAAGTGTGGGGGGTAGTGCTGAAGTTTCCTTAGCAAGGGTGAACATGCGCAAAAGCAAAGGGGCGAGTCTAGATGAGTATCTCTTAAAAAATTCAATGGTAAACCCATCCGGGCCACCGGCTTTGTTGTTAGGGAATTGAGAAATAGCTGTTACAATCTCCTCCAACGTTATGACGGCGTCCATTGCCTTAGCTGCTGTTTCGTCTAGTGTAGGGAGCTGGCTGTTCTCTAAAAAGTGATTCATTATCTGTGGATCCGTGGATTTGACTTTAGACTGGTACAGGTCCTCATAAAATGATGCAAAGGCCTTGTTTATTTTGACTGGATCTGTTGTGAGGTTACCCTGTTTGTCTCTTATTTTGTGAATGGCGCGTGTAGCCTGTGAATGTCGCAGCTGTCTTGCAAGAAGTCTGTGAGGCTTGTCACCCAATTCAAAATATTTTTGTTGTGTTTTAGCAAGTAGTGAGCCAACTCTTTGAGAAAGTATAGTATTATATTCATATTTTAAGTTGGTGATTGTCTCTAGAGTGGCGTCATTGGGATTATTCTTATATGAATCTTCTTGAAGAGATAGGTCACGTTCTATAGCTTTTAGTCTACTGCCTTCAATTTTCCTTTTACTGGAGACATAAGCTATGACATGGCCCCTGATGACAGCCTTCAGTGTTTCCCACAGGATGGAGTCATTGACGTCACCAGTGTCATTCTCTGTGATAAAGTG
Source organism: Clupea harengus (assembly GCF_900700415.2). Classification (NCBI taxonomy): domain Eukaryota; kingdom Metazoa; phylum Chordata; class Actinopteri; order Clupeiformes; family Clupeidae; genus Clupea; species Clupea harengus. Next base: position 13,912,798 of record NC_045152.1, read on the forward strand.
AGAAATCTGTTCTTGAAGGTGGTTAGTAAACTGTTCGTCTGCTAATAGTGTGGGGTCAAAGCGCCAATGATTGCGTCCAGCTCTACCTACCCCTATTTTAAGTACCATGGACAATGGAGCATGATCTGATATTACAATAGGTTGGTATGTTACAGTTTCCACAGTCGATAACAGTTTTGAGTCCAGTAAAAAATAATCAATACGGGAGTATGACTTATGAACTGGAGAAAAGAAAGAATAGTCCCTCACTGTTGGATGCTTAAGCCTCCATATGTCAACTAGGTTGAGATTGTCAGCCAAAGTATTTAGGCGAATACAGGAGTTTGATTTTTGAAGGGATTTGGAAAACTGTTTATCCAGAAGAGGGTCTAACACGCAGTTAAAGTCCCCCCCTAGTATAATATTAGTACTGGAGATGTCTGGAATCAAATTAAAGACCTTCTGAAAGAAGTCTGAGTCGTCAAAATTAGGTGCATAAAGGTTGACAAGTGTTATTGGCACAGAGTTTAGGGTTCCAGTCACTACTAGAAACCTACCATTGGGGTCATTAATTGTAGAGGGATATTTTTTCTAATTAGGATCGCCACCCCCCTAGCTTTAGTAGTAAAATTTGCTTCATACTGTTGGTCTACCCAACTGACCTTAAGTTTACCTTTGGTGGGATGTTTAATGTGTGTTTCCTGCAGAAACATTATGTCTGCAGACAAGGATTTCAGATATGCAAATACTTTAGCACGTTTCATAACATGACCAAGACCCCTCACATTCCAACTGACAAACTTATAGCCACTTCCATGCACTTGAGTTGTAGAATTATGATGTGCTATTATCTAGCTTTGTAAAGCAAAGTAAATATACACTGTCAAGAGAAAAACTAAAGATATATATATCAGCTGGCAAATAAAAATAAAATGAAAATGAAACCCATAACCCACCCCCCTCCCCCCCATAGCCTGGAGACTACCACCGAGGTAGCTCCTGCTGCTGCATGGCATCTCGTGGGCTCTCATGTCTCGAACTCGCAACCCACCAGGCTATAGGTCTGCCCCTTCCTACTTTATAACAGTAACAACAAAACAATAATGTTACAATAAACTCTTTGTTAACACACTACACATTTTAGACGCTACCCCTTCAGATAGTGTTACGGTAAAGCCAATGCCTCAGGAGGCTAATAATAGTAGGTAGAAAAAAAAAAAGTTTAGCCTAATTTTTAAAGTGACAACATATATGCTGATGGCTATAACCACAAAAAAAATCGTTCACCATAATATCATTCACTTCTAAAGAACCATTAGCGATAACATCAGAAAGGAAAATGTAAGCAGCCAAGGTACAGGCATGACGTTAAGCTTAGTAGACAGTTAGCATAGCAAGCTACATAAAAAAAACGAACTGCTGTCCTCTTTAACTCACGTCTAGTCAGAAACTCACAGATCGTATGGTTGACAGCACACGTTGGATCTCGTCGCCTAAAGTCTGTGATGTGGTATGGCTGTTGAAATCTCTGTATCCATGCTGTCCATCTACTCGTTCGGCCGTGGACGTTTTAACGAAGACACAAGCTCTTGAGCCTCTTGGGGAGAGAATAGCCGTTTCTTGCCTTTATCAAGCGTGACAAACAGCTTAGCTGGGTAGTGCAGAGTAGGTTTGAGGCCAAGGTTGTAGAGATCCTTCATGACATCTCGGTATTCAGATCGCTGATTCAAAACATCCGGACTGTAATCCTCAAAAATATGAATTGGATTGCCACGATACTGGAGTTTACCTCTCATCTTGCGGGATTCACGTATCACCCGATCGCGAACTTGGAACTTGTGAAAGCAAATGACAACTGATCGGGGTTTATCCTCTGGTTTTGGCTTAGCGGTGAGGGCACGATGAGCACGGTCTAAATCTGGTGTTGAAGGCAGGACATTTTCCCCCAACACCTCCACCAGTAGCCCAGCAAAGAATTCTGTGGGACGTGAGCCCTCGACTGACTCAGGTAGGCCAATGATATGTATGTTATTCCTTCTGCTACGTCCCTCTAAATCCACCACCTTTGCCTGTAGCTTAGCATTGTCGTTGGCTAGGGTTGAGCAGCTAGTTACCAATTCCCTAATGCTATCGCTGACCGCATTGGCATTGGCCTCAAGAGATAGCAAACGAATGTCCTGGTCATCTACTTTTGATTGCATCGTGTCTAGTTTTGTCTCGAGGGTTGAGAAAGCAGATCTGAATTCAGTCGAAAGGGCCGCTCTATGTTCTTCTAACATGGCGGCTATGGTGTCCATATCAGAACGGCCAGCAGCTACGCTATCCTTGGCAGTAGTGTCTTCCTTTCTTTCTTTATTTCTGCTGTTTTTCGTGGCCATCTTCTCACAGGATCGATTATTAGGGGTTAAAAGTTGTAAGTGAGTATTCGTAGGGTAGGAAAAAGGGGCTAAATTCTATACATTTATAAAGTAGGTGGGAGCGTGAAGTAAATGCGTCTACTCCATGTTCACGACGACCGGAACTACTAAACCGAAGGTTACGTATGTAACCACGATTCTATGAGTTTCGGATGACCGCCAGAGGCGGTGCTTACGGCACTGGATTTCCATTGCACGTACGTGCAGGTCGAGTGTTAATACCAACAAAGTCACCTGTGACCTGGGTGACGTCGTCAATGTGCGCTAGCACAAAAGGCTGTCTAACCCAGCAAGCGACCTCTTGACAATCTTCTCGTGTAAACTCCGAGTGACTGCCAAGGTCTGGCGGTCATCCGAAACTCATAGAACCGTGGTTACATACGTAACCTTCGTTCTATTTCGTTTCTCCTGACCGCCAGAGGCGGTGCTTACAGCACTGGATGACTAATACCAACAAAGTCATGAGGAGTGCCTACCCGCTTCTAGAGACGCCGTAACGGCGTAGGGAGTATCGCTGCCGCGACCGGGTTATGGGATACCACATTCACCCTGTAAAACCTAGTAAAAGTGCAGCCTGATGCCCAGGAGGCTGCCCTGCAGATGTCACTGAGGGGAACCCCCCTCAAAGACGCCCATGAAGCCGCCACACTCCTCGTGGAGTGGGCTCGGACCTGCTGAGGGGCTGGGGAGCCACTGTGCCTGTAGGCCTGTTGGATCGTCTCTGCAATCCATTTAGAGAGCCTCTGTCTGGATAATGCTTGACCCCTTCTTGGCCCTGTGTGGCAGACAAACAATGCGTCTGACTGACGGCAAGCTGCCGTTCTTGCGACGTAAGTCCTTAGGGTGCGCACTGGACACAACCGTTCTGCGCTCAGGCCCTGTTCTTCCGCCAGGGTGGACTCGAAAGCTGCCAGGCTGAGGGGCTGGTTGGAAAATGTGGAGGGAAGGGTCTTTGGGAGGAAGGCGGGGTTCGGCCACAGGGTGACCCCCTTGCCTTCAGGATGCCACTGCAGGCAATCCGTGCCTACTGACAAGGCGTGTAACTCCCCTACTCGCTTTGTTGACGTAATGGCTAGAAGAAAAGCGGTCTTCATTGAAAGCCAGCTGAGCTCCGTCGTCTGTAAAGGCTCAAACGGGGCTGCACAGAGTGCTCGTAGCACCAGGAGGAGATCCCACTGGGGCACCTGCCTCCGCTGTGGGGGTCTTAGTCGAAGAGCCCCCTTGAGGAACCGAGTCACCAGGGTATGGGACCCGAAAGTTCTGCCTTCTATCCGAACGTGCCCTGCGGAGATGGCAGCAGCATACACCCTTATGGTGGAGGGCGTGAGTCCCCGATCCAGAAGTGACTGCAAGAACTGTAGTACCGCTGGCAGGGGGCAGTGTGCTGGCTCCTGTCCCCGTGCCTGGCACCATTCCGTGAATATCTTCCACCTGTTCGCATAGAGGGCATTGGTGGAGGGTGCCCGCGAGCTGTTAATGGTGAATACCACCGCCTGCTCAAAAAGTCCTAGCAGTGGGTCCGGCCCCTCAGGGGCCAGACCCAGAGCTGTAGCCGAGACGGATCTGGATGCCAGATCTGGCCGCCCAGCTGCGATAGTAGATCCCTCCTCACTGGGAGGCACCAGGGTCTCCCATGCAACAGCTGGAGCAACCTGGGGAACCATACCCTCCCCGGCCACCGGGGAGCGATTAGTAGCAGCTCGTGCTCCTCTGTTTCCAACCTGTGCAAGGTGGGCCAAATTAGTGGCAGAGGAGGAAAAGCGTATAGCTGCCGTCTCGGCCATGTATGCGCCAGTGCGTCCCGGCCTAGCGGGCCTGGCTCCGAGAGGCTGAACCAGAGGGAACACTGAGTCGATTCTTGAGAGGCGAATAGGTCCACCTCTGCCCTGCCATATCGACCCCATACCACCTGTACCACATCTGGATGGAGTCTCCATTCCCCTGGGTCGGGGCTTCCCCGGGACAGGAGATCTGCGGCTCTGTTGTAAGTGCCGGGCAAATACACAGCCCTCAGGCTCAATAGATGCTGATGGGTCTCCTGCAAGAGCTGCTGGGCGACCCCTAAGCACTGCAGCGATCTGGTGCCTCCCTGGTGGTTGATATAATACACCGCTGACATATTGTCCGACCTGACCAGCACGTGCCTCCCTACTAGCGCAGGGAGGAAGTGCCTTAGAGCCAGCAGCACCGCCCGAAGCTCTAGCACATTTATGTGCTGCCGCTTCTGCTGGAGCCCAGCGACCTCCAGCGACCTCCAGCGACCTCTGGCCATCTGACGCTGCCACACGGCGCCCCACCCCATCTGGGACGCGTCCGTGGTCACCACTTCCCTCCAGGAAGGAATAGCGCCCAACGGAACTCCCTGGGTCAGGTACTTCCTCCTCCTCCAAGGATGAAGGAACCTCCTGCAGCTGGTGGTAACCCTCACCAGTCTGTGTCTGTGCCGCACGTGATGGAGGCCCAGGCTGTTTAGCCAGATTTGGAAAGGCCTCAGCGCCAGGAGGCCTAGTGGGATCAGGGATGCAGCTGATGTTAGCCTCCCCAGTAGGCGTTGGAAGGATCTCAGGGTCAGAGCCCTGTGTCCTCTGAAGCGCGCCACGAGCTGCTGGATTCCGTCGACCCGCTGTTGAGAGGGGACAGCCCTCATCGCCTGCGAATCGATGGCCATGCCCAAGAACCCAGTCTGCTGACGGGGAACTAGGGAACTCTTTCTGAGGTTCAGTCTGAGCCCTAGACCCGTGATATGCGCCATCAACGCGGCAACATCGCTGCGGGCCTGTACCTCCGACTGGGAGCAGATAAGCCAGTCGTCCAGGTAGGGCAAAATGCGCATTCCCTGGGCCTGCAGAGGAGCCAGAGCAGCTGCAACGCACCTGGTGAACACCCGGGGTGCCAGAGCTATTCCAAACGGTAGTACCCGAAATTGGTACGCCCGGCCCTCGAAGGCGAACCTGAGGAATTGTCTGTGGTGTGGTGCGATTGGGACATGGAAGTAAGCGTCCTTCAAGTCGATGGTCGTGAACCAATCGTTCTTCCGAATGCTGTGCAGAACCTCCTTGGTGCGCAGCATATGAAACCTCAGTGTCTTGAGATGAGTATTTAAGTGCCTGAGATCTAGAATGGGGCGGAGCCCGCCATCCTTCTTTGGAATTATGAAATAGGTGGAGTAGAACCCACCTTCGTGTGTAGGCGCGTCGAGCTGTTCGATGGCCTCTTTTTGGAGGAGAGCGCCGATCTCCTGACGTAGGGCTAGGGCCTTCCCCGGGTTGGTGACGGTGGTGGTCTTGACCCCACGGAACTTTGGCGGTCAGCCTTGAAATTGGATACTGTAACCCTGAGACAGGGTTGCCAGTACCCAGGGGTCCGATGTCACCGCTTCCCAGCGCCTGAGATGTTGGCTGGAGAAGCGGCCGACCGCCGGTGTACTGCTGTCACTGCCTGCGCCCTCTCCCCCTCCGGTCCCTAGAGGGGTAACGGGCCGTGGCTTGGGCGCCCTGTGTAGGGAGAAGTGTGCGGGTGGCGGGGGGTGGGCGAGATCTGTCTGGCTGGCGAAACCTCTCTGACTGCCGTGTCCGCGGCTGGCTGACTGGCCACTGTGCGGGCGCCTCAGCTCTTAGTGGTCGGGGCCCGCGTCTAGTCTGGCTCCCCCGACGAAGGCTCGCAAACTGCTGCCTGGCCTGTATGACCTGCACACTGCGCTCCAGGGCCTGCTGTGCAGCCTGACCAAACAACTCCCCGGGGACCACCGGGAGAGAACGTAGTGCCCTTCTGCCTGGCTCGGCTAGGGGGGATTGGGCCACCCATATCTGGCGGCGAGCTAAAGTCAAATATGACATTAGCCTACCGAGCTCTCTCGACATAAAGGCAAACGCCTGTAGCGAGGAGTCACACAACCCCTGGGACGCCGACGCATCCCCTGTGCCCTGCAGTGTCTGGGTGAGAGCCAGCATTAAGTGGGACATTGAATTCCCTATGCGCGCCGTACGAGCGGCTGCATCATAACACCTCACAATGAGGTCGTCTGTCAGCCGGCATTGTGGGCGGGGGCAGCGAGCATGGGGCCTAAGCGCCTCATCGGGGGACAGTATTAAGGCTGCCACTGACGGCTCCACATTAGGCATCCTTTCCAGCCCATAGGTGGACGCCCCCTGCATGGCCGACAGGACCCTGCAGTTGGTGGGGAGGTGGGAAAATTGTCTGGGGTCTGCCCAGCACATCTGCAGCTCCTCAATGTACGGAGCTGAGGGTGGGACCGCAAAGGCAGTCTGCTGTACCGCGGTTCTAAAAAAACGCATTCTGGGGGGGCACCGCCACAGGGACCGGGTCCAGCCCCAAACGCGCCAACGCTGCCTTCAGGGTGGACTTAATAGAAAGCTGGCTAGCCTCTGGCTCCACCCCTGTACCCCGGGCTGTATCCTGGGAGCTGGTCTGAGAGTCGTGGGGGGCTGACTCGTACGACTCGGCCTCGTCTCCCTGTCCCATGTCCAAACTCTCTGACGCCCTTGTGGAGAGTGTATCTAGCTCCTGGACACTCCCTACTGGTGACAGCGTCGGTGGTGACCGCTCCGCCTGATCGGCTGGTGGGGTTCGAGCGTGTACGCTACCACCCTGCCCTGTGTGTGTTGGAGGCTGCAAGTTGGCCAACAGCGCCTTAATACTTTCCAACTCTGTGGTCACCGAGTCCACCTTCTGTGCCAGTCCACTCTTCTTCCTCTTTGCCTTAACGGTGGTCTG
>NC_045152.1:13937427-13947427 GCF_900700415.2 Clupea harengus
ACACACACGCTCAAACACACACACACTCAAACACACACACACACATTACACACACACATTACACACACACACACACACACACACACACACACACACACACAAACACACATTACACACACACACACACACACACACACACACACACAAACACACATTACACACACACCCATAGGAGTACGCAGATACATACACATAAACACACACACATGCACACACACACACACACACACACACACACACACACACTGACCCTGTAAACATAATAACACACGCATGCATGCAGACACACAGACACACAAACACACACACTTATACACATACACACTAACCCTTGCACTTGCAGGAGTATGCATGTACATACACACACAAACACACACACACACACAGAGATGCAGACATGCAGCTATGCATCACATGTATAACAGACACACACACACACACACACACACACACACACACACAGAGACTCACACAGACATGCAGATAATCACATGTATAACACACACACACACACACACACACACACACACAGACTCACACAGACGCAGACATGCAGATAATCACATGTATAACACACACAAACACACACACACACTCACACATTCCTTAAGGCTTCATCTGTGCTCTTCTCTCTGCAGTTGAGGCTCATTTTAAACACAAGCCCTGACACTGCAACCTCAGGGATGGACCCTCCCAACCACCAATCCAGAGCCAGACTGAGAGACAACTCCCGCCTCCAACTCGTTCCTTGTCCAATCAGAGGCCAGGATGCAGAGCTGTGCATAGGAGGAAGTCCCTGTCATCACAACCAACCTCTCCTCACTGTCATATTCAGCCAATCATTACACACTCCTGTAGCTATCTGCCCTCTCATTGGCCAATTGTATAATTATAATCCCTCCAGGATCAGGGTTACCTGTGAATCTTTGAATCAGGAGTATTTTGATGGGTTGTCAGAATCCGATATCTAATCTTATCATCCATTATACGCTTGAAGGATCGCTGACTGGAGCTGACACCAGCCAGCAGCAGACCCTGGAGACACTGGCCCGCGCTGACACCGCATGTGGGCTGCATGTGGGCCGAAATCAGGCCCAGATCGGACCCTGCTTCGACCCTGATCTGACTTTGATCTGTCCTTGATCTGGTCCAAGTCTGGCTTGGATTTGGTCTTGATCTGATTTAAATCTGGTCTTAATCTGATCTGGATCTGGTGGGGATGTGCCCTGCTCCAGAGTTAGCTGCTAGCTGTCTGTGTGGGCAGATGTTATATTCCTGTGACTGAGCTTATTTATTTAACACACCACAGGTCTGTGGACCAAGGCTGCTTTGGGGTGCTGTAAGGTCTCCTCATGTCTTGTTGGGTGATGTGTATGTGTGTGTGTGTGTGTGTGTGTGTGTGTGTGTGTGTGTGTCTGATCTCTCTGTTATCATGTTGTTTAATAAAAACAGACTTATCTCCCTGTCCACTGCTAATCTCTCTTTTCTTCTGCCAATGTGGATGCAGAGTAGGTTGTGCAGTTACACATTTAAAACACCAGAGGGCGCACCAGGACTCCGCATTTCGGTTTGGATGTAGATATGGTAATTTAGCCACAACTGTCATGGAAGACCAGAGTGTGTGTGTGTGTGTGTGTGTGTGTGTGTTTGCCTGTGCACGTGTGATTTTACCTTGAGACATGTAATAGGTCTTCTGATATAGCAAGTGAGGCAATAAAGGCTAACTGAATTGGAGTGAAGGGTTAGGGTTGGGGTTGGAGTGTAGTGTGTGTGTGTGTGTGTGTGTGTGAGTATAGTCTGTGTGTGTGTGTGTGTGTGTGTGTGAGTATAGTTTGTGTGTGTGTGTGTGTGTGTGTGTGTGTGTGTGAGAGTATAGTCTGTACTATCACAGTGATGTATGATAGTGATGTACGTATTAGGGATGCACGATAATATCGGCACGACATCGGTATCGGCAGATAAAAGCTTCAAATCTTAATTATCGGCATCTGCAGATATGAAAATTTCTGCCGATGTACCTGGCCGATAAGGTGACGTTCAAATTATGCGCACGCGAAGCAAATGTTTTGGTTACTATGAGCGCCAACAACGTAATTCAACACGTCGGCTGTGTGGCAGTACTTCACAGTATCAGAGGATGTTGACATGCTATTTGTCAGGAAACTTTTCAGGAGATGGAAGAGGAGACAACAGCTTGGCCGTAACGTAGGTTGCATGCATAGATGCAGACCACCCGCGTGCAACGCTTTGCAACATTACCTGTCGCGCGCTAATAGAAGTTAATAAGTTGCTAGTTAGCTAGACAACACTAGCTAGTTAGCGTGCATGCTACGTGACACCAGCGAAGTTGATGATCTCATTTGACGGGATGTGAAACGTTATGTCACGAGCCCACGCTATCTATGGCTTACTTTTGCATACATGGAATTTATATAGCTAACTTGGCAATAACGTTACATAGATTAGTCTAGAAATCCTAGAAGGGATGTTATTAAACTGTAAGTCAGTTAACTAACGCTAGCTTTCCAAGTTGCATTTCCAGAGTGTAGTTGTTCAAGTTCAAGGAGGTTCTGTTCAAGTATTAAAATTGTGACGTGAAAATATAAATAAATCTGCCATATTTGAAACAATTTCAATAGTTTTCATGAGTGAATGTCTATTTCTAAAATGATACAAATCAAGTTTTTAATGTCCCGTATCTACAGCAATATCCTATCATAATAACATAATTAATTCTAGTACAGGAGAGACTTTTCAATAATTAAAAAGCAGAGGTGTATATATCGGTATCGGCATCGGCAATCGGCCAAAATGAGCTTGTAAATATCGGCATATCGGATATCGGCTAAAATTCAATATCGTGCAGTGTAGTGTGTGTAGTGTGATAGTGATGTATAACAGTGTAGTGTGTGTAGTGTGTAGTGTGTGTAGTGATGTATAACAGTAGTGTAGTGTGTGTAGTGCAGTGTAGTGCGTGTAGTGTGTGTAGTGTGATAGTGATGTATAACAGTGCAGGGTGTGTAGTGTGATAGTGATGTATAACAGTTGTGTGTGTAGTGTGTGTAGTGTGATAGTGATGTATAACAGTAGTGTAGTGTGTGTAGTGTGTGTAGTGATGTATAACAGTAGTGTGTGTAGTGTGTGTAGTGTGATAGTGATGTATAACAGTAGTGTAGTGTGTGTAGTGTGATAGTGATGTATAACAGTAGTGTAGTGGTGTAGTGATATATAACAGTAGTGTAGTGTGTGTAGTGATGTATAACAGTAGTGTGTGTAGTATGATAGTGATGTATAACAGTAGTATAGTGTGTGTAGTGTGATAGTGATGTATAACAGTAGTGTGTGTAGTGTGTGTAGTGTGTGTAGTGATGTATAACAGTAGTGTGTGTAGTGTGATAGTGATATATAACAGTAGTTTAGTGTGTGTAGTATGATAGTGATGTATAACAGTAGTGTAGTGTGTGTAGTGTGATAGTGATGTATAACAGTAGTGTGTGTAGTGTGTGTAGTGTGATAGTGATGTATAACAGTAGTGTAGTGTGTGTAGTGATGTATAACAGTAGTGTAGTGTGTGTAGTATGATAGTGATATATAACAGTAGTTTAGTGTGTGTAGTGTGATAGTGATGTATAACAGTAGTGTAGTGTGTGTAGTGTGATATTGATGTATAACAGTAGTGTGTGTGTGTAGTGTGTGTAGTGATGTATAACAGTAGTGTGTGTAGTGTGATAGTGATGTATAACAGTAGTGTAGTGTGTGTAGTGTGTGTAGTATGATAGTGATGTATAACAGTAGTGTAGTGTGTGTAGTGTGTGTAGTGTGATAGTGATGTATAACAGTAGTGTAGTGTGTGTAGTGTGTGTAGTATGATAGTGATGTATAACAGTAGTGTAGTGTGTGTAGTGTGATAGTGATGTATAACAGTAGTATAGTGTGTGTAGTGTGATAGTGATGTATAACAGTAGTGTGTGTAGTGTGTGTAGTGTGTGTAGTGATGTATAACAGTAGTGTGTGTAGTGTGATAGTGATATATAACAGTAGTTTAGTGTGTGTAGTATGATAGTGATGTATAACAGTAGTGTAGTGTGTGTAGTGTGATAGTGATGTATAACAGTAGTGTGTGTAGTGTGTGTAGTGTGATAGTGATGTATAACAGTAGTGTAGTGTGTGTAGTGATGTATAACAGTAGTGTAGTGTGTGTAGTATGATAGTGATATATAACAGTAGTTTAGTGTGTGTAGTGTGATAGTGATGTATAACAGTAGTGTAGTGTGTGTAGTGTGATATTGATGTATAACAGTAGTGTGTGTGTGTAGTGTGTGTAGTGATGTATAACAGTAGTGTGTGTAGTGTGATAGTGATGTATAACAGTAGTGTAGTGTGTGTAGTGTGTGTAGTATGATAGTGATGTATAACAGTAGTGTAGTGTGTGTAGTGTGTGTAGTGTGATAGTGATGTATAACAGTAGTGTAGTGTGTGTAGTGTGTGTAGTATGATAGTGATGTATAACAGTAGTGTAGTGTGTGTAGTGTGATAGTGATGTATAACAGTAGTGTAGTGTGTGTAGTGTGTGTAGTGATGTATAACAGTAGTGTGTGTAGTATGATAGTGATGTATAACAGTAGTGTAGTGTGTGTAGTGTGATAGTGATGTATAACAGTAGTGTGTGTAGTGTGTGTGTGTGTAGTATGATAGTGATATATAACAGTAGTGTAGTGTGTGTAGTGTGTGTGTGTGTGTAGTATGATAGTGATATATAACAGTAGTGTAGTGTGTGTAGTATGATAGTGGTGTATAACAGTAGTGTAGTGATGTATAACAGTAGTGTAGTGTGTGTAGTGTGTGTAGTATGATAGTGGTGTATAACAGTAGTGTGTGTGTGTAGTGTGATAGTGATGTATAACAGTAGTGTAGTGTGTGTAGTATGATAGTGATGTATAACAGTAGTGTAGTGTGTGTAGTATGATAGTGATGTATAACAGTAGTGTAGTGTGTGTATTGTGATAGTGATGTATAACAGTAGTGTAGTGTGTGTAGTGTGTGTAGTGTGATAGTGATGTATAACAGTAGTGTAGTGTGTGTAGTGTGTGTAGTATGATAGTGATGTATAACAGTAGTGTAGTGTGTGTAGTGTGATAGTGATGTATAACAGTAGTGTAGTGTGTGTAGTGTGTGTAGTGTGTGTAGTGTGATAGTGATGTATAACAGTAGTGTAGTGTGTGTAGTGTGTGTAGTGTGATAGTGATGTATAACAGTAGTGTAGTGTGTGTAGTGTGATAGTGATGTATAACAGTAGTGTAGTGTGTGTAGTGTGTGTAGTGTGTGTAGTGTGTGTAGTGTGATAGTGATGTATAACAGTAGTGTAGTGTGTGTAGTGTGTGTAGTGTGATAGTGATGTATAACAGTAGTGTAGTGTGTGTAGTGCAGTGTAGTGCGTGTAGTGTGTGTAGTGTGATAGTGATGTATAACAGTGCAGGGTGTGTAGTGTGATAGTGATGTATAACAGTTGTGTGTGTAGTGTGTGTAGTGTGATAGTGATGTATAACAGTAGTGTAGTGTGTGTAGTGTGTGTAGTGATGTATAACAGTAGTGTGTGTAGTGTGTGTAGTGTGTGTAGTGTGATAGTGATGTATAACAGTAGTGTAGTGTGTGTAGTGTGATAGTGATGTATAACAGTAGTGTAGTGGGTGTAGTGATATATAACAGTAGTGTAGTGTGTGTAGTGATGTATAACAGTAGTGTGTGTAGTATGATAGTGATGTATAACAGTAGTATAGTGTGTGTAGTGTGATAGTGATGTATAACAGTAGTGTGTGTAGTGTGTGTAGTGTGTGTAGTGATGTATAACAGTAGTGTGTGTAGTGTGATAGTGATATATAACAGTAGTTTAGTGTGTGTAGTATGATAGTGATGTATAACAGTAGTGTAGTGTGTGTAGTGTGATAGTGATGTATAACAGTAGTGTGTGTAGTGTGTGTAGTGTGATAGTGATGTATAACAGTAGTGTAGTGTGTGTAGTGATGTATAACAGTAGTGTAGTGTGTGTAGTATGATAGTGATATATAACAGTAGTTTAGTGTGTGTAGTGTGATAGTGATGTATAACAGTAGTGTAGTGTGTGTAGTGTGATATTGATGTATAACAGTAGTGTGTGTGTGTAGTGTGTGTAGTGATGTATAACAGTAGTGTGTTGTAGTGTGATAGTGATGTATAACAGTAGTGTAGTGTGTGTAGTGTGTGTAGTATGATAGTGATGTATAACAGTAGTGTAGTGTGTGTAGTGTGTGTAGTGTGATAGTGATGTATAACAGTAGTGTAGTGTGTGTAGTGTGTGTAGTATGATAGTGATGTATAACAGTAGTGTAGTGTTGTGTAGTGTGATAGTGATGTATAACAGTAGTATAGTGTGTGTAGTGTGATAGTGATGTATAACAGTAGTGTGTGTAGTGTGTGTAGTGTGTGTAGTGATGTATAACAGTAGTGTGTGTAGTGTGATAGTGATATATAACAGTAGTTTAGTGTGTGTAGTATGATAGTGATGTATAACAGTAGTGTAGTGTGTGTAGTGTGATAGTGATGTATAACAGTAGTGTGTGTAGTGTGTGTAGTGTGATAGTGATGTATAACAGTAGTGTAGTGTGTGTAGTGATGTATAACAGTAGTGTAGTGTGTGTAGTATGATAGTGATATATAACAGTAGTTTAGTGTGTGTAGTGTTGATAGTGATGTATAACAGTAGTGTAGTGTGTGTAGTGTGATATTGATGTTATAACAGTAGTGTGTGTGTGTAGTGTGTGTAGTGATGTATAACAGTAGTGTGTGTAGTGTGATAGTGATGTATAACAGTAGTGTAGTGTGTGTAGTGTGTGTAGTATGATAGTGATGTATAACAGTAGTGTAGTGTGTGTAGTGTGATAGTGATGTATAACAGTAGTGTAGTGTGTGTAGTGTGTGTAGTATGATAGTGATGTATAACAGTAGTGTAGTGTGTGTAGTGTGATAGTGATGTATAACAGTAGTGTAGTGTGTGTAGTGTGTGTAGTGATGTATAACAGTAGTGTGTGTAGTATGATAGTGATGTATAACAGTAGTGTAGTGTGTGTAGTGTGATAGTGATGTATAACAGTAGTGTAGTGTGTGTAGTGTGTGTGTGTGTAGTATGATAGTGATATATAACAGTAGTGTAGTGTGTGTAGTGTGTGTGTGTGTGTAGTATGATAGTGATATATAACAGTAGTGTAGTGTGTGTTAGTATGATAGTGGTGTATAACAGTAGTGTAGTGATGTATAACAGTAGTGTAGTGTGTGTAGTTGTGTGTAGTATGATAGTGGTGTATAAACAGTAGTGTGTGTGTGTAGTATGATAGTGATGTATAACAGTAGTGTAGTGTGTGTAGTATGATAGTGATGTATAACAGTAGTGTAGTGTGTGTAGTATGATAGTGATGTATAAACAGTAGTGTAGTGTGTGTATTGTGATAGTGATGTATAACAGTAGTGTAGTGTGTGTAGTGTGTGTAGTGTGATAGTGATGTATAACAGTAGTGTAGTGTGTGTAGTGTGTGTAGTATTTGATAGTGATGTATAACAGTAGTGTAGTGTGTGTAGTATGATAGTGATGTATAACAGTAGTGTAGTGTGGTAGTGTGTGTAGTGTGTGTAGTGTGATAGTGATGTATAACAGTAGTGTAGTGTGTGTAGTGTGTGTAGTGTGATAGTGATGTATAACAGTAGTGTAGTGTGTGTAGTGTGATAGTGATGTATAACAGTAGTGTAGTGTGTGTAGTGTGTGTAGTGTGTGTAGTGTGTGTAGTGTGATAGTGATGTATAACAGTAGTGTAGTGTGTGTAGTGTGTGTAGTGTGATAGTGATGTATAACAGTAGTGTAGTGTGTGTAGTGTGATAGTGATGTATAACAGTAGTGTAGTGGGTGTAGTGTGATAGTGATGTATAACAGTAGTGTAGTGTGTGTAGTGTGATAGTGATGTATAACAGTAGTGTAGTGTGTGTAGTGTGTGTAGTGTGATAGTGATATATAACAGTAGTGTAGTGTGTGTAGTGATGTATAACAGTAGTGTAGTGTGTGTAGTGTGATAGTGATGTATAACAGTAGTGTAGTGATGTATAACAGTAGTGTGTGTGTGTAGTGTGATAGTGATGTATAACAGTAGTTTAGTGTGTGTAGTGTGATAGTGATGTATAACAGTAGTGTAGTGTGTGTAGTGTGTGTAGTGTGTAGTGTGATAGTGATATATAACAGTAGTGTAGTGTGTGTAGTGATGTATAACAGTAGTGTAGTGTGTGTAGTATGATAGTGATATATAACAGTAGTTTAGTGTGTGTAGTGTGATAGTGATGTATAACAGTAGTGTAGTGTGTGTAGTGTGATAGTGATGTATAACAGTAGTGTGTGTAGTGTGTGTAGTGTGATAGTGATGTATAACAGTAGTGTAGTGTGTGTAGTGTGATAGTGGTGTATAACAGTGCAGGGTGTGTATTGGGACTTTTGGGACAAACCCCGGCTAATATTGTGTGTGTGTGTGTGAGCACATTTGTGTTGTGACTGGGTGGGTTTGTAAGTGTTCGTTGAAATGTGTGATTGTGTGTGAGGGGTTCAGTGTATATGTGAATATGCCTGTGAGTGTCTCTCTCTATCTCTCTCTATGTATGTGTGTGTGTGTGTGTGTGTGTGTGTGTGTGTGTGTGTGTGTGTGTGTGTGTGTGTTTGAAAGCAGCTGCTGTTGTGTAACTGAAGAAGGAAAGGGACAGCTGCAAAAGCAAATACTGACAGATGGAGGACTGATGTATAGATGTGGCGGGCTTTCTGTGAGTGTGTGTGTGAATATGCCTGCGTGTGTCTCTATCTCTTTCTTCCTCTCTCTATGTATGTGTGTGTGTGTGTGTGTGTTTGTTGTCCTTCTGTGTGGTATGTATTCACGATTGTATGATATTCACATGCATTTATCTCTGTAAATGTGTGTTTGTTCATAAAAGGTTTAGGCTACCAAAAACTGAAAGATAATGTACATTTCCGGGTTTTTCAGTAAGTAAGTTCAGTGAATTAACAACCCACAGCTTGTCTGCTGCAGTGGAAGTACATGAATCCTTGAGAAATAATGCAAACATCCCCTACAGGTGTCACAACTTTTGTTGATTGCCTACAACCCTCTGTATAAGGCAGTGTTAGTGTTAAAGTCACTACACCTCTGTGTGTATAAGGCAGTGTTAGTGTTAAAACAGACTCTCACTACACCCTCTGTATAACAGCAGTGTTAGTGTTAAAACAGACTCTCACTACACACTCTGTCTGTATAAGGCAGTGTTAGTGTTAAAGCATACTCTCACTACACCTCTGTGTGTATAACAGCAGTGTTAGTGTTAAACAGACTCTCACTACAGCCTCTGTCTGTATAACAGCAGTGTTAGTGTTAAAGTCACTGTGTTAAAACAGACTGTCACTGCTCCCTCTGAAGCCGTATTTATTTGGACAATACTGCACCGCAGGAAGTAGTGTATTGCTAAGGAGGACAGACAGACCATTAGAACCATAAAAAGTGTAAGTCTTTCTTTTAGAGAAAATGCAAAAAAAGCCAAGGTGTCAGTGAGCTCAGTGTCCTCGTCATCAAACAGCTCATCTCACAACTCTTACAGAGAGAGGTCACAGGTCACACAGCTCATCTCACAACTCTCACAGACAGAGGTCACACAGCTCATCTCACAACTCTTACAGAGAAAGGTCAAACAGAGGTCACACAGCTCATCTCACAACTCTTACAGAGAGAGGTCACACAGCTCTCTTACAGAGAGAGGTCAAACAGCTCTCTCACAACTCTTACAGAGAGAGGTCTGGCAGAGCGAAAGCTCAGCTCAACAGCGGTCAAAGGAAGCAAATCTCAGTTTCAACTGTTAAGAGAGAACTTGGAGCTGCAGGTTTGATAGGTGGAGTGGCAGTGAGAAGGCAGAAGAAGAGGCTGCTTGACTGTGCAGTGAAGCACCAGCA
>NC_045152.1:13962427-13974927 GCF_900700415.2 Clupea harengus
TTGGAATATCCCAGGACATCCCAACTCGGACTTTTCACAGCTAATAATAAATCACTCCGCGATGAAACATTCTATAGCACGTTGATACAATTAAGCGATAACCGTTAATTCAAAGTTCTTATAATTTCATAAGGCGTTGACAATGGAACTCTTTTTTTGTTGGGGAGAAACAATGGCGAAATAAACATTTTTTAATCAATAACTGTTTAAATGTTAATTGGTTGACTATAAAATTGTTTTATAAAAGCAATATAGTACTCGTGCAAGTGGGGTAGGTAAGGGATATTCCCAAGGGTGTTGTTGCCTGCGCCACTCGGCCTCCGGCCTCGTGGCTACGGCCGAACACCACCCGTGGGAATATCCCTTACCTACCCCACTCGCACGAGTACTATATTGCTTAACTAACTGCCTGAGCTCTATGCTTCACTGCTAATACTCAGCTAACTGCTGGAGAGGCCTTGGCTCTCTGCTTCACCACTGAGACCCAGCTAACTGCCTGAGCACTATGCTTCACTGCTAATACTCAGCTAACTGCCTGAGCGCTATGCTTCACTGCTAACTATCAGCTAACTGCCTTGGCTCTATGCTTCACTGCTAATACTCAGCTAACTGCCTGAACTCTATACTTCACTGCTGAGACCGAGTTCATCTACCTCTCGGGCCCTCTGTGCCAGTCCTCCAGCCCTGCATCTGCACTGCCAGAGACCTGTCTCAGGTCTTTATTGCTGCGGACTGCTCTAAAGGATCCGGTCCTGTTCTAATGGGGATTAGGGTTCTAAAGGATCCGGTCCTGTTCTAATGGGGATTAGGACTCTAAAGGACCCGGTCCTGCTCTAATGTGGATTAGGACTCTAAAGGACCCGGTCCTGTTCTAATGGGGATTAGGGTTCTAAAGGATCCGGTCCTGTTCTAATGGGGATTAGGACTCTAAAGGACCCGGTCCTGCTCTAATGGGGATTAGGGTCAGACCCAGGGTCAGGTGATATCTTCTCAAGACTGACACATCTACAGACCACCAGTCAAATCAACACGTGCATCAACACATTTCCCTGTAGAGCTTCAATGCCCAAATGAGTGAGCCGTGTTGTCAGTACTGTCAGTATGACCAGTTTTGTCAGTTATGTTGTTGATACTGTACGTATATGCAGTATTGTCAATTATGTTGTTGATACTGTATGTATATGCAGTATTGTCAATTATGTTGTTGATACTGTATGTATATGCAGTATTGTCAGTTATGTTGTTGATACTGTATGTATATGCAGTATTGTCAGTTGTGTTGTTGATACTGTATGTATATGCAGTATTGTCAGTTGTGTTGTTGATACTGTATGTATATGCAGTATTGTCAGTTGTGCTGTCATAACTAGCACTATTGTCAGTTCTGTTGTCAGTAATGTGTGTGTGTGTATGCAGTTTTGTCAGGTTGAACTGTCAGTGTGAGCTCCTCCAGGCATCGTCTGGCTCTGGAACTGTCTGATCAGGGCCACATTCATCTCAGAGTGGGCTGCTCTGATTGGCTGTCAGACCAGCAGACGCTACCTCATCCTCTGAGATATCCAATCGTGTCGGGAGTGTGTGAAATGAATTAAGGACCAGACTGAACAAAAGACACGCAGGCTTCGTCTTGTGTCTGGACTCAAGGAGATTAAAGTACTCCTGCTAGTCCACAGGATTTCCTGAAACTGTAGAATGTTTAGTTAAGATTTTAAACAGCTGTGTCATTTCTTTCAACAACTCAGTAGGTTTGACTCTCTACCGCACTCTGGTTTGGTTTGGTTTGGTGCACACAATGCCTCTATTAGAGGTGCAAAGAGAACTACTGCTACTACTGTTACTACTACTACTACTACTGCTACTACTACTACTACTACTGTTACTACTACTACTACTACTACTACTGTTACTGCTACTACTACTACTGTTACTGCTACTGCTACTGCTACTACTACTACTACTACTACTGTTACTACTACTACTACTACTGTTACTGCTACTACTACTACTACTACTACTGTTACTGCTACTACTACTACTACTACTGTTACTACTACTACTACTACTACTACTGTTACTACTACTACTACTACTGTTACTGCTACTACTACTACTACTACTACTACTACTACTGTTACTACTGTTACTACTACTACTACTACTACTACTGTTACTGCTACTACTACTACTACTACTACTACTACTGTTACTACTACTACTACTGTTACTACTACTACTACTACTACTGCTACTGTTACTGCTACTACTACTGCTGCTACAGCTGCTGCTACTGTTACTACTACTGCTGCTACTGCTACTACTGTTTCTAATATTTCAGCGTTCGTATACGTCTACCACCTTCCTCTTTTCTGGAACTAGTCATCTACCAGAGAAGGATTAAGTGATTTTGACTGCTGACTTAAAGTGTGAGATGTGAAAATAACCATCAATAAACAGTTTTTAGACAAAGTAAAGTTTAAGACACATAGTTGTATAGAATCGAAGGATATCATACGGCCAGCATATTTTAAATCCAGTTGAAATAAAGCAGGACTCACCTGCCTGTCAAAAATTCATTCACAAATGCTCAGATTTTTTTTAAGATAAAAACATAAAAGCCAAGCAACTGAAATATAGAAACACATATCTTCAAGAGCGCATAAATCATGTGTCCAGTCTGGTCTGGTGCGGAGGCCCGGGCACATGCCTTTAGTCCATTCACTCCTTCAGTCAAAGAAACACAACCTCACACTGAGTGTGTGTGTCTGTCACGAGTGATAGGGAGTCCAATGTCTGTGGTATGTTAAGAAATATGCCACAATATGGCCTGGAATTTAACAGTTCAAATGTAATCATCACTGGTACTAAAATGTAAAAAAAAAAATCTGTTTTGTTACAACATCTGCAGATAGGCTACTTGAACCAACTGAATGGTTAATTAGTAAAAACACAAGAGTAAAAAAAAAATAACACATTACTCCTGTGCGCGATGCGCATAGAGTATTTGTGTAAATGTTAACCCTACTATGTAAACAAAGACTTGTATTTCCATCATCTTCAAGTTTGTGAGCGTCTGTCAAGAAGTAACTGTAGTCTAACTTTAGTCCATTGAGTTACACTGTGTGTGTTAGGCCAGAGTCCGTGGAAGATGAGTCCGGTGGGTGGATGTCCCCTACGGCCTGGTCAGCGTGGTGTACACCGGTGGGTGGATGTCCCCTAGGGCCTGGTCAGGGTGGATGTACACCGGTGGGTGGATGTTCTCTATGGCCTCGTCAGGGTGGTGTACACCGGTGGGTGGGTGTCCTCTAGGGCCTCGTCAGGGTGGTGTACACCGGTGGGTGGGTGGATGTCCCCTACGGCCTGGTCAGGGTGGTGTACACCGGCTGCTCCCAGTTTGATGCGCCACCGTGTGCCGGGGGCATGGAGAGGCTGTTTAAAATGGAAGAGGCGTACGGCCGCCGAGAGGAGTGGAAGTAGGGGTACTGATAGATACCTGCCGGATAGCCGGGGTACGCCGTGAAATAGTTGGCGGTCTGGAGGTCGGTGTAATCGCCTGAGGAGGCGGCCAGAGAGGAGGAAGAGGAGGAGGAGGAGGAGGTGGTGGAGGAGGTGCACGTCTGCGTGCCGTAAGAGCCCAGGTTCTGCTGAGGGGAGGAGGAGGAGGTGCTGGACTGCTCTGCGTAATGTCGCGGACTCAGCTGCTCCGTCTTAATTTGTGGTCTCGCCTGAGCGGCACCGCTGCCGCTGACACACCCAGCTGACCCGGGGCCCTTGTGGCCCCAGGCGGCCCCGCTGTGGCCGTGACCGAAAGAACCGAACGACCCAGCACCGGCTGCGCTCTGCCCGTGTCCCTGGTGATCCGAGAGGACGGCGTGGGTGCCGTTAGGGGGCAGATACTGGTCAAACTCGTGGACGTCGAAGGTCTCCATGTTGCTGATGACGTCGGTGCTGAGCTCTGATATGTCCACGTTGCTGAAGTCGATGTTCTGACGGCCGCCATCCAGACCGCGTCGGCCCTCGAGCTTGAAGTCGTGCTTCCCGCCGTGGCTCGGGTCAGCTTTGGGCGTGGTGGGGGGCGTGGGTGGCCCGTGAGGTTGACCTTTGGAGAAAAAACCACACTCAATTGACTTAATCTGCGTGTGGCAGTGGCATCCCCCATAACCTCCCTGGAAACAGCACTCACTGGGGACGGCTCTCTCACCTGAATGGTCGTGTGGGTGATGCAGGCTTCCTATGCCTAAATGTAGGCTGCTCACTCCCACCTCGCCTTTGTACAGCTGGTCGCTATGGGGATGGTCCAGTTCGGTCCCCGCGTCCGGGTCACTCTGGCCCGGCTTCAGACTCTTCCGCCGCCGGGGCTGGTACTTGTAGTCCGGGTGATCCTTCTTGTGCTGCACCCTCAGCCTGTCCGCCTCCTCCACGAAAGGCCTTTTCTCGTTCTCAGAGAGCAGTCTACTCACAGATCATAAAGGTTCTCAGAGAGGAGTCTACACACGGATCATAAAGTTCTGGTTCTCAGAGAGGAGTCTACACACGGATCATAAAGTTCTCGTTCTCAGAGAGCAGTCTACACACGGATCATAAAGGTTCTGGTTCTCAGAGAGCAGTCTACACACGGATCATAAAGGTTCTCAGAGAGGAGTCTACACACGGATCATAAAGTTGCTATGAGTCCTGACTGATGGCTATTCATATTGTCCCTGTCATCATATGTTGGTATAATCACTAAGATAGCCTTCTAACAAGGTAATAAACCAAATCAATCTGCTCCACGTCTCCAAGCATATCTAACCCAATGCAAAAACTATTCACTTGGATATGAAACTGGTTTCTAGGAGGTGGGTGCTTTGGGTTTGTAGTGCATAAAGTGCATGATTTTGTTTGTTGAGCAAAGTTGCTTCAGGCATTTTTTTTTCAGGAAAATAAAATGTTAAATGTGTAATTCTATGTATAATACATCATGAGGTCATTGTTACAGCAGTCTAGAGCAGATGATGCACTGAAGTATCATTAAACTATGACTCGAAAAACATTTCCTTTACAGACGCGTACAGTCCGCAAAGAGGGAAAAGACTTGAGCTCACCGCCATAACTTGCCCAGCGTCTTGCTCAGTTCGGCATTGTGGAGGTGAGGGTACTGATCCGCTAGTTTCCTCCGGGCGGCCTGTGCCCACACCATAAACGCGTTCATGGGTCTCTTTACGTGCGGCTTGTCCTTCAGTGAGCGACTTCCGCGCATGGGCATGGGAATCAGCGACCAGTCGTACCCCTTTAGCACCTGGGACACTGCGTCGCGGATGCACACGGGAAAGCGCTCGTCCTCATCCCCGCCGCCCACCTTCTCGCCTCGGGCCAGCTGCTGCTGGACCGGCCCTTGTCCGTCGGACTCCGTCGGACTGGATGGCGCGTCTGAATCCAGATCAACTTGGGACATGGAGCTAGCAGTCCCCGAGGGGCTGCATGGTTGTTCGCCGAGACCCTTCTCCCGTTCTTCATTCATTTTAAACATGAGTAGGCTGGGCGAGAGAAAGTCTTAAGAACGGATTTAATCCAGAGAGAGAGAGGGTAAATTAGAGCATTTTTACGCACAGCCCATGTAAAGTCTTGGGCTTCCCCAGTCCACAAATGCCAGCTGTCCAAAACTCCTGCGGTGCCTCGAAGTTGCCCACAGCAGGTCCGCGCACTGTGAGAAATGATACACTACTTAGAGGAAGCACTGGCTATGAGGAAATTTTTTGTCCGCGTTCCGTGTCCCCTCCCCTTCCCTCTTCCGCATCCTATTGGTGGGATCAGACCAGAACTTTTCCAACTTCTAAATTAAGTTACCAAACTGAGCCGTAATTTGATACGTCTCAATGCGCGTCTTAATCATTTTTTAATGGGAAGCCTAGATATTTCCAAGGACAACTGTACAGTAATTTCTCAACATTTCTGAATTAGGCCTGTGTTATTCTCGTGCCACTTGAGTGTGGTCTGGCTCTAACAGTCGCGCGTGCTGGGCGGAGGTAGTGATGCGCGAGCCATTGACAACATTCTCATTGCCAAACGGCATTACGCACGACCGTTTGCAGGACAGCTGACGCCAAACTAGCACAGCTTAGCACTCTCATAAATTGTTAAAAAGCACAAATTAAGTCCTTTGATTATTTTAATGATCGATGTACTTTATGTTTTGATCGCTCAGAAAAATGAGCTAAAATGCATATCAAATTTCTTTCTATTATAGCATACATGTCTCTACAGTTTGCTTTTCATGATAAAGCCAATTAAGAGTGGCTCCGAGATAATCACTTTGCCGTCACTTTAAATCACATGAGTCGCTAGAGTACACTCTGTTCACTTGAAACTTCTTGATCGTGACAAATGTTTCCATGCTTGGACGTTTTACAATTTCAGATGTATTCGTGCGAATGAGTTTGCCTTGGCTTATGTAGACGCCTACCGATCATCTGCACAGGGTGACTCGACCGGAGGTGGACGACATGGACAAGCACAGTTTATTTATGTTATTCAATTACACCTGCTTCGGGCGCCTCAAGTGGACAAAGACGTTCCTGACAGTTCCTGATAGTCCTGGTTCTGAGTTTGCGCAGTGCGTCGGACAATCATGGCGGCCTCCAGTGAGAGTTCTGAGAGTAGTGAGAGCACTTTGAGGAGAAGACGCGGAGAACCGCAGAACTCTGACGTTTGTTCAGAGGACCGCAGAAAAGACCCGGGAAATGAAGACAAGTCCAAGTATGAGAAAAATGAGACCGCTACTTTACGCCCCGGGACATACTGGCTCACTCGAATTGTGCTGCTGCGCGCTATTACTTTCATCTATTGTAAGTTTGACAGCTGAAGTCATAGTCACCCCTGTCAAGTTATCATTGTTATCGTTATCATCCAATAAAAAGCACCTCTGCTGCCTCTGTAAATGACAAGTGTTGACTGTACAGGCGTAGACGTGCAAGATAATCTGTTCAGAGATCTGCACATTCTTGTGGGGTCCTTAACGTTCAGCTAGGCGTATCCTCTAGATCGCTCACGAAAAAAAACTAACATTTTAAACCTATGCACATTATTAAAATATACTAACATCATATGCATCTCAACTTATACCGCATACATGCATCAGTGTGTTCACTGGTCTTGTAGCTGCTGACTAAAACTGGGCTCTCTGACTGCTTCGTGCAGTTGTTGCTTTTAGCGTGGCGCTCCATCAGAACAAGCAGCTGATTGGCGAGCGTGGCCTGATGCCCTGCAAGGACTACCTGCGAAGCGTCAAGCGTTACGTGGGTGGCAAGATTGACATGGCCGCCCTGGCATACACGCCCTCGCTGCTCTGGTTCCTGGACTGGGAGAGCATGGATGCCAACCTGGATGGCATCGCCCTGGTAGGGTTGGCACTGTCCGCGTTTGTCCTCATCACGGGCAGGGCCAACATGATCATCATGACCCTCCTATGGATTCTGTACCACTCCATCGTCAGTGTTGGCCAGCTCTGGTGAGCAGCTACACACACAACCGTACACATGCACACACACACAACCGTACACATGTACACACACACAACCGTACACATGTACACACGCATGAATAGTACACATGCACGTTCACATGCATGTCAACACACACACACACACATACTCTCTCTCTCTCTGTCTCTCACACATGCACACACACACAACTGTATACACCCCCCCACCCACATATACTATAACTCTCATTCTGGTTTAGACAAGAAAACTACAGCTATTTACAAACACATACACACACACACACACACACACACACACACACGCACACACACTCTCTCCCCACACTTTCTCAGTACATTTTATTGGAGGACATTTAACTCTAATTCAGTTAATCTATTCTGAGCAATTATATAATTATCCAGTGATACAGTTAGTTGGATGTGTCTGGTATTTTAATTAGCTAACAAGGCTGTAATTAAGAATGTTCCAGTGTCTAATGAGGACGGAGTGGGTTGGCCTCTGATCTTACATACGTACTTTACAGATCATTAGAGCAGTATGCGCATGATACATGGTGTCTACACTAACGAATATAGAGGATTAGTTAGAACTGAGGTGGAACACAGAGAACATAGAGGATTAGTTAGAACTGAGGTGGAACACAGAGAACATAGAGGATTAGTTAGAATTGAGGTGGAACACAGAGAACATAGAGGATTGTTAATGAGTGAAAGTTGTTCCGTTATTAAAATGTCTTTTATCTGTTTCTTTTCAGGTACTCTTTCGGTGAGTAAATACTCTGACACACACACGCACGCACGCACGCAGACACACACACACACACACACACACACACACACACACACACACACACACACACACACACACACACATACACACACTCATAACCAGTCAGTTGCTCTGCTGTGATGACCTGTGATGAGAGCTTTAGAATGCTCCATCTCCCTGGTCCATGTCTATGGTTCCTACTCTCTAAGGGCTGAACTGCAGACACACACCCACATCTGCAGACAGACCTGAGTGTGAGGTGGGATTGGTGTGTGTGTGTGTGTGTGTGTGTGTGTGTGTGTTATCCTTAGTTATTGGCAGGGCATGGCAGTGGTGTGTACTGGATGCGTGACCTTTAGATCCAGATGGAGGGCTTGGCAGCTGCAGCTGCAGTGTTGGCCTCATGTTCACGCTGTCGCCTCGGGCAGTGCGGGGGTGAGCGGCTCCAGAGCAGCCCAGCCTGGCCCGGATACGGCCCAGATACAGCCCAGATACGGCCCAGATACGGATCAGATACGGATCAGATACGGATCAGATACGGCCCTCATCTGGACCAGATACGGGCCAGTGACAGTTACTGCTGGGTTGGAGTGGGGGAGTGAGATGGGGATCACACTGACCAGTGAGGGAATGAGATGGGGATCACACTGGGGTGGGGGAGTGAGATGGGGATCACACTGGAGTGGGGGTGGGTTTGGTGTGAGAGGAACCCAACCCCTGGAGTTTCTCTGGCAGAGCGGAGTGGAGCGGAGTGGTACCAACGCAAATAAACACAATGAATTGAAATAGATACAGGCCTGCTGGTTGGAGCTGTTCGGAGTGCTGTTTCTGATGGACGGTAACCGCTTCCAGATTTCACATTGATTCAGGCTTTGCCTACCCTGTGGCCGGAGATACTCTGTTCACCTCCTGTGTGTGTGTGTGTGTGTGTGTGTGTGTGTCTGTGTGTGTGTGTGTGTGTGTGTGTGTGTGTGTTCAGAGCCAGAGCCAGGGTGGGTTTGTCTCTGTGTTTTGTTTGTGTATCTGTGTTTATGCGTAGCAGTGTTTTTGTGTTTGTACGTGTTTGGA
This sequence comes from Clupea harengus, assembly GCF_900700415.2. Classification (NCBI taxonomy): domain Eukaryota; kingdom Metazoa; phylum Chordata; class Actinopteri; order Clupeiformes; family Clupeidae; genus Clupea; species Clupea harengus. The sequence continues at coordinate 13,971,742 of NC_045152.1, forward strand.
TGTGTGTGTGAGCTTGAGCACGTAGCGGAGGCTATTATCTCACCTAGTTCCATTACCGTTCGCTGGCTTCCCACAGAAGTCATGTGCCCCCCCGAAGGCCTGAGTTCTGGTTAGACCTTACACACACCGGCGGAGTTCTGGTTAGACCTTACACACACCGCCTGAGTTCTGGTTAGACCTAACACACACCGGCTGAGGTCTGGTTAGACCTTACACACACCGGCTGAATTCTGGTTAGACCTTACACACACCGCCTGAGTTCTGGTTAGACCTTACACACACCAGATATCCATGCAGTGGTTCTACCCATCTTGGATCTAAAGTGTGTCAGATATCCATGCGGTGATTCTACCCATTCAATCATAAATGTCCCAAGTGTCCTCTTTTAGGGAGAAGCATCTGAATCCCTGTGATCCCTCCTCATCTTTATTCTTATCTTCATCCTCATCTTCATCCTCATCTTCATCATCGTCCTCATCTTCATTCTCAGCTGATATGAAATGAAAGGAAAGGAAACAAAATGAAATGCTCCCCCTTGAGTCCTACTCCTCTGGTCGGCACAACATGACCTTTCCATCAGATATCTGAGCCCTTGAGGAAATGTCTCTCTGTTTGGTCCAACCTTGTCATCCCTAAAGCCTGATTGGTCCAACTGTGTCACTACTCAAAGCCTGATTGGTCCAATTGTGTCATCCCTTAAACCTGATTGGTTTAACTTTGTGACTTCTAAAGCCTGATTGGTCCAACTGTAGGGGTGGGAATCTCTTGGCACCTCACGATTCGATTCGATTCCGATTCAGAGGTCAATGATTCGATTCTAAACCGATTATCGATTATCGATGCATCTCGATTTTTTTAATATTTGAGTTTGCTACTCAGAGTCTCAAATCACTTCCTACTTTGTGTTTGATAATTAAAGAAAATCAACAGATGAATTACCTTCTCTATTTTTTTATTAGAGAAAAAGTTTTTCCTTGTCACAACTATGACTTTCTATTAACAATGCAATAATTAATGCAGCTTGCATTTCAACACAAAATGAATGTGTAAAAAAAAAAAAAAAAAATTATTTATTTATTTTTTAATTAAAAAATCGATTATGAACTTTTCTGAATCGAGACAGAATCGTTCTAGAGAGAATCGAGAGAAATCGAAGAATCGATTTTTTTTCCCACCCCTATCCAACTGTGCCACGTCTAAAGTCTGATTGGTCCAACTGTGTCACCTCTAAAGCCTGATTGGTCCAACTGTGTCACGTCTAAAGCCTGATTGGTCCAACTGTGCCTCCTCTAAAGCCTGATTGGTCCAACTGTGTCACCTCTAAGTGCAACCTCTTGTTGTGCAAGGCAGCCAACTCTGTGTCCAGTGGGATGTGTGCTCTAAAGACATTTGACCCAAATCTGTCTGAATAAACAGCATTCCTAAACCATTTATGTCCACCAAGCTGTTACTCATAGGAAATTCTTTCAAAATAAATGTCATGGAATTCAGTTCAGACAATACAGTTTACAGGAAGTCCTGTTTTTAGGTGTCTTTTGACTTGGTACTTATCAACACTGTTACAAAACAACCACCCCATAAAAGTCTTTGTACTACATTTCCCATTATTCATTGCGGTGCAGCTCAACTCTGTGCTTTGGCGAGTGCTGTGCATATCACATCAGGATTACCACACTGAGTTATCACACAGGCGTCTAACAGCATACACTCAGTAACTGCGCCAACTCAGAGTCTGCTAATGCAATCAGACTGGGCGTAGATATAGACCACTGGATCACAGCAGCCAATCAGACTGGGCGTAAATATAGACCACTGGATCACAGCAGCCAATCAGACTGGGCGTAAATATATACCACTGGATCACAGCAGCCAATCAGACTGGGTGTAAATATAGACCACTGGATCACAACAGCCAATCAGACTGGGCGTAAATATAGACCACTGGATCACAGCAGCCAATCAGACTGGGCGTACATATATACCACTGGATTACAGCAGCCAATCAGACTGGGCGTAAATATAGACCACTGGATCACAACAGCCAATCAGACTGGGCGTAGATATAGACCACTGTTATTGGGACAACTTCTCTTGTTCTCTCTGCTCTCTCTCTTCTTTCATCCTTTTTCTCTGCTTCCCTTCCTCTCTTCTGCTGTCGTCTCCCATCCTATCCGTGATGTTGCTTCTCTCTTTTCCTCCCTCTTCTTCTTCATCTCTCTTTTCCTCCCTCTTCTTCATCGCTCTTCATCATCTCTCTTTTCCTCGCTCCTCTTCTTCATCGCTCTTCTTCTTTATCTCTCTTTTCCTCGCTCTTCTTCTTCATCTCTCGTTTCCTCGCTCTTCTTCTTCATCTCTCTTTTCCTCATCGCTCTTCTTCTTCATCGCTCTTCTTCTTCCTCCCTCTTCTTCATCTCTCTTTTCCTCCCTCTTCTTCAGCGCTCTTCTTCTTCATCTCTCGTTTCCTCGCTCTTCTTCATCATCGATCTTCTTCTTCCTCCCTCTTCTTCATCGCTCTTCATCATCTCTCTTTTCCTCGATCTTCTTCATCGCTCTTCTTCTTCATCTCTCTTTTCCTCCCTCTTGTTTATCTTCTCCTCTATCTCCTGTAGGCAGATGTACATATACTGTAGTTCCACTGAAATCATGGCACATAACTAACATTGACAGCAACAGACGGAGAATAAGGAAAGCACATGTTTGTACGCTGAAGTTACATACATTGAGCCTGTTGGATATGCATTATTCATATATTAGTATGTTATCTCTCAGGGATTGAGCCTGTTGGATATGCATTATCTATACATTAGTATGTTATCTCTCAGGGATGGTTAGTTCCATGCATTGAGCCTGTTGGATATGCATTATTCATATATTAGTATGTTATCTCTCAGGGATTGAGCCTGTTGGATATGCATTATCTATACATTAGTATGTTATCTCTCAGGGATTGAGCCTGTTGGATATGCATTATCTATATATTAGTATGTTATCTCTCAGGGATTGAGCCTGTTGGATATGCATTATCCATATTAGTATGTTATCTCTCAGGGATTGAGCCTGTTGGATATGCATTATTCATATATTAGTATGTTATCTCTCAGGGATTGAGCCTGTTGGATATGCATTATCTATACATTAGTATGTTATCTCTCAGGGATGGTTAGTTCCATGCATTGAGCCTGTTGG
>NC_045152.1:13987427-14019927 GCF_900700415.2 Clupea harengus
GGACTCTCATTTACATTTACATTTACATTTACATTTAGTCATTTAGCAGACGCTTTTGTCCAAAGCGACGTACAAGGGAGAGAACAGTCAAGCTAAGAGCAATAAAAAAGCATGGTGTAACAATAAATACTACTTTACATGAGAATTAGAAAAACAACAACCTAGAAAAGAGGACAAAGAAGTGCAGGAATGTAACTGCTGAAGTGCAAGTTAAGCGCTAGTCAGGTGCCAGTTAGGAGGGGAGGTGCTCTCTGAAGAGTTGGGTCTTCAAAAGCTTCTTGAAGGTAGAGAGGGACGCCCCTGCTCTGGTAGTACTAGGCAGTTCGTTCCACCAACGTGGAACTATAAATGAAAATAGTCTGGATTGCCGTGCTTGCACGGACGGCAGTGCCAAACGACGCTCACTAAACGAGCGCAGCGTCCTGGGTGTAACATTTGCCCTTACAAGAGCATTTAGGTAGGTGGGAGCAGAACCAGTAAGCACTCTGTAGGCAAGCATAAGTGACTTGAACTTAATGCGAGCAGCTACTGGCAGCCAGTGGAGCTCGATGAGTAGCGGGGTGACGTGTGCCCTTTTCGGTTGGTTGAACACCAGACGCGCCGCCGCGTTCTGGATCATCTGTAGTGGTTTCACCACGCAAGCCGGCAGGCCCGTTAGGAGGGCGTTGCAGTAGTCAAGGCGGGAGCTCACCAAGGTTTGATAAGTCAAGCAGGACGAGAGCCGAGGATTGAGCTGCTGCTCTAGCTGTTTTTAAGGCCTCCATTACAGACAACAGGGCTGTTTCGGTGGAGTGACCGCTTTTGAATCCAGACTGGTTCGGATCGAGGAGATTGTTCTTTGACAGGAACTCGGTGACCTGTTTGGAAGCTGCCCTCTCAATGGTTTTAGATAGGAGCGTGAGAAGTGAGACCGGTCGATAGTTTTCCACCTGAGTGGGATCGAGAGACGGCTTCTTGAGCAGCGGCGTTACCCGAGCCACTTTGAAAAGAGAAGGAAATGTTCCAGAATTAAATGAAGCATTAATCACCTGTGTTATTGCCGGTAAGACGGCAGGCGATATGGCTTGAAGGATGTTGGATGGGATGGGGTCTAGCGGCATGTAGTTGGACGGCTACCTGTTAGGATTTTGGAGACCTCACTCTCGCTGAGAGGGATGAAAGAAGGAAAAGATGAGCTATTGACGGTTGCGCCCTTAGGGGAGGGGGACAGTTGGTCGAACTGTTGCCCGATGGCTGCCACTTTCTCTGTGAAAAAGGAAGCAAAGTTATCAGCAGTGAGGTTAGTAGCTGGGGGGGGAGGAGGAGGGTAGAGCAGAGTTTTGAAGGTGGAGAATAGTTTCCGAGAGTCAGTTGCACCGTTGATTTTGTCATTGAAAAAAGTCTTCTTAGCAGCAGTGATGCTGGATGAGAAGGAGGCCAGCAGTGTCTGGTAGCTTGCAAGATCGTCCAGCGCGGCAGATTTGTGCCACTTTCTCTCAGCCGCTCTGAGATTGGAGCGCTGCGTTCGGAGGGTATCACTCAGCCACGACTCTCATATCAGCGGTGTGAGTGTGTGTGTGTGTGTGTGTGTGTGTGTGTGTGTGTGTGTGTGTGTGTGGGGGTGCATGGAGGGTAGGGCCTGTGAGGTTAGGGTGGAGTAAGGGTGGGGTTGCTCAGAGGTAGCTGCTGTCTCTGGTGCTTGTCCTTGGCTGGGTGAGGACAGAGAGGGCCACTGGGACTGGTGTAGTGTGTGTGTGTGTTTGGGGTGATGGTGCCTCTCCTCAGCTGGTTGAGTCTGTGTGTGTGAGTGTGTGTGTGTGTGTGTGTGTGTGTGTGTGTGTGTGTGTGTGTGTGTGTGTGTGTGTTTGGGGTGATAGTGCCTCTCCTCAGCTGGTTGAGTGTGGGTCTGTGTGTGTGTGTCGCTGGTTGAGTAGGAGTGGAGTACATGGCCGATGGTGGATGGTGGTGTGTTGTGCTGGACTCTCAACTCTGGGCTCAGTAGGCTGGTGTACTGGCGTATGTGTAAGGTGTGTGTGTGTGTTTGGGATGATGGTGGTGTCTTTGGCTGGACACTCAGCTCTGGGCTCAGAAGGTTTGTGTACCGATGGGGGAGAGGGGGTGTAGAGTGTGTGTGTGTGTGTGTGGTTGAAGTGATGGCGGTTTGTTTGGCTTGACTCTCAGCTCTGGGCTCAGTAGGCTGGTGTACGGGGGGTGTGTGTGTGTGTGTGTGTGTGTGTGTGTGTGTGTGTTTGGGGTGATGGTGGTGTGTTGGACTCTTAGCTCTGGGCTCTGCTGCACGGTTGCCATGGAGGTTCACATGAGTTTCCTGGCACGGTTCTCCTCTGGGGTTCCTGTCGGAGCCTCTGGTTTTCTCCCCACTTGACAGGTTCTGCATTTAAAACTTGTACACTCTTTTCTCGTTTCCTGTTGAGCCCTATAAAAATGACCCTCTTCATTCTCTCTCTCTTTTCATCTCTCTCTCTCTCTCTCCCCTCCCTCTCTCTCCCCTCTCTCTCTCTCTTTCTCTCTCTCTCTCACTCTCTCTCTCCCCTCCCTCTCTCTCTCTTTCTTTCTCCCTCTCTCTCTCCCAGTCTGTCTCTCTCTCTCTCTCTCTCTCTCTCTCTCTCTCTCGCTCTCTGCGTCGTCTGTGGGGATGTCCCTCAGGTCATTTCTGTTAGAGCAGTCTTTCAGTCATTCAGACGAGCCCTCTCCCCCCTCCCTCCCTCCCTCCCTCCCTCCTTCTCCTTCTCCTTCACACAGACACTGGAGTCGTCTGCCATCCTTCAGCCTTTTTTATCCTCACTGTCGCTCCCTCTGTCTCTAATGACGCCTGCAGGACAGGTAACCCAACAGTGGAGACTATCTGTCTCTAATGACGCCTGCAGGACAGGTAACCCAACAGTGGAGACTATCTGTCTCTAATGACGCCTGCAGGACAGGTAACCCAATCTGTCTCTAATGATGTCTGCAGGACAGGTAACCCAATCTGTCTCTAATTACACCTGCAGGACAGGTAACCCAACAGAGGACACTATCTGTCTCTAATGACACCTGAAGGACAGGTAACCCAATCTGTCTCTAATGACGTCTGCAGGACAGGTAACCCAACAGTGGAGACTATCTGTCTCCTGTTCTTTTAGCACTGATGTTCCATCATTGGGCACAGAAATAACTTATTTATTTCCTATTTACTCACTGCAAGATCAGGAGAGCGTTTCTTATTTCTTATTTGACTTCAGCTTTAAGATGGGTCTTCCGTCACAGGCAGGTTAAAGGTCATATGTATTGGCCATATGTATTGGCCATGTGTATTGGCCATATGTATTGTCCTGTAGTGTCTATGTCCTGTAGTGTGGGTAAGGAATTTACCTTTCAGAGAGATTTGAATGGCGTAGCTTGATAGAGGCTTAGTCTGTTACAGCTGCTTTAATGACAAATGTCCTGCCAGGCCCGACACAGCTTAAGGCCTGACACAGTTTAAGGTCCGACACAGCTTAATGTCCGACACAGCTTAAGGTCCGACACACTTAAGGCCCGACACCGCTTAAGGTCCGACACAGCTTAAGGTCCGACACAGCTTAAGGTCCGATGCCGCTTAAGGTCCAACACAGCTTAATGTCCGACACAGTTTAAGGTCCGACACAGCATAAGGTCCACAAGCGTGAAGCTACTGCTGGTGCTGAGTGTTTCATAAGACCCCCTAACAAAGACACTTTCTGGTGTTGTGTATCAAATGAAATTCCCATAAAGCAAATCAGCTGTGCAGTTTGCATTCCACCCCCCCCCCCACTAGAGAAACTTTATATTGACATTTTTTATGGCGGTTAAAAAAACCTTACAAATCTATTTTCTTGCCGGGTGCCTGCGCTCAACAGACCGTTAAATGGTTTCCACATCTCTCAGCGCAGGGCTGCTGTCTGATCAGCAAACATGGAAAATGTCCCATAAAACCCCAGACGCGTGGAGGCATAGCGCCAGGCCAGGTGTTATTCTACCCATAAAGCATCTGGTTCAAGCGGAGTCGCCCAGTGCCCGGAATACACTCTCATTTCAGGCAATCACACTCAGGCCAGAATGCCACTCAAATGTGTTTGTGTGTGGACACTGTGTGTCTGTACACGTGTGTGTATGAGTGTGTGTGTGTGTGTGTGTGTGTGTGTGTCTGTATGTACACGTGTGTGTGTGTGTGTGTGTGTGTGTCTGTACACGTGTGTGTGTGTATGAGTGTGTGTGTGTGTGTATGAGTGTGTGTGTGTGTGTGTGTGTGTGTGTGTGTGTGTGTTAGGCCAGCACACCGCTCCAGTGGCCTTAGCTCAGCTGCTGCCAATATCAGTGGTGCTGGAGCTGGAGGCTTTGGCCCTCTCCACTCACACGCACTGATCTTAAGATCATAGGGGTTGGCCCTCTCCACTCACACGCACTGATCTTAAAGTCATAGGGGTTGGCCCTCTCCACTCACACGCACTGATCTTAAAGTCATAGGGGTTGGCCCTCTCCACTCACACGCACAGAATAACCCCAGAACTACACAGGGGGAGCTTGTGAATGATCTCAAGGCAGCTGGGACCACAGTCACCAAGAAAACCATTGGCAACACACTACGCCGTAATGGTTTGAAGTACTGCAGCACTCGCAAGGTCCCCCTGCTCAAGGAAGCACATGTACAGGGCCGTCTGAAGTTTGCCAATGAACACTTGAATGTGTGTGTGTGTCTCCTCTGACTGTGTGTGTGTGTGGCGTGAGCGCGACAGAAGCCCAGATCTCCTCTGACTGTGTGTGTGTGTGTGTGTCTCCTCTGACTGTGTGTGTGTGTGTGTGTGTGTGTGTGTGTGTATGTGTGTGTGGGTGTGTCTCCTGTGTGTGTGTGTGTTGGTGCTGATCTGGGTGTTTAATTGAGTTGTCACTTTATGGGAGCAGTTTGTCTGGCTGGTTCCCTTTAATTGGATTCAGCCTGGCGCTAATCTGGTTTGAGACAGGAGTGGGCCGTTCCATTCAGACCCTCATGGGACTAACCTCTGCTGAGTGGTGTGTGTGGAGTGTGTGTGGAGTATGTGGAGTGTGTGTGGAGTGTGTGGAGTGTGTGTGGAGTGTGTGTAGAGTGTATGGAGTGTGTGTGGAGTGTGTAGAGTGTGTGTGGAGTGTGTGTAGAGTTTGTGGAGTTTGTGGAGTGTGTGGAGTGTGTGTAGAGTTTGTGGAGTGTGTGTGGACTGTGTGTGAGGGGACTGTGTGCGGAGTGTGTGTAGAGTGTGTAGAGTGTCTGATCTCTCATGCTGAGCCAATGCCAGAGGTAATGTGGACAAGTGAGAATAGATTAGTGTGTGTAGGTGTGTTTTGTGTGTGTGTGTGTGTGTTTGTGTGTGTGTCAGTAGGGCAGATGTCAATGTTCTTGGAGTGTGTGTGCTTCAGAAGTATGTATGTGTATGTGTATCTGACAGAAAAGTAGATGTATGCTGCTATGTGTGTGTGTGTGTTTCTGGTGTATGTGTGCCTGCACTGCGTGTGTGTGTGTGTCTGTGTGTGTACCTGGAGTGTGTGTGCATGCGTGCGTGTGTGTGCGTATGTGTTTGCATGTGTCTGTGTGTGTATGTTTGCATGTGTTTGTGTGTGTGTATGTGGGCGTGTGTGGGTTTGTATGTGTGTATGTGTGTGTGTGTGTGTGTGTGTGTGTGTGTGTGGGCGTGTGTGTGTGTGATAATGTGTGTTTCTACAGTTAAGGGCTGGCTGATAGGAGGAAGGCGGAGTGGCAGTCATTTTCACATTAGCGGAATCACATTTTCGGGAGAAAATACATTCCAGGACTCTTTATTCGATTAGGCTTAACGTCATGAATACAAGAATGTGCTTGATAAACAGCAAACGGCACCCGCAGGACAGCCTCACACTCCTCCAGCACACACACACACACACACACACACACACACACACATGCGGATTCTGTGGTACGTAGAGATATCGGCCTCCGAAGTTTCATTTTTCTGCATGTACATATTTGTGTACACACACATGCTATCTGTATCACTGCAGTTGCATACACAGATGCATATATGCACACACACACACACACACACACACACACACACACACACACACACACACACACACACACACACACACACAGCGTCCCTATCATAGTCTCTGCTTAGATGTTAAAAGTCCATTGTGCATCTCAGAGAAGGCTTGATTACACTGGAAATCACACACACACGCATACACACACACACACACACACACACACACACACACACACACACACACTCCCAGAGAAGGCTTGATGAGACTGGAAATCACGCACACACACACTCCCAGAATAGGCTTGATGAGACTGGAAATCATGCACACACACACACACACACACACACACACACACACACACACACACACACACACACTCCCAGAGAAGACTAGATGAGCTAGAGTATTAGATTAAAGTTGCTAATGTCTCTTCCTGTTTCTGTTTTCTTCATCTCTTATCTCTTACATACAGGAGGAAACACACACTCTCACACACACACACATCAGCAAACTCACGCTCACACACACTATCAAACTCACGCTCACACACACATCAGCAAACTCACGCTCACACACACATCAGCAAACTCACGCTCACACACACTATCAAACTCGCGCTCACACACACATCAGCAAAGTCACACACACATCAGCAAACTCACGCTCACACACACATCAGCAAACTCACGCTCACACACACATCAGCAAACTCACGCTCACACACACATCAGCAAACTCACGCTCACACACACTATCAAACTCGCGCTCACACACACATCAGCAAAGTCACACACACATCAGCAAACTCACGCTCACACACACATGATCAAACTCACACTCACACACACATCAGCAAACTCACGCTCACACACACATCAGCAAACTCACGCTGACACACACATCAGCAAACTCACGCTCACACACACATCAGCAAACTCACGCTCACACACCCTATCAAACTCGCACTCACACACACATCAGCAAAGTCACCCTCACACACACATCAGCAAACTCACGCTCACACACACATGATCAAACTCACGCTCACACACACATCAGCAAACTCACGCTCACACACACATCAGCAAACTCACTCTCACACACACATTATCAAACTCACGCTCACACACACATGATCAAACTCACGCTCACACACACATTATCAAACTCACGCTCACACACATCAGCAAACTCACTCATGTATACAAGCATGTTGCTTTCTGTGTGTGTGTAACAGTATTTGTGTGTGTGTGTTTGTTCAGGGTGATGGTGGTGGTGCGTCTTTTCAGCTGGTTGAGTGTGTGTCTGTGTGTGAGTGTGCGTGTGTGTGAGTGTGCGTGAGTGTGTGAGTTAGTGAGGGTGAGTAAGTGTGTGTGTGTTCGGGGTGATTGTGGTGTGGTGCCTTTCCTCAGCTGGTGTGCGTGCGTGTGTGTGTGTGTGTGCGTGTGTGCGTGCGTGCGTGCGTGCGTGCGTGCGTGCGTGCGTGCGTGTGTGTGTGCGTGTGCATGTGTGTCTGTGCGTGTTTTGGTCAGGAGTAAGGGTTTTTCGGCTGTAAGTGGTCATTAGTATAAAGGTCTTTTATGAAGGTCCCCTCTGTCTCTGGAACTCTGAAGTGTTTACGCTCCTGTCACTCCCGGCAACACCATGGAAACCGGAGCTTGACATCTGGCCTGGTTACTGTTCAGAGTCTGAGCCAACTGATGTTCTTATAAGTTATGAGCTATGCTATGTATGGCTTTGTTTATGTCATATATGAACATAAATGCTAATATAATATTTACAACAGCTTCACTACTGTGTAATAAGCTTTGAGCCTCAGTGTCAGCATGATGAATGTATTTCAAGTCAGCCCTTCTGTTTGCTTGTCTGTGAGAGGATGCTGTTGCTTAGGCAGCCACTTGTTACCATCTGAATGGTTGCTATTGGTGACCGTAGTAGTTACCATGGTTTCATGTTCTCTCCATAGGGACTGATCAAGATCAGAGGAGACAAATGCTGGAGAGATCTCACCTGTATGGACTACCACTATGAGGTGAGTGTGAGTGTGAGTGTGTGTGTGTGTGTGTGTGTGTGTGTGTGTGTGTGTGTGTGTGTGTGTGTGTGTGTGTGTGCTGGAGACATCTCACCTGCATGGTTGACCACTACATGATCTAATGTGTGTGTGTGTGTGTGTGTGTGTGTGTGTGTGTGTGTGTGTGTGTGTGTGTGTGTGTGTGTGTGTGTGTGTGTGTGTGTGTGTGTGTGTGCTGGAGACATCTCATCTGCATGGTTGACCACTACATGATCTAATGTGTGTGGGTGTGTGTGTATGTGTGTGTGTGTGTGTGTGCTGGAGACATCTCACCTGCATGGTTGACCACTACATGATCTAATCTTGACATGAATGAAGGAGGGATTAGGAGAATGAATGAATGAATGAATGAATGAATAAATGAATGAATGAAAGATGAGAGTAGATGAGTACTCATGTGGTTGCATGTGTACTGTGTGCATGCTATGGGGCTTTCCCTACCCTGAGTGTGTGTGTGTGTGTGTACGTGTGTGTGTGTACGTGTGTGTGTTTGAAGTAGACGGGCTCTATCAGTGGCCTGCCGTCTATAAGTGGATTACACTAAAGGCTTAATGGAGTGTGTCTTCCCCTTTTACCTCAGAGCAACCTGAAAGCTACCCCCTGAAACACACACACACACACACACACACACACACACACACACACACACACACACACACACACACACACACACACAATCCCTCACACACACATGCCCCCCCCCACCTTCCTGTCCCCCAACACACACACAAATGCACGACCCCACACACACCAGGGTAGTGGCACACACACACTTAAATACACTGCATGCCACGACTCAATCTACTTGGAGGAAGTGAATGTGTGAGGACCAGGTAGATGTAGTGTGGTCATGAAGATACAGTACCATGTTGCGTGCGTGTGTGTGTGTGTGTGTGTGTGTGTGAGTGTGTGAGTGTGAGTGTGTGTGTGCGTGTGTGTGAGTGTGTGTGTGTGTGTGTGCGTGAGTGTGTTTGAGTGTGTGTGAGTGTGTGTGAGTGTGTGTGAGTGAGGAAAGTCAAACCCAGCATTTGGCATACTATTACACATTGGTACACACTCCATGCATGCCGATTCTCATTTCTCAGGCTGAGGTGCTGATAATAATAATTAAGACCTTTGTCAGGTTTTTAATGGCACACACGACACACTGGAACACACACGTGCATATATGGAGGCGACACAGGACACACACACACACACACGCAGGTAAGCCTGAGATCGCGGTGAATTTAGTTTCTGCTTTTTCCCATCCTGGACTGTCCTTCCTCAAGGACCCCCCAGGAGCAGTGGGCAGCTTGTAGCGCCCGGGGACCAAGTGAAGTGAACTGTCCATCTTTGGTCAGGGATGGACATGTGTTCTGTTATTTTGCATGTTTTTTCTGTTGGGGTCCTTAGTGGAGGAAACCCCTTGTGAACACGGGGAGAACATGCAAACTCCACACAGAAAGGCCCGGGAGATAGCCCACTTGAGCACTGTTCACTCTGGGGAGGACCTGCCCCCCAGAGCCAACAGCGCCCCATGTGGGAATCGAACCCATGACCTTTTTGCTGTGAGGCGGCAGTGCAAGCAGTGCAAGCAACTGAGCCACCGTGCCACACTGTGTGTGTGTGTGTGTGTGTGTGTGTGTGTGTGTGTGTGTGTGTGTGTGTGTGTGTGTGTGTGTGTGTGTGTGTGTGTGTGTGTGTGTGTGTGTGTGTGTGTGTGTGTGTGTGTGTGTGTGTGTGTGTGTGTGTGTGTGTGTGTGTGTGTGTGTGTGTGTGTGTTCTGGATGTTAGAACCGGAATCTGATTAGAGATGATGATTAGCTCCGGAATGATTTATTACTCCAATTCCGATTGGATTAGGGCTTTGAGGAGCACTATGTACCTTAATGCACATCATGAACTTGGCATTAGAATAGTATGTGTGTGTTAGTGCCAGTGCCATCATCTTCTACACTGCAGAAGCACAAGGTGCATAGTGCTTCGTATGGTTGGCGAGGTCAGACTGGCAGAAAACCAGCCTCCCTCAAATAGAAAACACAAGCAAACGTGTCAAGAATGGGCAAGACGTCACATGAAGAGGAAGGTTTCTCTGAGGTTTCTCAGTTGATACTGGAGGTTTCTCTGAGGTTTCTCAGCTTGAGCTGGAGGTTTCTCTGAGGTTTCTCAGGTGAGCGTGATACTGGAGGTTTCTCTGAGGTTTCTCAGTTGAGCGTGATACTGGAGGTTTCTCTGAGGTTTCTCAGTTGAGCGTGACACTGTAGCTCATAGACCTGATAGCTGGGCCTGCAGCTCATAGACCTGATAGCTGGGCCTGCAGCTCATAGACCTGATAGCTCATAGACCTGATAGCTCATAGACCTGATAGCTGGGCCTGCAGCTCATAGACCTGATAGCTCATAGACCTGATAGCTCATAGACCTGATAGCTGGGCCTGCAGCTGGATTGCTGATGGGCACCAGTATGACCGGCATGGTGAGGTGGGGGAGACATGATGAGTATCCCACTATCACATTAAACTGCTTAATGATTAAATGAATGATGATTGCTACCTGTATACACTTCTGGATAGGTTGCAACCCATCTTAATTTTTTATATATCTGCAATGAATATCAACAAAAATGTAAAAGAAATAATCCTTCTTGGGAAAATATACAGTCAAAATATCTTAAAAAGTGGGTCTTTCAGCAAGAAGCTATACTCAGTAGGTAACAACTTCAGAGGCAAAATAACTTCTAGATGTGATAGAACTATATTAATACCATACAGAATAAAATGTTGTTGTAAGGAAGTGGAAACTACTGGATATATAAACTTGAAAATGAAAGATTTTCTGTTTGAGTAAAAAATAACTTTTAAAAATGTATTTGAAACATCCAGCAACAACTATTTACAGGAATACATGTTGCAAATTATCCGTAGGGTTTCTTGGAAGCTCAGTACAGGTCCCAGCCCAATCCAGTGGTGAGGCTTAGAATACACGATAAAAAAATGTAATGTAGGTGCCAAACTTCAAAAACTCATAACTATGAAAGTATTCTGGAGAAGAGCTGTAGGATTTTGCAAGGACCCCTGAATTCAATAGAAGTTTTTCACATGATTTTAATAGAAGTTTTTACATGACAAGAAAATCCACAACATGGTCTGGGAGAAGTTGTGAATTCTGGGAGAGTTGGCGTGGAGTGTGTGAGTGTGTGACTGAGAGTGTGTGTGTGTGTGTGTGTGTGTGAGGTGTGAGTAGGACATTTCCTTCAGTGGACTCAAATATTTATCTGGCCCCAAACAGTTGGAATTACCTAGGAATAATACACACTGGACACACACACAGAGATATCCTCTCTGTCTCTCTCTCTGTCTCTCTCTCTGTCTCTCTCACACACGCTCCTTGGAAACAGTGACAAATAGGGTGATATATCATGTAAATTGCTGTGATATAAAAATATCCATGAATACACCCAGTATAATCGCTGTACACACACACACACACACACACACACACACACACACACACACACACACAGGTAAGGAAGGCCCCAGTGAAATAGCCCATTCATTCATTAAGGCTGGTCCTCCCGCTCCGTCTCGTATCCCCTGGTTATCCCAGGGCCCGCTGTGAGCCCCCCCCAGCCAACCCCCCCCCAGAGGGTGAGGTGGCCTGGGCAGACTCCTGGCGCCGACTGGGTCCTTCTCTGGAGCTCAAAGGGCCCTCTGTGTCTGTCCTCTCCCTCACTCCCCTCACAGGAACACTACCCCCCCCCCCCCCCCCCCCATCAGCATCCCAGACTATCATAACAGGCATTATAATCAGCAGAGGCCGCGCTGCACTCTGGGAAATGGAATCAGCATCCCAGGGTAGCACTTTCTATTACTTTACAACTTGTAATTATAAAATGAAGTATGGAGTAAAATACTAATATTAACACATAATATACATATAATAACACTAATATATGACACATTCATAGATGACATTATACAGTAAGTACAACGTAACATATTAATACATTAGTGCAGTGTAGCATAGTAATTGCTAGTGTGTAATGACACTTTTGTTCTTTTGTTTATCTAAATTCTAACCCAGACACTGGTATATGGTACAAAGTAAACGATCAATATGCTTTACATTTACATTTAGTCATTTAGCAGACGCAAAGCGACGTACAAGGGAGAGAACAGTCAAGCTACGAGCAATAGAGACCTAGTGTAACAATGTAACTATGCTGTCACTCATTGTTCCAGTGTGCGAGTCGATGCTACACTGTACTGAATAGGATGGAGTAGGACTATCCCCCAGGCAGTAATATGGAGTAATATGGAGTAGGACTATCCCACAGACAGTAATATGGAGTAGGACTATCCCCCAGACAGTAATATGGAGTAGGACTATCCCCCCGACAGTAAGGTGGAGTAATATGGAGTAGGACTATCCCCCCGACAGTAAGGTGGAGTAATTTGAAGTAGGACTATCCCCCCGACAGTAATATGGAGTAGGACTATCCCCCAGGCAGTAATATGGAGTAGGACTATCCCCCAGACAGTAATATGGAGTAGGACTATCCCCCCGACAGTAATATGGAGTAGGACTATCCCCCCGACAGTAATATGGAGTAGGACTATCCCCCCGACAGTAAGGTGGAGTAATATGGAGTAGGACTATCCCCCAGACAGTAACATGGAGTAATATGAAGTAGGACTATCCCCCCGACAGTAATATGGAGTAGGACTATCCCCCAGGCAGTAATATGGAGTAGGACTATCCCCCAGACAGAAATATGGAGTAGGACTATCCCCCAGGCAGTATAATGGAGTAGGACTATCCCCCAGACAGAAATATGGAGTAATATGGAGTAAGACTATCCCCCAGACAGGAATGTTGGGTTTCAGTGTGTGTGTCATGCCATGGGTGGCCGGTGTGGCTGATTGGTTCTGCTAGTGGGGAGCTTTGACCTTGGGATGAATCCAAACGGCACAGAGGGCCCGATTCTGATGCATCCAGGAAGATCAGAATCACAGCCGGCCTGAGCTGGCCCAGATTGGTACTGGTCCAGATTGGTACTAGTCCAGATTGGTACTGGTCCAGATTGGAGTGAGCTGGTGTCAGGTGAAGGGTTATAGTGGTGATGGTGGATGTTGATGAACGTGGTGATATCCTGACACACAGAGAACACAACAAGGAGGTCCCCTCACTGACGTGCGAGATGCCGTATACGCGTAGTGAAGGAATACAGTGAAGGTGTGTGTGTGTGTGTGTGTGTGTGTGTGTGTGTGTGTGTGTGTGTGTGTGTGTGTGTGTGTGTGTGTGTGTGTGTGAGAGAGAGAGAGCGGCACCGAGAGAGACTGTCCAAATATTGGCATTTCCTTAAGCACCACACCCCTGTGACTCCCTTTCCCAATTTAGTTTGTACACACACACGTACACACACGTACACACACACACACACACACACACACACATGTACACTCACACTCTCACACACACACACACACACACTCACACAGACACACACACACACACACACACACACACAGACACACACACACACACACACACTGAAGCCACAGGCGCCACTGCTGCAGCCCTAATCCACTGCCATACACTGCCTCCATTCAGTCATCCTCAATAGAGTGGAGCATGCTGTGTGTGTGTGTGTGTGTGTGTGTGTGTGTGTGTGTGTGTGTGTGTGTGTGTGTGTGTGTGTGTGTGTGTGTGTGTGTGTGTGTGTGTGTGTGTGTGTGTGTGTGTGTGTGTGTGTGTGTAAGTGTTTGTATGTTTATATAAGTGTGCCTGTCAAGCGAGAGCTGCTGCTATTTGTTTACTTTCCTGAGAGGTCCGGACGAGGTGCGTGCGCGTGTGTGTGTGTGTGTGTGTCTGTCTGTCTGTTTGTGTGTGTGATTGTTGCCAGTTTCTGGATGTTTATTGACTTATGGATGTAAGTGTGTATGTTTCTATGTTTTGCCTGGTCTTTCAGGGTGGGGTGAATGTATACTTGTGTGTGTGTGTGTGTGTGTGTGTGTGTGTGTGTGTGTGTGTGTGTTGTTATTTAAGGTTGCAGGCTGATGTTTTGGTGAGTGTTGGGTATGATGTCACAGGGGATGTGTAGCTGGCTGTTCTCTGATTGGTTTAGCCCCAAATGACCTCACAGTGAGTTCAGATTTGTAATACCTGAAGGAAAGCATGAAGTATAAATAAAGGTGGATAGAAAATCTTTTAAATTAGAAGAGAAAGTAACATCAAATGATATTATCTGATCCAATCAAACTCTGGGGAATACGATCCAGTCCCACTGTTTCGCCCACAAACAGATCCCCTTACTGAGGCGGAACTCGCACAGGCTGATTGGGATCCAGTGTGTGTGTGTGTTTAGGATTCAGGAGTGTGTGTTAGGAGCCAGGAGTGTGTGTGTGTGTGCTGAAGTGACATCAGTAGTATGCATTCACAGCTGAGGGGTGAAAACTCTGCTGATGCAAATTCACTCACTGCTGGGGCCACATTTACATACATGGAAAACACACACACACACACACACACACACACACAGACACACACACAGACATACACATACACACACACACCACACACACACACCACACACACACACACACACACACACCACACACACACACACACACATATACAAACGCACACGCACACACACACACGTACACACGCACAAACGCACACACACGCACACGCACACACACACATACACACACAAAGGAATTGGGATGCGTGTAGACTCTGTGTGCGTGTGTGTGTCTGTGTGTCTGTCTGTGTGTTATATGCACGCACGTGTGTGTGTGTGCGTTTGCGTGTGCGTGTTTGTGTTTGTGTCTGTGTCTGTATGTATGTGTGTGCGTGTGAGTGTGCGTGCGCGTGTGTTTCTGTATCCCTGTCTGTGTCAGTGTGTGTGTGTGTGTGTGTGTTTGTCTGCGCGTGTGTGTGTGTATGTGTGTGTTTCTGTGTCTGTGTGTGTGTGTGTGTGTGTGTGTGTGTGCGTTTGCGTGTGCGTGTGCGTGTGCATGTGTGTGTGTCTGTATGTATATGTGTGCGTGTCTGTGTGTGTGTGTGTGTGTGTGTCTGTGTCTGTGTCTGTTTCTGTGTGTGTGTGTGTGTGTGTGTGTGTGTGTGTGTTCTGTTCCTGTACAGGTCACAGGAAGGATGTGGTGTGATGTTCCTCTTCTCTATTAGTTCCAGCCTGCTGTCTGCCTCTCTCCTGAGGACAGCGGTTCACCACACATTCCCATAGCTTTGGAGTGTGTGTGTGTGTGTGTGTGTGTGTGTGTGTGTGTGTGTGTGTGTGTGTGCGTGCGTGCGTGCGTGCGTGCGTGCGTGCGTGCGTGCGTGCGTGCGTGCGTGCGTGCGTGCGTGCGTGCGTGCGTGTGTGTATGTATGTATGTGGATGTGTCTGTATGTGTGTCTGTGTCTGTGTGTGTGTGTGTGTGTGTGTGTGTGTGTGTGTGTGTGTGTGTGTGGTGTGTGTGTGTGTGTGTATGTATGTATATGTATTTGTATGTGTGTCTGTGTGCGTGTGCGTGTGTGTGTGTTTAAATGCAAGTAAAGGTTTAATTTACCCCCCCCCCCCCCCCTCCTCTCCCCAGACCCAGCCTGTCCCTAACCCCATGTCCTACATCTCTCTCTCTCTCTCTCTCTCTCTCTCTCTCTCTCTCTCTCTCTGTCTCTCTCTCAGACCCAGCCTGTCCCTAACCCCATGTCCTCTCTCTCTCTCTCTCTCTCTCTCTCTCTCTCTTCTCTCTCAGACCCAGCCGGTCCCTAACCCCATGTCCTCTCTCTCTCTCTCTCTCTCTCTCTCTCTCTCTCTCTCAGACCCAGCCTGTCCCTAACCCCATGTCCTCTCTCTCTCTCTCTCTCTCTCTCTCTCAGACCCAGCCGGTCCCTAACCCCATGTCCTCTCTCTCTCTCTCTCTTTCTCTCTCCCTCTCTCTCTCTCTCTCTCTCTCAGACCCAGCCTCTCTCTAACCCCATGTCCTCTCTCTCTCTCTCTCTCAATTCAAATTCAATTCAAAAGAAGCTTTATTGGCATGACCATAACGATGTACAGTATTGCCAAAGCATTTGGGTTTGATACATAAAAGTGATTACATAAACAACAATACATATATAAGCGATTACATAAACAATACATATATCTTTACACAGGGTACATCAGAAGGGTAAAGGGAGAAGTGGGAACAATAATACAAATACATAATAATTATCAGGGGATTAACAACAACAACAACAGACATGAACATACATTAATTTAATTATTTTATGGGCTCTCCCTCCGTTTATGGCAGGAAGTTACATATTGTGCAGCAAGGACAAGGCATTCCTCATTTTCTCCGGTGAGGTATGAGAGCCTCTCCTCACTGCTCGCAAGCAGGAACTCAGGGAGGACCTCACTAATCTTTTTAAAATAATTTAGTCTTATGTCCTCATATTTTGTGCACTGTGTCAGGAAGTGCAGCTCTGTCTCTAGTGTCCCTTGTTCGCAATGGGGGCACAGTCTGTTTTCCTTGGGCAGCCAGGTTTGTCTGTGCCTACCCACCTCTATGGCCAGGCTGTGTTCACTGAGTCTGTACTTTGTCAACGTGATTCTCAGATTTTTGTCTGTGATCAGGGTCAAATAGGGTGCTAAATCATAATTTCTGTTTAGGGCCAAATAGAATTGCATTTTACTTTGTGTTTTTGTTTGTGTTTTCCAATGGCTTATGTAATTTTGCTTAATTGTTTTTCCAATTTGGTTTATCCTAATTTCAGGTGCCTTTCTGTACTGGTCCTGAGGTGTTAGTAGGGTGTTAGTGTGTGTGTGGGGATCTGGAGAGCTTAAGCTCAGGACCAGCTGAGTGAGGGGACATGTATCTTTGCTCAACTCTTGGTAATGCAGGGCTTTATAATGATGGGAGTGGGGGGTCACTGCTTTTTAAGTGTTTCCAGAATTTGATTGCCCTTTTCTGTATTTTTGTAATCAATGGATATTGGCCTAATTCTGCCCTGCATGCATTGTGTATGGCACATCTGTGGACTTTTAAAATGCTTTTGCAGAACTCTGCATGCAAAGTCTCAATTGGATGTTTTTCCCATTTGTTAAATTTCTGATTTGTAAGTGGACCCCACACCTCACTGCCATAAAGGGCAATTGGCTCAATTACTGATTCAAATAGTTTGAGCCAGATTCGGATTGGAATTTCTACAGGGATTTGTCGTTTTATGGCATAGAAAGCCCTGCGTGCTTTTTCTCTCAAATCATTCACTGCAAGATTGAACTTTCCATTTTAATTGATTATTAAGCCTAAATATCTGTAGTTATTTGTGTGTTCAATTGAGTGTGGCCCTATTGTAAAATTGTGTTTTTGTATCTGAGATCTGGATCTTTTTTCGAATATCATTATTTTAGTTTTGTTTAGGTTTACTGCCAGGGCCCAGGTCTGGCAGTACTGCTCTAGCAGATCCAGATTTTGCTGTAATCCCTGTTCAGTGGGTGACAGCAGAACCAGGTCATCGGCATAGAGCAGGAGTTTGGTCTCCGAATCGTGTAGGGTGACACCAGGTGCTGTTGATTTTTCTATGGTTTTTGCCGAATCGTTTATATAAATGTTAAATAGGGTTGGGCTTAGACAGCAGCCTTGTCTCACCCCACGCCCCTGGGAGAGGAATTTGGTTCTTTTACTTCCAATCTTTATTGCGCACTTACTTCCTGAATACATAGATTTGATCAGGTCATAGGTTTTTCCCCCTACACCACTTTCTATAACTTTGTAAAATAAACCTGTGTGCCAAATAGAATCAAATGCTTGTTTAAAATCAATAAAGCATGCATATATTTTAGTTTTGTTTTGAATCACATGTCTCTCAATTAGGGTGTGTAGGGTGAAAATATGATCAGAGGTGCGGTAATTTGGTAAGAATCCAATTTGACATTTGCTCAGGGTATTGTGCTCCGTAAGGAAGTTTAGGACTCTAGAATTTATTATACTACAAAATAGCTTCCCCAGGTTACTGTTCACACAAATTCCTCTGTAATTACTAGGGTCGAATTTGTCACCAGATTTGAAAATTGGCGTTATGAGTCCTTGATTCCAGATGTCAGGGTAGTAACCTACACTCAGAACTAAGTTAAATAGTTTTAGGATGCCAGTTTCGAATTTTGTGCTCAGGCATTTTAGCATCTCAGTTAGAACACAGTCTAACCCTGGTGATTTTTTATCTTTTAGCTTTCTTATTTTGCTTTTTAGCTCCATTTCAGTAATGGAGAGGTCTATGGGATTTTGATTGTCTTTAATAGTATATTGTAATTGTGTGAGCTTTTGATGTGTGTGGTGTTGCTCCAAATTTGTGGTCAAATTTATGTTCTGAAATAGTGTTTGGAAATTGTTTGTCCATATTTCTCCATTTTGGATAGCCAATTCTTCTGGCCTCTTTTGTTTCAGGTTGTTCCAGTTGGTCCAGAAGTTATTTGAATTAATTGACTGCTCTATTACTTGTAGGTGCTTTTTGGTATATTGTGCTTTTTTGGATCTGAGTGTACGTTTATATTTTTTGAGCATTTCACAGTAAAGAAGGCGTATGTTCATATTGTTTGGGTCTCTGTGTTTATGGTTAGATAGATTTCTTAATTCTTTTCTCATGTTTTGGCACTCTAGGTCGAACCAAATGTCCTCCTTTTTAAATTTCTCTCTCTCTCTCTCTCTCTCTCTCTCTCAGACCCAGCCTGTCCCTTACCCCATGTCCTCTCTCTCTCTCTCTCTCAGACCCAGCCGGTTCCTAACCCCATATCCTCTCTCTTTCTCTCTCTCTCTCTTTCTCTTAGACCCAGCCTGTCCCTAACCCCATGTCCTCTCTCTCTCTCTCTCTCTCTCTCTCTCTCTCAGACCCAGCCGGTCCCTAACCCCATGTCCTCTCTCTCTCTCTCTCTCTCTCTCTCTCTCTCTCTCAGACCCAGCCTGTCCCTAACCCCATGTCCTCTCTCTCTCTCTCTCTCTCTCTCTCAGACCCAGCCTGTCCCTAACCCCATGTCCTACTACCTCCATCGGTCTCCCTGGTGGTTCCATCGCTTTGAGACTCTCTCCAATCACTTCGTGGAGCTCGTCGCCCCCTTCCTCACCTTCATGGGCCGACGCTTGTGCATGGTCAACGGGGCCCTGCAGGTCCTCTTTCAGGTCTGTGTGTAACACACACACACACACACACACACACACACATACACACACACACACACACACACACACACACACAACACATACACACACACACACACACACACACACACACACACCTATGCGCTTTTGCATGGTCTACGGGGCCCTGCAGGTCCTCTTTCAGGTCCTCTTATACACACACACACACACACACACACACACACACACACACACACACACACACCTATGCGCTTGTGCATGGTCAACGGAGTCCTGCAGGTCCTCTTTCAGGTCTGTGTGTCACACACAGACACAAACACACACACACACACCCACACACACACACACATTCACACACACTTATCACTTCCACACCTATGCGCTTGTGTAAGCTCAACAGAGCACTGCAGATCCTCTTCCAGGTCTCTCTCTGACTCACACACACAAAAAACTCACACACACACACACACACACACTTACGAATAGAGATATTCACACATGTACACATCATTACCCCCTCACACACATACATACACACACACACACACACACTTACGAATAGAGATATTCACACATGTACACATCATTACCCCCTCACACACACACACACACGCTTACGAATAGAGATATTCACACATGTACACATCATTACCCCCTCACACACACACACACACACACACACACACTTACGAATAGAGATATTCACGCATGTACACAACATTACCCCCTCACACACACACACACGCACACACAGACACACACACACACAGACTCCCAGAGTAAAAGGGAATCACAGATACACACACAGTTACAGGTAAATACACACTTACACACTCACATCCCTCACTGATGTAGGACCTCCCCCATCTGTCGCTGATGAGTATTGTCCAGTCTGACCCACTGTGGCCCTCCAGTGGCCAGTGTGTGTCATTGCAAATACAAGAGCTCATCACACAGAGACAACCCTGCTGACACGCTGTTAGCCTCGTTAGCCTCTCTAGTGCTTTAGAGATTATAGATCATACCAATATGCTCAGTTTAGATGGTGCTTTAGAGATTATAGATCATACCAATATGCACAGATTAGATGGTGACTTGTTCACCATGTCGGTGGTTCTAACTTCAAAGAAGACTCTACCCATGATTCTGCACCACGTCTGTCTGTCTCTGTATTAAAAGTCAATCCCCCTCTCTCTCTCTCTCTCTCTCTCTCCCTTCCTCCCTCTCTCTCTCTCCCTCTCCTTCTCCTTCTCTCTCTCTCTCCCTTCCTCTCCTCTCCTTCCCTCTGTCTCTCTCCCTCTCTCTCCCTTCCTCCTTCTCTTTCTCTCCCTCCCTCTCTCTCTCCCTCTCTATCTCTCCCTCCCTCCCCCTCCTCTCCTCTCCCTCTCTCTCTCTCTCCCTCTCCTTCTCCCACTCTCTTTCTGTCCCTCCCTCTCCTCTCCTTCCCTCTCTCTCTCCCCCTCTCCCTCTACCTCCCTTCCTCCCTCTCTCTCTTTCTCCCTCCCTCTCCTCTCCACTCCTTCCCTCTCTATCTCTCCCTCTCCTCCCTCTCTCCCTCTCTCTCTCAGGTAGTGCTAATAGTGAGTGGTAACTTGAGTTTTCTGAACTGGCTGACCATCGTGCCCAGTCTGGCCTGCTTTGATGATGCTGCCCTCAGCTTCCTGTTTGGGCGGGGCCAGGGCGGGTCTAGGAGCCAAGTCCAGAAGATCCAGGAGGAGGAGTCAGCAGGGAAGGCTCCACCCCCAACAAAAGGTACCAGCATCTCATGCCACAGTGCAGGGGTTGGTGTATATCTGGTACTGTGCCAGGACTATGCTGGTACTATGCTGGTACTATGCCAGGACTATGCTGGTACTATGCTGGTACTATGCCAGGACTATGCCAGGACTATGCCGGTACTATGCCAGGTACTATGCCGGTACTATGCTGGTACTATGCTTGAGATGTCTACACACAGGTTCTATGTTATATGATCTATTATCTGCTCTAGATGTCTACACACAGGTTCTATGTTATATGCTCTATTATCCAGCTGTCCACACAGGTGCAGTAATGTGGGTTGATCTGTGTCAGCTGAGGCTCTGGTCTGCTGGCTCCTGCTGCCTCTTCTCTGGGATGTGTGTGTGTGTGTGTGTGTGTGTGTGTGTCTGAGTGTTCAGTGTCTCTTCTCTGGGATGTGTGTGTGTGTGTGTGTGTGTGTGTGTGTGTCTGAGTGTTCAGTGTCTCTTCTCTGGGATGTGTGTGTGTGTGTGTATCTGAGTGTTCAGTGTCTCTTCTCTGGGATGTGTGTGTGTGTGTGTGTGTCTGTGTTGAGTGTCTCTTCTCTGGGATGTTTTTGTTTGTGTGTGTGTGTGTCTGAGTGTTCAGTGTCTCTTCTCTGGGATGTGTGTGTGGCACTGCTAACCATGCAACAAATACTGCTGTCTGTGGACGACCACAGCCTCGAGGCCCTGATGGTAGACAACAACAGCACCATATCTGATCCGGCCCTGATGCGGCCCTGATGCGGCCCTGATGCGGCCCAGAGCTGGCAGACGTTTGGGTATCCAGTGTGCCATTGCTAGGCGTCTGCAGCACAGCAGGGGATTTGATTGGCAGGAGCTCTGTGGGCCTCGTAAAATTAAACACTGTCTGCAGACGCCTTTACTGTACCTCTGGGCAGCTTACCTACAGACAGCCGTGTGTGTGTGTGTGTGTGTGTATGTGTGTGTGTGTGTGTGTGTGTGTGTGTGTGTGTGTGTGTGTGTGTGTGTGTGTGTGTGTGTGTGTGTGTGTGTGTGTGTGTGTGTGTGTGTGTGTGTGTGTGTGTGAGAGAGAGAGAGAGAGAGAGAGAGTTGTGCTGTGCTGGACAGCTTCAGATGGCAGACAGGTAGATGGTTCCGCTTGAGATGAGCTGGGATCCCTGTCTGATGGAGTAGGTTTATTGCAGACACACACACACTAACAGATATGAGTACAAAAATGCACACAGTATCATCACTCATCCTCACAGACAAGCACACACACACACACACACACACACACACACACACACATACAGAGATTGTAATGAACAGCAAGAACAGCTTAGCAGGAACTCTTTGCAGGTTTACACACACACACACACACACACACACACACACACACACACACACACTCAGTGAGTGTTTCTCCTGGTGAACTATAGGGACTCACACACTCCACTTAACGCCACTGAAGTGATTCGTGTAGAAAATGACTAATTGATCTCTGAGGACGTACGTCAGCCAGGTGGACACACACACACACACACACACACACACACACACGCTCAGGCGCTCAGAGCAGTGGGAGGACTTACGTCAGCCAGGTGGACATAAAACTCTTAATGTGTCCAGCATGTGCTTAATGACACTTTAATATGGGGCATGTTCACTCCACGTGACAGACTAACACACGCACACACACACACACACACACACACACCCACACACACACACACACACACAGACCAACACTCACACTCACACACACAGCCACACACACACACACACACACACACACACACACACACACACACACAGACCAACACTCACACTCACACACCCACACACACACTTTCTTACGCTAACACAGTCAAACACCCACATACACAGAGACACACACACACACACACGCACACACGCACACACACACACACAAACACACACACCTTGGGCCCTAATTGACAGATCTGCACAACAAGAAGGTCACAGCGTAAAACGAAGGTTACGTATGTAACCACGGTTCTATGAGTTTCGGATGACCGCCAGAGGCGGTGCTTACAGCACTGGATTTCCATCGCACGTACGTGCAGGTCGAGTGTTAATACCAACAAAGTCACCTGTGACCTGGGTGACGTCGTCAATGTGCGCTAGCACAAAAGGCCGTCTGACCCAGCAAGCGACCTCTTGACAATCTTCTTGTGCAAACTCCGAGTGACTGCCAAGGTCTGGCGGTCATCCGAAACTCATAGAACCATGGTTACATACGTAACCTTCGTTCTATTTCGTTTCTCCTGACCGCCAGAGGCGGTGCTTACAGCACTGGATGACTAATACCAACAAAGTCATGAGGAGTGCCTACCAGCTTCTAGAGATGCCGTAACGGCGTAGGGAGTATCGCTGCCGTGACCGGGTTATGGGATACCACATTCACCCTGTAAAACCTAGTAAAAGTGCAGCCTGATGCCCAGGAGGCTGCCTTGCAGATGTCACTGAGGGGAACCCCCCTCAAAGACGCCCATGAAGTCGCCACACTCCTCGTGGAGTGGGCTCGGACCTGCTGAGGGGCTGGGGAGCCACTGTGCCTGTAGGCCTGTTGGATCGTCTCTGCAATCCATTTAGAGTAGAGAGCCTCTGTCTGGATAATGCTTGACCCCTTCTTGGCCCTGTGTGGCAGACAAACAATGCGTCTGACTGACGGCAAGCTGCCGTTCTTGCGACGTAAGTCCTTAGGGTGCGCACTGGACACAACAGTT
Organism: Clupea harengus; assembly: GCF_900700415.2. Lineage (NCBI taxonomy): Eukaryota > Metazoa > Chordata > Actinopteri > Clupeiformes > Clupeidae > Clupea > Clupea harengus. Next base: position 14,011,089 of record NC_045152.1, read on the forward strand.
CTGCGCTCAGGCCCTGTTCTTCCGCCAGGGTGGACTCGAAAGCTGCCAGGCTGAGGGGCTGGTTGGAAAATGTGGAGGGAAGGGTCTTTGGGAGGAAGGCAGGGTTCGGCCACAGGGTGACCCCTTTGCCTTCAGGATGCCACTGCAGGCAATCCGTGCCTACTGACAAGGCGTGTAACTCCCCTACTCGCTTTGTTGACGTAATGGCTAGAAGAAAAGCGGTCTTCATTGAAAGCCAGCTGAGCTCCGTCGTCTGTAAAGGCTCAAACGGGGCTGCACAGAGTGCTCGTAGCACCAGGAGGAGATCCCACTGGGGCACCTGCCTCCGCTGTGGGGGTCTTAGTCGAAGAGCCCCCTTAAGGAACCGAGTCACCAGGCTATGGGACCCGATAGTTCTGCCTTCTATCCGAACGTGCCCTGCGGAGATGGCAGCAGCATACACCCTGATGGTGGAGGGCGTGAGTCCCCGATCCAGAAGTGACTGCAAGAACTGTAGTACCGCTGGCAGGGGGCAGTGTGCTGGCTCCTGTCCCCGTGCCTGGCACCATTCCGTGAATATCCTCCACCTGTTAGCATAGAGGGCATTGGTGGAGGGTGCCCGCGAGCTGTTAATGGTGAATACCACCGCCTGCCCACAAAGTCCTAGCAGTGGGTCCGGCCCCTCAGGGGCCAGACCCAGAGCTGTAGCCGAGACGGATCTGGATGCCAGATCTGGCCGCCCAGCTGCGATAGTAGATCCCTCCTCACTGGGAGGCACCAGGGTCTCCCATGCAACAGCTGGAGCAACCTGGGGAACCATACCCTCCCCGGCCACCGGGGAGCGATTAGTAGCAGCTCGTGCTCCTCTGTTTCCAACCTGTGCAAGGTGGGCCAAATTAGTGGCAGAGGAGGAAAAGCGTATAGCTGCCGTCTCGGCCATGTATGCGCCAGTGCGTCCCGGCCTAGCGGGCCTGGCTCCGAGAGGCTGAACCAGAGGGAACACTGAGTCGATTCTCGAGAGGCGAATAGGTCCACCTCTGCCCTGCCATATCGACCCCATACCGCCTGTACCACATCTGGATGGAGTCTCCATTCCCCTGGGTCGGGGCTACCCCGGGACAGGAGATCTGCGGCTCTGTTGTAAGTGCCGGGCAAATACACAGCCCTCAGGCTCAATAGGTGCTGATGGGTCTCCTGCAAGAGCTGCTGGGCAACCCCTAAGCACTGCAGCGATCTGGTGCCTCCCTGGTGGTTGATATAATACACCGCTGACATATTGTCCGACCTGACCAGCACGTGCCTCCCTACTAGCGCAGGGAGGAAGTGCCTTAGAGCCAGCAGCACCGCCCGAAGCTCTAGCACATTTATGTGCTGCCGCTTCTGCTGGGGGCTCCAGCGACCTCTGGCCGTCTGACGCTGCCACACGGCACCCCACCCTATCTGGGACGTGTCCGTGGTCACCACCTCCCTCCGGGAAGGAATAGCGCCCAACGGAACTCCCTGGGTCAGGTACTTCCTCCTCCTCCAAGGATGGAGGAACCTCCTGCAGCTGGTGGTAACCCTCACCAGTCTGTGTCTGTGCCGCACGTGATGGAGGCCCAGGCTGTTTAGCCAGATTTGGAAAGGCCTCAGCGCCAGGAGGCCTAGTGGGATCAGGGATGCAGCTGATGTTAGCATCCCCAGTAGGCGTTGGAAGGATCTCAGGGTCAGAGCCCTGTGTCCTCTGAAGCGCGCCACGAGCTGCTGGATTCCGTCGACCCGCTGTTGAGAGGGGACAGCCCTCATCGCCTGCGAATCGATGGCCATGCCCAAGAACCCAGTCTGCTGACGGGGAACTAGGGAACTCTTTCTGAGGTTCAGTCTGAGCCCTAGACCCGTGATATGCGCCATCAACGCGGCCACATCGCTGCGGGCCTGTACCTCCGACTGGGAGCAGATAAGCCAGTCGTCCAGGTAGGGCAAAATGCGCATTCCCTGGGCCTGCAGTGGAGCCAGAGCAGCTGCAACGCACCTGGTGAACACCCGGGGTGCCAGAGCTATTCCAAACGGTAGTACCCGAAATTGGAACGCCCGACCCTCGAAGGCGAACCTGAGGAATTGTCTGTGGTGTGGTGCGATTGGGACGTGGAAGTAAGCGTCCTTCAAGTCGATGGTCGTGAACCAATCGTTCTTCCAAATGCTGTGCAGAACCTCCTTGGTGCGCAGCATATGAAACCTCAGTGTCTTGAGATGAGTATTTAAGTGCCTGAGATCTAGGATGGGGCGGAGCCCGCCATCCTTCTTTGGAATTATGAAATAGGTGGAGTAGAACCCACCTTCGTGTGTAGGCGCGTCGAGCTGTTCGATGGCCTCTTTTTGGAGGAGAGCGCCGATCTCCTGACGTAGGGCTAGGGCCTTCCCCGGGTTGGTGACGGTGGTGGTCTTGACCTCACAGAACTTTGGCGGTCGGCCTTGAAATTGGATACTGTAACCCTGAGACAGGGTTGCCAGTACCCAGGGATCCGATGTCACCGCTTCCCAGCGCCTGAGATGTTGGCTGGAGAAGCGGCCGACCGCCGGTGTACTGCTGTCACTGCCTGCGCCCTCTCCCCCTCCGGTCCCTAGAGGGGTAACGGGCCGTGGCTTGGGCGCCCTGTGTAGGGCGAAGTGTGCGGGTGGCGGGGGGTGGGCGAGATCTGTCTGGCTGGCGAAACCTCTCTGACTGCCGTGTCCGCGGCTGGCTGACTGGCCACTGTGCGGGCGCCTCAGCTCTTAGTGGTGGGGGCCCGTGTCTAGTCTGGCTCCCCCGACGAAGGCTCGCAAACTGCTGCCTGGCCTGTATGACCTGCACACTGCGCTCCAGGGCCTGCTGTGCAGCCTGACCAAACAACTCCCCGGGGACCACCGGGAGAGAACGTAGTGCCCTCCTGCCTGGCTCGGCTAGGGGGGATTGGGCCACCCATATCTGGCGACGAGCTAAAGTCAAATATGACATTAGCCTACCGAGCTCTCTCGACATAAAGGCAAACGCCTGTAGCGAGGAGTCACACAACCCCTGGGACGCCGACGCATCCCCTGTGCCCTGCAGTGTCTGGGTGAGAGCCAGCATTAAGTGGGACATTGAATTCCCTATGCGCGCCGTACGAGCGGCTGCATCATAACACCTCACAATGAGGTCGTCTGTCAGCCGGCATTGTGGGCAGGGGCAGCGAGCATGGGGCCTAAGCGCCTCATCGGGGGACAGTATTAAGGCTGCCACCGACGGCTCCACATTAGGCATCCTTTCCAGCCCATAGGTGGACGCACCCTGCATGGCCGACAGGACCCTGCAGTTGGTGGGGAGGTGGGAAAATTGTCTGGGGTCTGCCCAGCACCTCTGCAGCTCCTCAATGTACGGAGCTGAGGGTGGGACCGCAAAGGCAGTCCGCTGTACCGCGGTTCTAAAAAACGCATTCTGGGGGGGCACCGCCACAGGGACCGGGTCCAGCCCCAAACGCGCCAACGCTGCCTTCAGGGTGGACTTAATAGAAAGCTGGCCAGCCTCTGGCTCCACCCCTGTACCCCGGGCTGTACCCTGGGAGCTGGTCTGAGAGTCGTGGGGGGCTGACTCGTACGACTCGGCCTCGTCTCCCTGTCCCATGTCCAAACTCTCTGACGCCCTTGTGGAGAGTGTATCTAGCTCCTGGGCACTCCCTACTGGTGACAGTGTCGGTGGTGACCGCTCCGCCTGATCGGCTGGTGGGGTTCGAGCGTGTACGCTACCACCTTGCCCTGTGTGTGTTGGAGGCTGCAAGTTGGCCAACAGCGCCTTAATACTCTCCAACTCTGTGGTCACTGAGTCCACCTTCTGTGCCAGTCCACTCTTCTTCCTCTTTGCCCTAACGGTGGTCTGCCGTGCAGTACTACGGCGCTTAGTCGGCCGTAGCACTCTCTCGTGTGCCCGCTCATGGGGCTGTGCAGTGCCCGTCTCCACCTCCACTAACCTAGCTGCCCGAGCTGTCAGGCTTAGGCAGTTACAGCTCATGCAGGCAAACTCTGTTAGCCCCTGTCTCAGATGCTCAACGCCCAGACAGGCGGGGCACTCCATATGGCCATCCTCTGGCTCGAGAGGGGCCCGGCAGCTAGCACAGATGGTTAACATCTTGCCCTGTACTGTTAGTTCTGGCTTCCAGCGAGAAGCACCTAGCCAGACTAGTATAAGCCCGATGGGGCTGCCTTCCCAGGCTAGCGGGCTAGCAGGCACGTGAGGGCGTGTACACCCCTGATCTGCTCTAGCAATGAGACCGAGAGCGGGTACACTCAGGTCCGGTGTGAACAGACGGTCGTCTCTTCCCAACCGATGCTATCTTAAGCCAACAGACTCATAAGGAGTCTTAACTTCTTCACAGAGCGAGACACACTCCGAAATGAAAACCAAAATATATTAGACCAGGCTACAAGAGTGAGTACACTCAGGCTCCGTATAATCCGACGGTGGTTCCCCACCGCCGCTAACTTAAACAAAAAGATCCGTAACAGAATCTTAATTTAGTAACAGAGCGAGACACACTCCGAATGAAAACAAAATATCTTAAACCAGGCTACAGAGCGAGTCCCCTCCAGCTCCGTGCTATCCAACGGTGGCTTCCAACCACCGCTAATTTAAACAAAACAAAACCCGTAACAGAGTCTTACTTTAATCATAGAGCGAGACACACTCCGAATGAAAACAAAATATATTAAACCAGGCTACAGAGCGAGTACCCTCAAGCTCCGTGCCATCCAACGGTGGCTTCCAACCACCGCTAATCTAAACAAAACAAAATCCGTAACAGAGTCTTACTTCAATCATAGAGCGAGACACACTCCGAAATGAAAAAGCCGTGTCAAACCAGGCTACTGCAACAGTGGAGCGAGCACACTCCACAGCGGCTGTCACAAACAAACTTACAATAACAAGTTTACCTACCTTACGACTCCGGTGCTGTCTAGCTCTGTGTATCAACGTTCGTCTAATATGGCCGTAGCCTGCCGGGTAGCTGTCTAACTGAAGATACTAAGGACACTATATCCAGAGAAAACCGGCGAGAACACCGTTCAGCTGGGTTATTTCCACCTGTGCCGAGTGAGCGGGGCCGCTCCGGTCCAGGCTACACTTCAAGTAAGAAACAACCAGTTAGCTTACCCGCTTTGATGCGAACAAAAACAACTTCGAATAACGCAGTTTCTTGGAGGGTGAATATCCACTGCCCCGACTACAATGGGTAACGAAACTACTAGCGTCTTCCTCGAATCACGAATGTCGACCTGCTTTCGCGAGAAGATGCAAGAGGTCGCTTGCTGGGTCAGACGGCCTTTTGTGCTAGCGCACATTGACGACGTCATCCAGGTCACAGGTGACTTTGTTGGTATTAACACTCGACCTGCACGTACGTGCGATGGAAATCCAGTGCTGTAAGAACCGCCTCTGGCGGTCAGGAGAAACGAAATAGAACTACACATTGATTTGGCGCCTCATTGGGTGTGTCTGGTCATAAAGGGGCGGAGCGACGCGTCATTGGGTGTGTCTGGTCATAAAGGGGCGGAGCGACGCCTCATTGGGTGTGTCTGGTCATAAAGGGGCGGAGCGACACCTCATTGGCTGTGTCTGGTCATAAAGGGGCGGAGCGGCACCTCATTGGCTGTGTCTGGTCATAAAGGGGCGGAGCGACGCCTCATTGGGTGTGTCTGGTCATAAAGGGGCGAAGCGGCGCCTCATTGGCTGTGTCTGGTCATCAGTGTTAATTTCGTTGACGAAAACTATGACGAAAAATATTCGTTAACGACCTTTTCCCCGTGACTAAGACGAGACTAAGACGTGACGAAAACGGATCTTTATAAATAAAAACTATGACTAAATCTATTTTAACTTTCGTTGACGAGACGAAATGTTGGTGGTTGACTAAGTCACAATTGTTTTTTTTTTTCTAAACTTGTATGCACATCATTGGTTGAATGTTGCCCGGTCCTGTATCTATCCCTCCTCCGCTCTCTGAGATGGCCAGACATGCAAGTGACGCCCTATGGCTGAACGTTATGATGGCTGAAGTTCAAGCACTCGGTACTGGAAGACAAATAAGAATAGATATCTGGACAGTCTTTAATTATAACTTGACAGAAAATAAAACACAATGCACCGCAATAACCGGAGAGAAACCATGTGGCTTCAAAATAGGTGGGAAGAACACAACAAGAGGCACCTGAAAGCGCACAAGACAACTGTCAATGATAATTAGCTAATGTTAACTAGTTATTCGAATATATTAGCCAACGTTAAGTTAACTTCAAAGGGGCAGTCGAGTGTATAGGTTGTGTCAGCTTGGATAACTAGCTTCGAATGAAACCTCCCGTTTGGCTGGGCAAATGAGTTCCAAAACTTTTAGCTAGCTAACGTTGGCTAACTATGAGGTAGCATAGCTAAGTTATACTAGCTATCGATAACTAGCTAGTAAACACATTGCAGAATGGACTATAGGACAGGCCACGCATGACATTAATCAAGAAAAAAAATAATAATATGTGATTGGTGGCTATTTATGCAATTGTTATTATCATTGGCACTACTTTCAACTCTCAAACTATCCGTCTAGCTAAATACTGTATGTTGGTTATCAGATTGCACAGCAATTCATATGGAGGATATGTGGTTGATTTAACTAAGGCCAGGTAGGCATAGTAGTTGTATTGTGTTATCAGATCATTTGAATCTTCAAAATCTAGACTTGATATTCTCTTATATTTTAATGATAATACTGTTAATTAAGTATTGCCTTAAAATTATTATTTACATTGAATTCATTGGAATTCAGCTGTAGGCATATACTAGGAGATCTGTATCTTAGAGACTAATTGCATCCACAGTTTAAGTACTGCAAGCTTGACTATTATGCAGTTGTAGACACAACACAAGGGGTCCCCGGGCCTGAGAAGGATGGAAAGGAGTTTAATGTGACTATAAGATGGACTTAATTTTTAGTTTAATGTGACTAAAACTAGACTAAAATGTAATGAGACTTCGCCGACTAAAAGTAGACTAAAATGTTCTGAGTTTTCGTCGACGAAAACTAGACTAAAACTAAGCAGGATAAAAATGACTAAAAGTGACTAAAACTAATATGCATTTTCATCTAAAGACAAAGACTAAGACTAAATCTAAAATAGCTGCCAAAATTAACACTGCTGGTCATAAAGGGGCGGAGCGGCGCCTCATTGGGTGTGTCTGGTCATAAAAGTGGCGATGCAGGAAGTGGGTTTGTGGAAGGCGAGCCGCCACTTCCTGCTTTGAAACGTAACCTGCATCTTGGAGTCGCATCTAATCTAATCTCTACACAGTCTGACAGCATAACATGCACCACTCAGTCACTAGTTTGACTGATTATTTTACTCAACAAAATATGTTACCAAATGTAGGCTAGTAAAATAACCCAGTAGCCTACCATTCATCTGGCCTTAATGTGCAACAAAACGTGAGGCAGAAAAGTCATGTTTTCTCCCATTTACCGTTCTGATATAGACTAACGTCTCTCAGTGTAGTGACCTTTACTGTTTTAATATAGACTAACGTCTCAGTATAGTGGCCTTTACTGTTTTAATATAGACTAACGTCTCAGTATAGTGGCCTTTACTGTTTTAATATAGCCTAATAGCAATGATTATGTTGTCTCACCTCTCTGCTGTAGTGAGTGCAGACATGCTAATAGCAATGACTATACTGTCTCACCTCTCTGCTGTAGTGCCCTGTGAGTGCAGACATGCTAATAGCAATGACTATACTGTCTCACCTCTCTGCTGTAGTGCAGACATGCTAATAACAATGACTATGCTGTCTCACCTACTCTAGTGTCCTGTGAGTGCAGACATGCTAATAACAATGACTATACTGTCTCACCTCTCTGCTGTAGTGCCCTGTGAGTGCAGACATGCTAATAGCAATGACTATACTGTCTCACCTCTCTGCTGTAGTGCAGACATGCTAATAGCAATGACTATACTGTCTCACCTCAATGACTATACTGTCTCACCTCTCTGCTGTAGTGCCCTGTGAGTGCAGACATGCTAATAGCAATGACTACACTGTCTCACCTCTCTGCTGTAGTGCAGACATGCTAATAGCAATGACTATACTGTCTCACCTCAATGACTATACTGTCTCACCTCTCTGCTGTAGTGCCCTGTGAGTGCAGACATGCTAATAACAATGACTATACTGTCTCACCTCTCTACTCTACATTTACATTTACATTTAGTCATTTAGCAGACGCTTTTGTCCAAAGCGGCGTACAAGGGAGAGAATAGTCAAGCTACGAGCAATAGAACCTGGTGTAACAATAAATACTACTTTACATAAGAAATATAACAAAATGAAATAAAAAAGAAAAAGAAGTGCAGAAATGTAACTGCTGTAATTGCAAGTTACGCACTAGTCGAAGTGCCAGTTAGGACGGGAAGTGCTATCTGAAGTCTCTAGTGTCCTGTGAGTGCAGACATGCTAATAACAATGATTATGCTATCTCACCTCCCCATCTCAGGTATGGTCGTGCGGAGAGTTTAATATAGCCTAATAACAATGATTATACTGTCTCACCTCTCTAGTGTCCTGTGAGTGTGGACATGCTAATAGCAATGACTATGCTGTCTCACCTCTCTATCTCTCCCTCCTCAGGTATGCTCGTGCGGAGAGTGTTGAACGTGTGTCTGGGCATCCTGATTGGCTTCCTGAGCGTTCCCGTGGTGATGAACCTGCTGAGTTCCAAACAGGTGATGAACACCTCGTTTGATCCGCTCCGCATTGTCAACACGTACGGAGCTTTCGGCAGGTATGACTACACACACATACACAAACATACACACACACACACACACA
>NC_045152.1:14024927-14042427 GCF_900700415.2 Clupea harengus
GTCCTCCTTCATCTCTCTCCTCTTCCTCTCCATTCAAACTCCAAATTCAAGCAAGTGTTTACTGGCGTCGCTGTGTACCAGAACCCATTCAATCTCTCCAGACATTAAGACAGTACATCTCTCTCCCTCCTCCTCTCTCTCTCCAACCCCACCCTTGTCAGGTGGATCCGCGGTGAGCATTTCCGGTATAAGTTCACGGCGCCGGGCGGTGTGAGTGCGTCTCAGGGCATGTGGTGGGCCCGCAGGCGCATCGGCCCGTACTTCCCCCCCGTCAACGTCACCTCTCTCAGGAACTACTTCCAGTCTCGCGACTGGCCCCTCCCGGAGTCCTACTGACGTGACCTCTGACCCAGGAAGTGGAAGCTGGACAAGTGAGACACCTGTGGATCGATTCTCTGGCTCTCCCCCCCCCGTCCCTCTCCACTTGCTTCAGTGCCAAAGGGTTTTGGGTTCAATGAGGAGGTGTTACACTGTGAAGAACTGTCTACAAATCGATTAGGTCAAGGTGGAGATGCCTAATTAGGAAGCAAAATGTGTGGAACGTAGAAATGGACCAAATGCAGGGATTTTATGTGACATTTATGAGTTTAACAGTGTACCATATAATTCTGTACTGTTCTGTACATATACCGTGCAGTAAAAGGAGCCATGAGACATTGGTTATCTTGGGATATATATCAACTATATTATATTAATTACACAATATTATTTTCCTTTGCAATGCATGGGTCAGCCTACAGTGGGCAGTGTGGAACATTCTCACACGGTTTGAGTGTCCTTACATGATTGTGAATGGAGAGAGTAACTTGCAGAACATTAGTAGAAGAACCCAGTTTCTAATATATTTGTTATTGTCATGTTTTGATACTTTGTAAGCCTATCTTGACCACTCATCTCGACCTAGTGAATGTAAGAAGGTCATTAATAATCATATCATCATTGGGACCAATCTGTGTGTCAGACCTGTTTTTTCTTACTTGTGCATGTGTGTGTGTGTCTGTATGTTTGGCGTGTGTGTGTTTGTGTGTGTCTGCGTCTGGATGTGCGTTGGTGTTGTTTTGTATGGGTATGCGTGCGTATGTGTGCTGTGCTTGTCTATTGCCCTCTGTGTGTGTGTGTGTGTGTGTGTGTGTGTTTGTGCCTATGTGTGTGTGCTTTTGCGTCCTTCAGTATGTGATTTGGAGTGTGTCTAGTTTCAGCTGGTCTAGACACACAACATCTGCTTATGCCAGAGAGATAGACTGAGGGAGAGAAAGAGAGCGAGAGAGAGAAAGAGAGAAAGAGAGAAAGAGAGAGAGAGAGAGAGACTCAACAATGAAAAATGGAAAAGAGTAATGAGCTCGAGGACCAGAGACAGAGGGAGAGAGAGAAGCTGACGGATTGAATCTGATTTCTAGATATCTAATGGCCATGTCCTTGAGCTGTCATATGGCCCTCTGTGTGTGTGTGTGTGTGTGTGTGTGCTGTCATATAGACTGCAGAACAGTCAGCACAGTTTATGTCTGTAGAGCGCTCTCTGTAAAACCCTTTAGTGTAAATCTATGTTTGCCTGTTTGTTACAGAAAAGCCAGTGACACACTGAGCCAGAGATAAATCATTGGCATCCTATAACAGTCGCAATAACTAACTCAGTAAATCTGACCTCATGACGTGGAATCCATTTTGTTTATATAAAATATTTTGTTGTGATTTTTAATGTGATTATGTCAAATGGGTGGCTATTGCTGTAGTTGTCGGCCTGTTGTAGCCTGAAAGCTGCTTTGAAAATTCCCTTAAAGCAACACAATGCAACAATTTGCCATTTTATGAAATATGTTTTTATAGGCAACTAGTATCTGACTATTAGCTAGATGATACTAGACGATATTTTGGTGTCATCTTCACATTTATTCTGATGGTATATGGCCATGTGAAGACAGGTAGGCACGTGTCATTCCCACAATCCATCCAGGATATGAACAATGTAGATCCGGGCTGGAACATCCTGCGAAAATGAAAAAAAAAGCTTTCAAAATGTAAAATTGCCAGCTATATCACCAAAAGACACTAATTAGCATGTCAGCGAGGTTTTATCAGTGCCATTTGAGCTGTTGGTGCTGTCTGCAAGGCTTTTACATGCATAGCTTTCTTGTTTAGACGAAAGCTCCTTACTGCTGCTTTAAAATGACACTAGGAGCTTGTTTGCAGGTAAGTTAAAGAGCAGCGGCCCTGCAGGAGCGCAGTCACACGTGGCTAGACTCCAGTATCAGGTGCTTTTTCGGTCAAAATCCAGCGCTTCTGTACTGTGCATCACTTGCCTAATAAAGATGCGCCGTCCTTGAAAGAAGCATTTAGTCTGTGTAGCTTTCACATAGGCTAATTCAAATACCATAATAATTCAAGCCCGTACATAAAAGGTGTAGGGTAATTACGAAACGAACATTGCCAAGTGCAGAGTTTGTGATGAAAAAGTGGGGGAAACAAGCCTCGGTGCCTTTAAACGCTCGCGTGGTCGACAAAAAGAAACCTCGCCTTGTGCGCGAGAGAGCTAGGAGAGCTACACTAGCGATAGGCGCTGGATGAGCTCGTGCGCTCCGAGCTCATTACAGTAGCGACTGGTGCTGACGCTCGGCGCGCGACCACTGGGACACGTCGCTCTAGGAAGAACCGCGCGACATCACCTGTGTGCACTCGCGCAAACACAGCCATCACAAATCTCACGGCGGAGAATCGCCCGTTGTTGTCAAGAACGAAGAACCGCAGGAGTATCAAAGTCGCAGGTGCTTCTGTGGGCTCGCTAGACTTATGGGAACAAGCATCAACCCGAAAGACCACGGGTGAAAGTTGTGTTGATTTCGAAGAGACACCCAGGAACCAAAGTGTCGTTTGCCTCTTATATTTAACGTAGCTACATGATTCACTAGTTGGGGAAACAAGCCTACTTTGATAACATCTCGAACCAGAAACGGAGGTCCTTACGCACGGCAAGATGTCCAGGAAAAAGCCGGCCAAAGGCAAGGCGGGGAGCAGCACACCTACAGCCTCCCCCAACAGCAAAGAGAGCTGCAGAAGTGCTAAAGGTGCCGCTGCCTCAGGTCAAACCAACGGGGTGATCCACCCCAGCCGGCCGTCTCTCAGCAACAGTGGCGAGTTCTACGACCTCGCTTTCAAGGTGGGTTCATCTCAGTTTTAGAGATATACTTGGATTTTGTCAGGTTACACCAGCATAAACTCCCACTGTACCACCTGTGAGAGGAGAAGGAAAAGAAAAATACAGTACTGTGCTTTAGCCAACAAGCTATTAAAACGTCCATTTGGTTGGTTAGGACATTTTAAATGACATGTGGATTTGTATGTAATTTATATGATCCCAAAGCTACATTTAAATGTCTTATGTGTTTATATTAGGACATATGTCGTTTTACCATGAATTGATTTAAGTTTTTTGGGTTTCTGACCCATATTTCTTGCCGTCCGTTTTACCGTCTGGACTTGAGCCTCCGAGCATCATTGATCTAGCTTAAATGTCATAAAACGCGCGAGTGACAGCTGTGTCAACACCGAGGAGTCGAGGCAGCCCCGCGCTGGCTATTCAACGCGTCACTGAACAAACAGCAGCTCGGGGCGGATGTGGTCTCCCGGTGCGGATGTGGTCTCACGGTGCATGTCGGGTTTGTGCCCGCTTGACTGGCCTCAGGAGTGAAGGACTGAAGATTGAACTGGGGTCCAGGGTTAGCTGATCGCTCGGTCACACAGACACATAAATCACAGAGCTCAGATTACTTGGGCGGGCGCAACAACAACTTTATGATGATGGTCTTGAGAAAGACAAAGATTCTCTGGATGTTATGGATTGTAACATTAAAATGTTTTCCAAGGAGCATTTTGGTGACAGAAGGTTATTTAAAGTCTAAAATTGGTATTAAACTCACAGACAGGTAACACTAAGAACACTAAGTGTTCCTCTGTGGAACAAAGCAGCTTGACATGGTATTGAGTATTGATTACGGAATTGATCCCGGTCAGTACTGCCTTGGATGGTTGTGGATATATATATTTCCAAATTTAGTTGTACTGTATGTTCTGGCCCAAAGCTGGGCATCAGCCCCCTCCCAGTGTCAGACACTATCTGGGCCTTCTCCCATTTGTAGAGTGATTGGGCTGTGAGAGGGCTGCATGATTGCGTTTTCCAATTATTGTCTTTCCCTTGCCGTGTGGTGCGGAGTCAGAGCACACTCCTGCTGTATTATTCTACCTGACGCTGCTGTGTGTGTGTGTGTGTGTGTGTGTGTGTGTGTGTGTGTGTGTGTGTGTGTGTTCTCCCTCCCCATCCACACTCCTGGTGTATTATTCTACCTGACGCTGCTGTGTTCTCCCTGCTCATCCACACTCCTGGTGTGTGTGTGTGTGTGTGTGTGTGTGTGTGTGTGTGTGTGTGTGTGTGTGTGTGTGTGTGTGTGTGTGTGTGTGTGTGTGTGTGTGTGTGTGTGTGTGTGTGTGTGGTGTGTGTGTGTGTTCCCCCTGCCCATCCACTCCTGGTGTATTAGTCTACCTGACGCTGCTGCTGTGTTCTCCCTGCCCATCCACTCCTCTGGTCTGGTCTGGTGTGTGTGTGTGTGTGTGTGTGTGTGGATGTGTGTATGTGGATGTGGACTAGACACTATTCTTTGTTGATGGGGACCGGACTGTACAGAGGAGAAAGATATATGGAGAGATGAGTGTAAAAAAAAGAGAAAAACAGGATGAGGGAGAGGAGACAGCAGGGGAATAAAGGGATAGAGATAGGGGAGGAGAAGGAGAGGATAAAGGATGAGAGGAGAGAGGTGTGAAAGGAGGGGAAAAAGAGAAGAGAAAAGGGAAGAGACAGATAGAGAGAGAAGCTGAAGGATGGAAGGAGAGAGGTGCAGGCAGGAGGGAAGAGAAGACAGGCAGACAGGATGAGAGGAGAAAGCTGGAGAGAAGAAAGGAGAGAGGAGGAGAGAGAGGGGGAGAGGAGGAGAGAGAGACAGGAGAGGAGGGATGTGAGCTGAGGGGAACACTGTATGAGAAAAGAAAACCAAAATACAGGTGGAGAAACAGAGAAGATGGAGATGGAGGAGGAGTAGGAGATGGAGGAGAAGAAGGAGATGGAGGAGGAGATGAAGATGGAGGAGGAGATGGAGATGGATGAGGAGATGATGAAGATGGAGGAGGAGAAGGAGGAGGAGAATATGAGGATCAGGAGCAGTGAAATGATCTTGGTGTAATGTGTCTCTGAGCTGAAGGTGTGAATCTAAATGACTGGAGAATGCAAGAACATGGGGAGCAGAGAAAAGAAGAACAGAAGAGGCAGAGGAGGGCAGGAGAGGAAGGGAGGAGAGGGAAGGATAGAAGAGAGAAAGAGGCAGTGAGGAGAGGTGGAGAGAGGAGAGAGGAGGGCATAGGTAAGAGACGAGTGCTGTCTGAGCTGATCGTTTGAATCCTGATGAGTTCAGTGTGCTGTTCCCTCCTCCACACACCTGTCTGTGTCTTTGAAGTACATGTGCTGGGACTCTCTCTCTGACACACACACACACGCACATACACACATACACACTTAGCACTCACGCACATACACATACACACACACGCACATACGCACATACACACATACACACTTAGCACTCACGCACATACACACACACATACACACACACACGCGCACATACAAACACACACGCGCACATACACACACACACACAAATGCACACACATATATTTATACACATGCTCACATTCACTGCCACATGCAAACACACACACACACACTCATGTGTCAGTATCTGAATGAATAAGTACCCCCTGAGCAGTTGAGGCTGTAGAGGTGGCTGCGGGCATGAAAACTGAATCTGCTCATCATAAACTGGTTAATGATGTTTGAGTTTCTCTAGGGCTTGGGGTGTGGGGAAGCTGCTGTCTGAAGGTGGAGATGATGGACAGATGCTTTATATAGTGTGAGAGTTAATGTAATGGAGTAAACCTTGTTATTTTATTAATGTAATGGAGTAAACCTTGTTCTTTTATTAATGTAAAGGGGTAAACCCTGTTATTTTATTAATGTAAAGGGGTAAACCCTGTTATTTTATTAATGTAAAGGAGTAAACCCTGTTATTTTATTAATGTAAAGGGGTAAACCCTGTTCTTTTATTGATGTAATGGAGTAAACCCTGTTATTTTATTAATGTAAAGGGGTAAACCCTGTTCTTTTATTGATGTAATGGAGTAAACCCTGTTATTTTATTGATGTAAAGGGGTAAACCCTGTTCTTTTATGTGTGTGTGTGTGTGTAGGTGATGCTAGTGGGAGACTCTGGAGTGGGGAAGACGTGTCTGCTGGTGCGGTTTAAAGATGGTGCCTTCCTGGCCGGCAGCTTCATCTCCACCGTGGGGATCGACTTCAGAGTAAGACACCCCATCCTCCTCATCTGTCACACACACACACACACACACACACACACACACACACACACACACACACACACACACACACACACACACACACACACTCGCACGCGCAATGTGTGACATGTTACCAATGCTGAGAGGTGACCTAAAACTATCTGTCTATGTCTATCAAACTAACATGAAACAGTTGTATTCTGTCTTTTGGCTCGTAAACATGTATATTTAGTCCTCTAGTCGATTCTCTTCTCAGCCACTGGATGAGCCAGGGTTAGGGTTAGGGTGCTGCTTTAGACGTTGCAGTAGCACTACTAAACACATAAGCACAAACAATGCTTTAGCAGTAGCACTACTAAACACATAAGCACAAACAATGCTTTAGACGTAGCAGTAGCACTACTAAACACATAAGCACAAACAATGCTTTAGACGTAGCAGTAGCACTACTAAACACATAAGCACAAACAATGCTTTAGACGTAGCCGTAGCACTACTACATACATAAGCACAAACAATGCTTTAGATGTAGCCGTAGCACTACTAAACACATGAGCACAAATAATGCTGCAATGGCATAAGCGGTCCATGTGCCGGGCAGGTAAAGGCAGTGGTGTATAAAGTACCCAAAAGCCATACTTGAGTAAAAGTAAAGATACCTTACTGGAAAATGACTAAAGTAAAAGTAACCTTTTAGAATACTACTTGAGTAAAAGTATTAAAGTATCTGATCTTTACTGTACTTAAGTATCAGGTAATTTTCTGATATTAAATGTACTTAAGTATTGAAAGTAAAAGTACAAGTAAATGCTGTTTATAAAAAAGCAAAGGGTCAGAATTTTGAGAATTATGAAGTTTATTCCGACTAGAATGAGCATACTTATAAACTGGGCCTTATTTGAACACAATTTTAACACAATAGGCAATACTAAAGCAGCACATTGTAACATTTTGTGAATGGGCAACCTAATCCTGAGTATCCCAAGGTATGCATAAGGCACAACCTGAGAGCAATAACCTGTCGATCTGATACAAAGCCATAGCATTACATCAGGATCATCAGTTTTACAAGCAAGTTATCAGTACAGTGACTGTGAAATACTTTTAGCAACATGCACACACATCCCTTGAATAATAATGTTACTAGCAGCTATCTTGCTCCACACTGCTACGTTACTGTACTGTACTTTAGATTGTCACCATCCTAGCTAGCTAGCTAGATACCTCGCCAGAGATGGAATAAATAATAACAATAATCTTTGTATGATAGGTAGCTAGCTTGAAATATTATAAAGATGTTACCCAGCGGTGAAAGAACATGACTAGTGTACAAGTTTGTGCTGGTGGCATTTAATGAAGAGGTCCTGGGGTTTCTCATTTTTTGATTAGGACCTGTATGCTTTTGCTTCGATTACTGTTGTGTCCCCTTCGTTGTTGATCTTAATGTTTTGGATATATCCTTCCACTGCATATTGCAGTCCATTTTGCCTTGTTCTGGAGGATATCGCGGAGATATTACTTCAAAAAGAATCACTGACACTGACAGACAGTGTTGTGCATGAACAAGTTCAAAAGACGTAGCAACCGTAACTAAGGGGGCGGGGCTTTTACGAACGGTCAATAGCGCATTAACGTGCGCTAGGACCACTGATTCGCCAAACCTGCTTGCAGTCTGTGTTCTACCACAGTCCCCGTCGTTGGTCTCATCACTCTCATGGTTCATTTTTTTTCTAAAGATGATTTGAATTTGTAACGAGTAACGAAGGCTTCAGGGGAAATGTATCGGAGTAAAAGTATCAGTTTTCTTTGCAAAATGTAGCGAAGTAAAAGTAAAAGTGAACAGAAATATAAGTAGTAAAGTAAAGTACAGATATAAAAAAAAACGACTTAAGTACAGTAACGAAGTATTTCTACTTCGTTACTATACAACACTGGGTAAAGGAACACATCCATGTGTGTGTACATGCACGCCTGCGTTCACGCTTGAGTTCTAAAGGTGTGTGGAGTTTAATGAGTTCTAAAGGTGTGTGTAGTTTAATGAGTTCTAAAGGTGTGTGTTTTGTGTTTGATGTTTAATACATGACGTGGGTGTATAGGGCACATCTATATGTTATATAAGAGTCCTAAATGTTTGCTTAAGTTTGGTGATATGAAAGATGAGGGTCATTCAGATACTGCCGCGTGTGTGTGTGTGTGTGTGTGTGTGTGTGTGTGTGTGTGTGTGTGTGTGTGTGTGTGTGTGTGTGTGAAGTGGAGGTAGCAAAGCTCTCAAGGCAGATTTATGCATGTATGCATATTTGTGTGTGTGTGTGTGTGTGTGTGCGCGTGGGTGCATGCGTGTGTGTGTGTGTGTGCGCGTGCGTGGGTGGGTGCATGCGTGTGTGTGTGTGTGTGTCTGTGTGTCCATTATTCTCTGATCTCTAGGGAGAACCTGAAACACGCGCACACACACACAAATACAAATCACACCTTCCACCCACACGTACATATTGACAAGAACATGTAGACACACACACACACACACACACACACACACATACAAACACACACACACACAGATAGACAATCAGACAGCCACCCACTCTCCTAAGCCAGACAGATTGATGACAAAACGCGTGCAAGTGTGTGTGTTTGCGTGTGTGTGTGTGTGTGTGTGTGTGTGTGTGTGTGTGTGTGTGTATGCACAGATAGGTGTGTGTGTAAGTGTGTGTCTTTATAGTACAAGCAGCTTCGGGGAGTTTTGCAACTTAAGAAAGAACAGCCTGGACACATGCTGCTGTTAACCCATTTAACTACCTCCACACACACACACACAAACACACACAAACACACACACACACACACACACCCTCTCTTAGTGACCTTCTCTTTTTATTCTCCCTTTGTCCCTGTCTTCTTCTGCTCTTTCATTTTATTCCTCCATCTCCCTCCCTCCCTCCCTCCCTCTCTCAATCTCCCCCCTCCCTCTCTCTCTCCTCTGTCCTGTATTTTCTGCTGTTCCTGCAGTGTCTAGCCAGTTTAATCATTAACATGTTTCCCAGGGCAGTAGTCTTCACACACACACACACACACACACACACACACACACACACACACACACACACACACACAAACACACAAACAAACAAACAAACAAACAAACAAACGCATGCATATGTGTGGATGTGGTCCCAGTCCAGTTGTCTGACAGCAGTGCTCTGAACCCTGACAATCCCACACACAGAGAGAGAGAGAGAGAGAGAGAGAGAGAGAGAGAGAGAGAGAGAGAGAGAGAGAGAGAGAGAGAGAGAGAGAGAGAGAGAGAGAGAGAGAGAGAGACTGTGTGTGTATGTGTGTGTCACTGTCAGGGACATCCTTTTTTGTGCACATTTCACCTTTGACATGATCGCTTCCCCTCCTCTCATCTCCTGCTATGAGTCATCAGTTGGCAGTGTGTGTTTTAAGATTCTTCAGTGTGTGTTTTTAGATTCTTCAGTGTGTGTTTTTAGATTCTTCAGTGTGTGTTTTTAGATTCTTCAGTGTGTGTGTTGATTCTTCAGTGTGTGTTTTTAGATTCTTCAGTGTGTGTTTTTAGATTCTTCAGTGTGTATTTTTAGATTCTTCAGTGTGTGTTTTTAGATTATTCAGTGTGTGTGTGTTAAGATTCTTCAGTGTGTGTTTTTACATTCTTCAGTGTGTGTTTTTACATTCTTCAGTGTGTGTTTTTACATTCTTCAGTGTGTGTGTTACATTCTTCAGTGTGTGTTTTTACATTCTTCAGTGTGTGTTTTTACATTCTTCAGTGTGTGTTTTTAGATTCTTCAGTGTGTGTGTTAAGATTCTTCAGTGTGTGTTTTTACATTCTTCAGTGTGTGTTTTTAGATTCTTCAGTGTGTGTGTTACATTCTTCAGTGTGTGTTTTTACATTCTTCAGTGTGTGTTTTTAGATTCTTCAGTGTGTGTGTTAAGATTCTTCAGTGTGTGTTTTTACATTCTTCAGTGTGTGTTTTTAGATTCTTCAGTGTGTGTGTTAAGATTCTTCAGTGTGTGTTTTTAGATTCTTCAGTGTGTGTTTTTACATTCTTCAGTGTGTGTTTTTACATTCTTCAGTGTGTGTTTTTAGATTCTTCAGTGTGTGTTTTTAGATTCTTCAGTGTGTGTGTTAAGATTCTTCAGTGTGTGTTGTTACATTCTTCACTGTGTGTTTTTAGATTCTTCAGTGTGTGTGTTTAGATTCTTCAGTGTGTGTTTAGATCCTTCAGTGTGTGTTTTTTTTTTTTCAAAATGTGTTTATTGGTTTTTCTTTTTTTCCCCTTCCTTTCAAGGAAGAACAAGTTACAAATACAGTAAACATAAGAAACAAGCTACCTGACAAAAAATAAATAAATAAAAAATAATAATATTAATAATAATAATGATACAAATAAAATAAATTATATAAAATGACACACTCAAAACCAGATGGCACGTTCATTGGTACATTGGCAAGGGGTATTTAGACAGTGGGTTGCCCATCGATTGTACAGGGGTAATGTCTGTATGGTCACTTTAGAGCCCTAAGAAATTGAGGGCCCTTTACAAAGTCCAAGAATGAAGTCCACATTTCTTCAAACTGTGCATATTTTCCTTTCAGTGAATATGTTATTTTTTCCATGGCTATAACTTTTACAATGTCCTCTAGCCAGCCTTTGGTAGTCGGCCTCTGTATAGATTTCCAACATTTTGCAATAGTTCGTCTGGCTTGTAGTAGGCTTAGGGTAACCATCTTTCTGTTAGCTCTGTTGAGATTAATGTCCTTTGGTATGAGTCCCAAAACGCACATTCTTGGGCACATAGGAAGAGTCGCCCCTGATGTATTTGAGAGTGTCTCAACAACCTCCCTCCAAAATTCTAGTACTTTTGAACAGGACCATAAACAATGGAAAAGAGTCCCTTTATGCGTTTCACATTTAATACATACATCAGGAATATTCTCATTGAAATGATTCAAAAGCTCAGGAGTGATATACAGCCTCATGGACCATTTATACTGCAACAGTCTGAAACCTGAATTAGATGATTGTGTTTGTGATAGGGTACAAATATTTTGCCATTCAGACCCAGTTATCTCCTCCCCTAAGTCTGCACACCAAGCAAGTCTCTTGTCCTCTGATGTCTCTGGTGACCCAGATGACAAAATCTTATAAAAGATGGAAATAAGTCTTCTCTGGTGAGGGCTTTTTACAATTTTTTCTACTGCTGAGAGGTCAGGTATTGAGAACTTTTTTTGGGTCTTATAGATGAAGTCTCTGACTTGTAGGTATTTGAAGAAATGTTTAGCGGGTATGTCAAATTGTTTTCTGATATCTTCAAATTGCATGAGAACATCCTCCTGAAAGAGATCTGCTATTTGGCCAATACCTTTGTCTGCCCATAGTTTAAATCCCTTGTCTTTTGCCCCTGGATAAAAATTGTTGTTTCCCCAAATGGGTGTGAACTGTGAAAGCTTAAGGGGAACCTTTAGGTAGCTATGAACGTCATGCCAAACACGAATGGAGTTGGAAACAAATGGGTTACCTGTGAATTTCTTTAGTTTATCCGGTTTATCTGAGTATAGATACATATGAAGAGGTATATTGGCTGAAGTCTCTCTTTCCATTTCCACCCATGAGAGGGATGGACTGGGTCTGAACCAGAAGGAGGTTGTCCAAAGCTGGCATGCCCAGTAGTACCATTTGAGGTTGGGGAGTTTCAACCCTCCCCTGTCATATGGCAGATATAGTAGAGAGAGGCGTAATCTTGCTCGTCTGTTACTCCATATGAAATTTCTGAAGACTTTGGTCATATTTGAGAAGAAGTTTGTTGGAGGTGGAAGTGGTATGCATTGGAATAAGTAAAGAAATTTAGGTAGGACATTCATTTTGAGGATATTAATCCTGCCAATCATTGAAATTGGCATTGTTGTCCATCTGTTAATAAGGTTAGTCACTCCTGATATCACTGGGCTATAGTTAGTGGATACAAGGTCCTCTGTTGATTGAGTAATTTTGATGCCCAAATAAGTAAAACTAGAAGTATTCCTAAATGTGGTTTGTATTGGGGGACAACTTCTCTGATTGTTTAAGAAAGAGGATGTTTGACTTGGATTCATTCAGTTTATATCCTGAAATTGATCCAAAAGTATTTATTAATCTAAGGAGATTTGGAATAGAGCACTTTAGCTGGGTCAGGAACAAAACTATGTCGTCTGCGAATAATCCTATTTTATTCTCCACATTCCCTATTGTGATACCTGTTATACTGCTGTTTTGTCTAATTGCGATTGCAAGTGGCTCGATTGCTAATGCAAACAGAAGGGGCGAAAGGGGGCACCCCTGTCTGGTCCCTCGTTGGAGTTTGAAGGGTTCGGAGGTTTAAAAATTTGTCATGACTGACGCGCTTGGGGAGTGATATAACATTTTCACGCACTTACAGATGTATTCCCCAAACCCAAACCGCTGAAGCACTTCAAAAAGATAATTGTGTTCCACCCTGTCAAACGCTTTTTCAGCATCCAGGGAGACTATTGCTGTGTCTGGGCTTTCCTTCCTCACATCTATAATATTTAGTAGTCTTCGAATATTATGGAAACCTTGACGACCCTTTATGAAACCATTTTGGTCAGAGGTGATCAGAGAAGGAAGATGGTTTTCAAGATGTCTCGCAAACACCTTTGCTATAATCTTAGCATCTGAGTTTATTAGTGAAATAGGACGATATGACCCACATTTTATGTGGGGTTTATCTGGCTTTAGAATCAGTGTTATTAAGGCCTTTGATAAGGAAGGTGGTAAATGTTCGGCTTCAATTGATTCGACTAACATATCAAAGAGGGGTGGCACAAGCATCTCCTTAAAGCATTTGTAGATGTCAATGGGTAGACCAGAAGGACCGGAAGCTTTCCCTCCGTTCATATGGGACAGCGCTTCAAACAGTTCCTCCTTTGTAATGGGAGAGTCTAGCTCCTCTTTAACCCTTTCCTCTAAAGTTGGAATGGAAAGCTGATCCAAAAAGGGGTGTAGGTCATTAGTATCCGGGGACTCTGACGTATAAAGGTTCATATAATATTTTTGAAAAGCTCTGTTAATTTCTGCTGGATTAGTTGTTGTCCCACTTTCAGTTTCAATCTCAGTGATAGCCCTTTCATTTTGCAGTGTTTTAATCCTCCAAGCTAGTAATTTACCCGCTGATTCTCCCTGATCATAATACGTCTGCTTTAACCGAGTGATACTGTTTAAGGCCTTACTTGCTGTGACATTATTATATTTAGCCCTTAATTCTGAGAGCCTCTGTAGATTCTCCGGTGTATTATTCACTGAGAGCTCCCTTTCTAGGTCTTTAATATCTTGCTCAAGTTCAGTCATAAGGAGATGGGTCTTATTTGTATTGCTACTAGTATAAGAAGTTGCTGCCCCTGGAAGCCTG
The DNA here is from genome assembly GCF_900700415.2 of Clupea harengus. Lineage (NCBI taxonomy): Eukaryota > Metazoa > Chordata > Actinopteri > Clupeiformes > Clupeidae > Clupea > Clupea harengus. Next base: position 14,038,745 of record NC_045152.1, read on the forward strand.
AATGCTTGGTCGATGGCAGGTGGAATCGGGAAATTTTCTTGACCAAGGAGGTCGGGTAGCCACATGTTGAGGAAGGACACCAGGTCACCTTTCTCTGTGCCCTCTGGCAAGCCCACCAGTCTCAAATTCAGGCGGCGCTGGCGGTTCTCCATGGTCTCCACTGATCTGGTGAGTGCTAGCATCTTTCTTTGAGTGGTTGCAGAAACGTTAGCTAGGTTGTTCAATTGGTCCTCAGCGGAACTTATACGGGTTTCTGCCCCACTTAGTCTTTCGGAGAAGGAGTCTAAGGCTTCTTTGATCTCGTGGTTTGAGGTGATAACTTCTTTGAGCTGGGCAGAGAAGTCTTTCCGAAGAGCGTGAATAGCTGCTAAAATTCCATCCTCCCTAGCTTGGGTTTCTGGGGCTTCAGCTAGCCCATGAGCTAACTCCAAATCGCCATCTCTCTTCTTCTCTTTACCTCTTGAACTGGGTTTACTCGACTTCATTTTGGATCCTACTGATATCTTGCACTTATATTACTCGACTAAGACTTTTTACATCATCAAACGAACAGGTTTACTTTTATATGTGATATATTTCACCGGAGCACATGGGTTCTGCGACTTCTCACGTCCACGTCATGACCGGAACTCCCCAGTGTGTGTTTTTAGATTCTTCAGTGTGTGTTTTTAGATTCTTCAGTGTGTGTTTGTAGATTCTTCAGTGTGTGTTTAGATTCTTCAGTGTGTGTGTGTTAAGATTTTTCAGTGTGTGTTTTTAGATTCTTCAGTGTGTGTTGTTACATTCTTCAGTGTGTGTTTTTAGATTCTTTAGTGTGTGTTGTAGGGCTGTCAACGAATATTCTAAATTCGAATATATATTCGAATAGTTGTTAAAAATAGAATTTCGAATGTGAAAATTAATATTCGAATGTAAAAAAAAAACAAAAAAAAACAGCGGCAGCACTGTCTGCTTTGCGGGTGGGCGCACGCCTGAGATCAGGGACAGGTCACAGGAGTCTCACTGTCTGGCACAGAGTCACTGCTGACAGTTGACTTGCGAGATGCAGAAAGTGTAGAATCCAGCTTGACCGCAGCAGAGAAAGTGATTGTAACCCCCAAACATCTAAAGAGTGATGTCTGGAAATATTTCGGATTTTGGTCAGTTGATGGTAAACTTGTTGAGCCTACAGCTAAAGTAGTGTATAAGCTATGTAAGCTAAAGTTAGCTTACCATTCAACAACTAGCAACTTGAGGCTACATCTCCACATTTTGGAGATGTAGCCTCAAGTTGCTAGTTGTTGAATGGTAACCTAACTCTAGCTTACACACTACTTTAGCTGTAGGCTCAACAAGTTGCCTCACTGCTGACAGTTGACTTGGTGGTAGATGGCAGAAAGTGCAGAACCCTGCTTGACCGCAGCAGAGAAAGTGATTGTAACCCCCAAAAATCTAAAGAGTGATGTCTGGAAATATTTCGGATTTTTGGCAGTTGATTGTACACTTGTTGAGCCTACAGATAAAGTAGTGTGTAAGCTATGTAAGCTAGCGTTAGCTTACCATTCAACAACTAGCAACGTGAGGCTACATCTCCAAAATGTGCATCCAAGTGAATACGGCATAATATGTGGAACTTCAGCGAAACAGCCACGTTTGGATACATATTTTGCGCCGTCCGTCACAAGTTCGTTGCCTGCGGCACGACAGGAGGCCTGCACGCAAAAATTGATTTCGTTCATATGCAAGGACATGAGGGCGACCAGTGTGGTGGATGGGATAGGCTTCAGGGAGTTCTGTGAAGCACTGGAACCGAGGTACCGTATCCCTTGTTGTCGTTCATTTAAACCGCTATGCGCAGAGAGCGAGGCGGTGCGGGAGAGGCAGAGAGAGGGAGAAAGAAAGAGTGCGAGTGTGTGCAAGCTCTGCGGTCTTGGCCATTAGTTAATTTACGTATTTTTGTGTAGGTAATATGTTGTTAAATATGTTTAAACTTAAATAAATTACCTATACAAGTAGTTATGTCTCGTTGTATTAATTTGTCCTGTTATTGACGTGCCTAATGCGCAACCAGAAATTCGAATATGTTCGAATATATGTGTTTTTTTAAAGCGAATATTCGAACGTCATTTTTGAGCCATTTTGACAGCCCTAGTGTGTTGTTACATTCTTCAGTGCGACCCTAGCTCCTTTAGTAAACTCCTCATAAAAAGTTTGGAAACGTTATTTCGGTCGATTATTCCTCCCCTTTAATAATACCAATTGGTATTGTATTTTATATCGTTGGAAAGCCTGATTAGTCACCTTTACAACGAGGTACAACTTGTAAGGATCGTGCATTCGTGGAATGAGCAACACAGCTAACCGTGTGGGTAGCGGCCCAAAAAAATGTGCCAAAATCCCCTGCAATATTCTTCTGTTGGTATTCAGTGAGATATCGGAATGAGATTCTGGAGCCAGTGGCGATCCCATATCTCCAGAATCTGGGACCTAACTCCATCCTCCAGGATGACAACGCTCGCCCCCACAGAGGCAGGATCATCACAGAGTACCTCCAATATTGCAGGGGATTTTGGCACATTTTTTTGGGCCGCTACCCACACCGTTAGCTGTGTTGCTCATTCCACGAATGCACGATCCTTACAAGATATAAAATACAATACCAATTGGTATTAATAAAGGGGAGGAATAATCGACCGAAATAAAGTTTCCGAACTTTTTTTGAGGAGTTTATGTTAGTGGTGTGTTCTTGATGTGTGTTCTTCATTTCATAGTTCCTTTGATGTGCTGTCAGTTCATTTCTGTGTGTGATCCGTGTGTATTCAGTGCAGTGTGTGTGTGTGATCCGTGTGTGTTCAGTGCAGTGTGTGTGTGATCCGTGTGTGTTCAGTGCAGTGTGTGTGTGTGATCCGTGTGTGTTCAGTGCAGTCGCGTCAGAGAGTGTGAAATCACAGCTCTGTTCATCCTGTTTCATGACCCCAGGTGTGTGTGTCCGTGTGTGTGTGTGAGTGTGTGTCCGTGCATGTCCGTGTGTGTATCCGACTGCTGAAATTGCTTTTAATTTGATATAAATGTCTGACTGTCTGAGTGACATGAGTTCAGCAGCTGGGCTAATGGTGCCATCAAACTCACCTCTCTTCTGCTGCACTGCCCCACACACACACACACACACACACACACACACGCACACGCACACGCACACGCACACGCACACACACACATGCACAGAAAGACACACAAACACACTCACACACACACACACACACATACACACACACACGCACACACACACATGCACAGAAAGACACACAAACACACTCACACACACACACACACACATACACACGCACACGCACACACACATGCACAGAAAGACACACAATCACACACACACACACGCACAGAAAGACACACAAACACACTCACACACACACACAGAAAGACACACAACACACACGCACACACACACATGCACACATTGACATACACACACACACATACACGCAGATACACACACACACACACACACACTCACACGCACACACACACATGGACACATTGACATACACACACACACACACACACATACACGCACATACACGCACACACACACACACACACACACACACGCACATGCACAGAAAGACACACAAACACACTCACACGCACGCACGCACGCACACACACGCACACACACACACACACAT
>NC_045152.1:14054927-14057427 GCF_900700415.2 Clupea harengus
AATGGGCAGTCCACTAAACCCCAATAAATAGGTACAGGCAATAAATAGTTGTTCTAAATAGCAGGTAAAACACAATGTCTGGCAACCATTGGTAAACTGCCACTGTGACTACGAGGATCGGTCACAAAACTGGCAACCACACAAGCTACTCACGGCAACCGGCAGCGTCAATGACGCCCGAATAGCAATAGCTAGGCCGGTTCCGATGCTCAGTTACACATACAAAGTACCTACGGAGGTCGAAGCCTGCAACAGGCGAGGAAGCACAGGAACCTTCCGTGCCTGATAGAGAAACTCTCCAGGCGGAATACAAGCCTGTAGCAGAGCTGGCTTAGGAGGCGCAATCGCCACGGAGGAAAACTCCTTTATACCAACATCTAAAGATGTAGCCACTCAATTGCAACCAGGCCGCTCGTGGATTCCGGTGCTCCCTTCACAAAACCCCTCTCCATGGATATGTTCCCGTATGCAATAAATACTGCGTTCAATCACGTCGGAGGTTCACGGATTGGTGGAGCTAAAACAGAGGGATAGGACAGCAATCAGTGGACAGCAGAGCGAGAGAGAAAGGAAACAAGGCAATGGGGCAGTCCTACTACACGTCACATCAAACACCTGTGAACTATGGTAACACTACAGCTCATTGGTTACGTTTGTACACACAATCACAGCACTCTTATATTATGCCACTACAACACTGTTTACATCCACAACACTCGTGATTACTGCACACTCTTAAGTTAACAAAGGCTACCCATTACAGAAAATTGTCTTTAAACAACTGTTTTTTGTCGGAACTAATGTAACAACCCAGATACTTGATATTTTTTTCTGCTTCTGAAACTGCTTCAAACTGTCACTGTCCGTTTTGCAAGGGTTTACTACCATCAACTCTGTTTTCCCTATGTTCATTTTGTAGCCTGAGATCTTGGAGAATTTGGCAATGACTTCCATCAAATGTGGTACCGAGGTGTTGACATTAGTTAGGTAAAGTAACAAATCGTCTGCAAATAAGCTTAATTTATGTTGTTTCTTATTAATCCTAAACCACTGATTTCTTTTGTCTCTCGTATTTTTTGAGCCAAAGGTTCAATTGCCAATGCAAATAATGAGGGTGATAAGGGGCATCCTTGGGCTGTGCCTCTACCTAAAGGAAAAGGCACTGACAGTATTCCATTGGTATAAACATATGCTTTAGGAGCTTTGTAACATGTTTTAACCATATTTATGAAATTTGTTGGGAAATTGTAAGCTTCTAAGACTTTAAACAAATAGTGCCATTCTAGTCTATCGAAAGCCTTTTCTGCATCTACTGCTAATAATGACAAATCCTTATTGTACTTCTTTGCATATTGTACCAGCGTAATAGATGTTCTGGTATTGGTTCTTAGGTCCCGATGTTGTATAAACCCGGCTTGGTCGTGATGAATTAGACTAGGTAGAATCTGTAACAGTCTATTGTTTAATATTTTAGTAATGATCTTCTTATCACAATTAATTAAACTTATTGGCCTATAGTCAGAAGGTGTTTCACCTTTCTTTCCTGGTTTTGGTATAACAGAGATGATTGCCTGGTACATCGTTTGAGGTAGACTTTGACTTTTTTGTGCTGTCTGTATCAACTCTATAAATAGGGGATCTATTTTATTCCAAAATGTTGAGTAGAACTCTATAAGTAAGCCATCCATACCTGGAGCTTTCTTTAGGGGAAATTTCTTTATGGCAGATTGTATTTCTGTACTGGAAATGTCTCTATTTAGTTCCTCTTTTTGTTCATAGGATAACTGTTTAAGATTTACTGAATTTAAAAAGGGAAGAGGATCTTGGTCTTTAACCTCAGAAGTATAAAGTTTCTCATAAAACATTCTGAATTTGTCGTTTATGTCTCGATTGTTTATGTGGGTTTTACTTAAGGTTTCATCTTTTAGGGTAATTGGTTGTCTTTTCAAAACTCTCTTTATTAAGGAGCTCAGATGTTTACCTGACTTATTGGCCGCAATGTAATTTATTTTTGTTGAGTTATATTTGTAGTCATCTGCTTTTTTAATTAAGAGGCTATCTAATTTTAATTTTGCTTCCTGTAGTTCCTTGTAACCTTTGCTATTAGCTTGGGTTTTATGTGCTCTTTGAAGGTATTTTATTTCATGTCTTATTATATTTAATTCCTTGTCCAATTCTTTTTTTTTCCTTGCTGCATAGCCTATCATAATACCCCTAATATATGCTTTGAAGGTATCTCAGATTACACCAATATCAGGTTTGTCTTGAGGATCCGCTCTGGTCACATTTGTCTCGATAAATAAGTCAATGTTGCTATTTATACACCTCATAAAGTCCATATCAAGCAAATATTTCCTATTCATTCTCCATGTTCTGTTAGATATTACATTTTCTTTTGGGGACAATGTGAATGAAACAATGGCATGATCAGATATTACAATATCATTAATTTTGCTTGATAGAACCATGTCCAGGTGCTTCTTTGAGATGAATAAGTAGT
>NC_045152.1:14062427-14064927 GCF_900700415.2 Clupea harengus
GTGTGTGTGTGTGTGTGTGTGTGTGTGTGTGTGTGTGTGTGTGTGTGTGTGCTCAGTTTCTTCTGTCCTAGTATAACTGTGTGGTGAGTCTTAAGTCACCACAGTGGTCTCTGGGGCCTCGTTAATGTCTGCTGTCTGCTGAAGGCACTGGCCTGCAGTACTGCATCTGAATGGCCAGTTTAACCAGTGCCATCTCCACACTGATGCTCCCACTCCTGCATGTCTCTCCACACTGATGCTCCCACTCCTGCAGCAACATGTCTCTCCACACTGATGCTCCCACTCCTGCATGTCTATCCACACTGATGCTCCCACTCCTGCATGTCTCTCCACACTGATGCTCCCACTCCTGCAGCAACATGTCTCTCCACACTGATGCTCCCACTCCTGCATGTCTCTCCACACTGATGTTCCCACTCCTGCATGTCTCTCCACACTGATGCTGACACTGATGGTTTGGGGATGTTGGGAGTTTTTAATTACGCAACACAAGTAGGGCAGAAAAGCCGCTGTGATCATTATGAATAATGCCATTTTAATGAACAGCCCATTCCTGCCGAAAGAGTGAGTGAGTGTGTGTCTGTGTTTCAGTTGATTGATTGTGTGTGTGTGTGTGTGTGTGTGTGTGTTTGTGTGTGAGAGGGAGAAAAGGAGAGTGTGAGAATGATGATGATGGAGATTGGAGGCTTTATTTATGAGTCACTCATTGCCCTTCACTGAATCATCAGAGACACACACACACACACACACACACACACAGACACATACACTCCCTTCCCCATCCCTCCTCTCAGCTCTTTCCCTCTCAGTTCCTCTCCTCTCCTCTCCTTTCCTATCTCCCTCTCTCCTCTCCCTCTCCCTCTCCCTTTCCTCTCCTTTTTTCCTTGCTTCTCTTCCCCCACTAATTTCTCCTCCTCCAGTCTCTCCTCTTGGTGTGTCAGTGTATCTGTTTGCCTCTGTGTGTTTGTGTGTGTGTGTGTCCGTGTGTCTGTTTGCCTCTGTGTGTGTTTGTAGTTGGGTTTTTAAATATAGTTTTCTACACATTTCTGTCAGCGTGAGTAACCTAGAAAAATATATCTTATGTAATACAATGGATTTAATTACCTGAATGTACTAATATTATGGCAGAATAAGCCATATCTGATTATTTATGCATTCAGTGTGAAGAAAGAAGGAACTAATACAGTACAATGATGCTGGCACACAGGGATATTATTATGGAACCAAATGGATCAGAGTTAAATATAAAAAAGCTTATGTTTCTGAGTTTAATATAAATATAAATAAAATATAAATATAATATAAAAAGGGCTCATGTTTCCGAGTTAAATATAAATATAAATAAAATGTAAATATATTATAAAAAAGACTCATGTTTCTGAGTCAGCTTGGTGTTGTGTTATGGATCCGGCCCAAGTCTGCTGCCAGGATCTTTGCCTGAGGAAGATCCTATGGGACCAAATAATTGCGAATAATAAAATATTCGGAAAATTCAACCTGTTTTAGTCTAGAACCGTGTGGTGCTCCTTACCCTGTTCTAGTCTAGAACCGTGTGGTGCTCATTACCTTGTTCTAGTCTAGAACTGTGTGGTGTTCCTTACCCTGTTCTAGTCTAGAACCGCACGAGAACTGGACCAGAGTCAGCCCCTATCTGTGCCCTCCATCGTCCAGATATGTTGTTATCATTTAAAGTCTAGTTAACTATTTATAAATAGACACGAGTGCACTTATAAAGCGTTATGATGTCTTTATAACTATTTATAAATAGACACAAGTGCACTCATAAAGCGTTATGATGTCTTTATAACTATTTATAAATAGACACGAGTGCACTCATAAAGCGTTATGATGTCTTTATAACTATTTATAAATAGACACGAGTGCACTCATAAAGCGTTATGATGTCTTTATAACTACCGGTATTTATAAATAGACACGAGTTTCTCCATTGCTCATGCCACTCATATCACCCAACCCTTCATGCATTATGATGCATTATGAGCAGCGTTTGCTGTGAACAGCTGCGCTATAGGAATGTGTTGGAGTGATGAAGAGTGGCTGAGCTGCACATATTTAACAGCAGCACAGTAACATGGCGGCCATCTTTCAGTGATAAACACCTGTGAGTCTGGCTAAAGGCTGAGAATCACTTCTCTTTATGGTGATAAATATTTGGGATTCTGTTTTATTGTAATAAAATGTGGAGGTCAGCACATTGCCTGCAGTCGCACACACACACACCTACACTTACACCCCCCCCCCCCCCCCCCCACAACCAAACACACACACACACACACCCACACGCAGACACACACACACATACCCCCCCCACACACACACACATTACCGCAACCACATTTCTCTCTACCGCATTGCTTCACACAAAGCCACTTTCCCAGCATGCAATATTTATGATGCATTCCCTTAAATCCTCCCAGTGGCTCTGTGTGTGTGTGTGTCTGTGTGTGTGTGCCGCATGTTTTCCTGAGCTAGGGTAGCA
>NC_045152.1:14069927-14074927 GCF_900700415.2 Clupea harengus
GTTGACTTGGCCTTGGTGACTGGTCTTATCATTAGAGGGGTTCTGAAGTCTGTTACAGTTCTCCTGTCATTAGGAATCTTCCTCTGTCTGCTCGAGTTACTGTTCTGAGACCTGTGAGGTGTCTAGTGTGATGAGTGTGGCTCTAGAGCCTATCAGAGTTGTTGTGTCATATGGATCGCTCTGAAGCCTGTTAGAATGTATCATTCCAGTTCTAAAGTGCATGACAATTCACCCTCATTATGCTCTCATTCTCCAGTGTTTGGCTGGTGGAATGTAGAACCCTGTAGAATCCTGCGTCATCAGCATAGTTATGATATAGAATGTAGAACCCTGTAGAATCCTGCGTCATCAGCATAGTTCTGATATAGAATGTAGAACCCTGTAGAATCCTGCGTCATCAGCATAGTTCTGCGGCTCGTTAGCATGCTGCTGTGACATGGCTGAGTGGCGTATAATTAGGCAGGTGGCAGCGCCCCCCTCTTGCCTGAGCGTGATCTGAGGGCTGGGGTGTCGCTAACGAGCTCTGGGGTGTCGGCCCACACACAGGGGCCTCTGTCAGCTTAACGAGCGCCTGCCTGCCTGCAGTCAGAGTGTGTGGGGGAGGACCAGTGTGCTCAGGTAATCACCTGCTCTTCACTTGCAGTCAGCACTTCAGTCTGCTGAATAGTGTCTCTGAGAGGAGAAGATCAGGGGGGAGAAGATCGGGGGGCGGGGGGGAGTTACACTGGGGAGTCACTGGGGGGGGGTTACACTGGGGAGTCACTGGGGGGGGGGTTACACTGGGGAGTCACTGTGGGGGAGAGTTTAAACTGGGGGGTCACTTGGGTGGGAAGTTTACAGCATTGCTGGGTTGAAAAGATCACTGAAACATTGCCGTTGAGAAATCTAAAAATGAAATGCATTTTTATACTTCTTTTATATTTGTATGGCTTTTCTTTAACTATGTACATATTGGTATATAGTTAGTATATCAGTTGTTGTGCTCCTTGTGTCCAGCCCTTGACCTTTAGTATTAGCATATTAGCGTTGTTGTGGCCTGGTGTAACAGTACAGCTAGTTCACCTTTAACAGAACTCTCTGGTGTAACAGTTCAGCTACCTCACCTTTAACAAAACTCTCTGGTGTAACAGTTCAGCTACTGCACCTTTAAGAGAACTCTCTGGTGTAACAGTACAGCTAGTTCACCTTTAACAGAACTCTGTAACAGTACAGCTAGTGCACCTTTAACAGAACTCTCTGGTGTAACAGTACAGCTACTGCATACTGCACCTTTAACAGAACTCTCTGGTGTAACAGTACAGCTACTGCATACTGCACCTTTAACATAACTCTCTGGTGTAACAGTACAGCTACTGCACCTTTAAGAGAACTCTCTGGTGTAACAGTACAGCTACTTCACACAGAACTCTCTGGTGTAACAGTACAGCTAGTGCACCTTTAACAGAACTCTCTGTCTTGAAGAAGACATGCAGATGTTTGTGGAACTCTCACTCCCATAGATTACAAAGGCCTCTCCCAAAGGCCACTCCCAAAGGCCACTCCCAAAGGCCTCTCCCAAAGGCCACTCCCAAAGGCCTCTCCCAAAGGCCTCTCCCAAAGGCCTCTCCCAAAGGCCACTCCCAAAGGCCTCTCCCAAAGGCCACTCCCAAAGGCCTCTCCCAAAGGCCTCTCCCAAAGGCCTCTCCTATCGGCCTCTCGTGTCTCAAAACAGAATGGATTATTGGTAGGATTCCATCAATTCAGTCAATCTAGTCAATTCCGGTAAAATTCCAACAATTCCTTCACAAACTGCCTACTGTTTAGTTCTATAGAGAACTGCCCTATTGCATTTCATTTCTCTCTTGTCCACTCAAATGACTAGACCTGAACGAGGTTTGGGTAATGTTCTTCATGTTCCCTATTCTCCCAGTCTCTCTTGTGATTCTCCAATCTCACATCCCTGTTTGTCCTGTGATTCGAATCTAATCGCCTCTTTCCTGCTGTGGTTCCGTAATCTAATCTCCCCTTTCCTGCTGTGGTTCCGTAATCTAATCTCCCCTTTCCTGCTGTGTTTCTGTAATATAATCGCCCTGTTTCTGCTGTGGTTCCCTAATCGCCCTGTTTCTTTTTACGTCCAGATCTGGGATACAGCAGGGCAGGAGCGATTCAGGAGTGTGACACACGCTTACTACCGAGACGCTCATGGTGAGTTCACACACACACACACACACACACACACACACACACACACACACACACACACACAGGAGCGATTCAGAAGTGTGACACATGCTTACTACCGAGACGCTCATGGTGAGTTCTGTCTATATCACACACACACACTCTCTCACACACACACACACACACACACACACACACACACACACACATACACACATACACATATACACACACACACTGTGTCTGTGTCTGTTTGTGTGTGTGTGTGCACTTGTTTATGTGCTTGTGTGTGTGTGTGTGTGCTTGTGTGTCATGCTAATATCCACCAGTTAGGGCATGAAAAGCTTCTCCATCTCTGTCTCTGTTCCTACATCTTTCTTCCGGTATCTCCCACCCTTCCTCTCTCTCTTTCCCTCCATCCTTCACTCTCTTTCCCTTGCTCTCCCTCTTTCCCTCTTACCCTCTCTCCGTTCCTCCCCCAACCCACCCCATCTCTCTATTTCCGTCTATCCTTCTCTCTCTTTTTCTTTCTCTCTGTCCAGGCTAAGGACATTCCCATGTGAACAGTGTGTGAGTGATCGAGTGAGTGAGAGGGTGAGTGAGTGAGTGAGTGAGAGTGTGAGAGTGTTTGTGTGTGTGTGGGAATCCATGTGAACAGTGAGTGAGAGTGTTTGTGTGTGTGTGTGGGAATCCATGTGAACTGTGAGGAGTGAGTGTGTGGTGTTTGCTGGTTCTGTTTTGGCCCAAACCCGATGATTTCACACAGATGGGCAAATAGGCAGAGCTGTTAGGAGTGTGGTGTAGAGCTGTTAGGAGTGTGCCTGTGTGTATGTGTGTGTGTGTGTGACGGGCAGAGCTGTTAGGAGTGTGGTGTAGTCAGAGCTGTTAGGAGTGTGTGTGTGTCGGGCAGAGCTGTTAGGAGTGTGTGTGTGTGTGTGTGTGAGCTGTTAGGAGTGTGGTGTAGTATGGCAGAGCTGTTAGGAGTGTGGTGTAGAGCTGTTAGGAGTGTGTGTGTGTGTGTGTGTGTGTGTTAGGGGTGGGCGATATGACCAAAATCTTCTATCACGGTATTTGTAATTTTATATCACGGTTACGGTATATATCACGGTTTATTATACGTAGGGTGACCAGATTTGGGTTTTTGAAAAAGAGGACACTTTAGCGGTGGCGAAATGTGTCCACAGACATTTATTTATTGACCCTTAAGAACACTAAGGTGCAGAAACAATACTGCCTCAATAGGCTATTGGCCTAAGCAATAGTGGCCAGTATCCATTGAATCTTTAAATAGTAAAATGAAAGCAAAGAGTATGTAAAAAAAAAAAAAAAAATAATCTTTCTGTGGCATTTAGTCCAGTGCTTATGTTTCAGTGGTTCTTTAATGTACTTTCAGAAGATAACGCAAGTGTTAAAACTTTCTTTTCAATGTGTGTCCATATGTTAACGCAATAATGATGAGATATTTTCTTTATATGGCCACATATTAAAACAAGAAAATTAAGAAGTTGGCCATTACACATAGACATATATACATAGACGCTGCATTGACCGCCTCAGCCCGTTGCTGCGACGTGCTAACGTGATGACGAGGTGATGACTGGCCTGTAAACAGACGCAAGTAAATGATGGAGCTGCGGTTTTTCTGGATAAAAAGCATTATAGCGTTTATATTTCTCAACCGATTTCACTGAGTCGTTTTTATATTCAAGGGTTTACGATCTATGATCAAAAAAAGTTTTGTCTCCATGTTACTTAGAATCTCGTTGGTTTGGCCGTAATCGCCGTTGACATACATACATGTATATGTCTATGATAATCGCTGCTAGACACTCACTGTTCTTGTGCTCTCACAGCTCATTCACTTTGAAATACTGAAAAGAAATCTAAACTATCAAAATAGTGCATCTTTAACTACTAATATTTGACCATCATTGAGAAAAATGGAACAGAATCTGCAAATAAATGCCTACACTAAACACTTTTCAGTCCATATTTTTCAGTATATTGAATCTTTCCTAACAGTCGAGGATTACTCAACAAGTAGGCATGACAGTCCTAAAAATTGTACCCGGGTATCGTATTATACGGCTCTTCAGAATGTTCAAAAAAGTTCCGTTGATTTGAATGGGCCACCCCAACGTTCGCAGGTCTGTAATTTCTTTATTTTCACTGCTGCGAAAATGTAATGACCGCTGACCATCTTTCATATCATTCATATCAACGTAACGGGAAGTAATGGGTTGCTAGACAACACCTGAAACTTTAGAGTTCTATTTGCCTGAAGAAAAAAAAATTCTCAGCAGAAATCACAAAACGGCAACAAAATCGTTAAAGAGGTATTTTTGGAGGAATATCGTTTTGGCGAGTATAATAAGAGGGATGATGTATAGTTCGGAGGTCATTATCTAAAAATAAATCGATTGGATTTCAAAATAAGAGTATACCGCGGTTGAAACGGTATGGCCAAATCTCTCCCGGTAGACACATTTCTACCGTTGCACGGTATATACCGTCATACCGCCCAGCCCTAGTGTGTGTGTGTGTGTGTGTGTGTGTGTGTGTGTGTGTGTGTGAAGGTCAGAGCTGTTAGGAGTGTGGTGTAGTCGGTCGTGTATCGCTGCCTCTGAGTCACACACACTTAAGTGTAGGAGCCTGAGGGAGATGTTGTGTTTAGGTGTGACTGTGTGTGTTACTGAGGGAGTGTGTGTTTGGTGTTTGTATATGATATATCAGGGACCGGTGTGTGAGTGTGTGTGTAAGTGAGAGTGAGTGTTACTGAGGGAGTGAGTGTTTGGGGGAATGGGAGTGTGTGCTTCTGTGTTAAGCTACGTGTGTGTCTA
>NC_045152.1:14094927-14099927 GCF_900700415.2 Clupea harengus
AAGGTGTGTGTGTGGCCCCTTGGTGCTGGGAGCTCTCTCGGAGATGAAATCATAGTGGTTTGTGCGCTGACAGACTTCAGGCGTCGTATTCTGATTGCTTCACAGATGCAGCCACAGGCATGCTTATCAGTGTCACATGAAACTCAAACTCTCTCTGTGTCTGATACACACACACACACACACACACACACACACACACACACACACACACACACACACACACACACCTGCATACACACACACGCACACAACACTTTCACACACACGTACACACACCTGCACACACACGTACACACACCTGCATACACACACAACACTTCCACACACACGTACACACACCTGCATACACACACATGTGCCACACTCTCTGTGCGGTGATGTCATGATCTCCCTATCGCGTTCAGTCAGCACCACTGAGCTCTTTAGGATGTCTGCTGCCAACACAGCAAGTGCTAAACATGACAAGGATTCTCCATCATGGTTTATGTAGAGACCTAGTCTCTGTCTGACCTAGTCTCTGTCTGTCTGTCCTAGTCTCTGTCTGTCTGTCCTAGTCTCTGTCTGTCTGTCCTAGTCTCTGTCTGTCTGTCTGTCTGTCCTAGTCTCTGTCTGTATGTCTGTCCTAGTCTCTGTCTGTCTGTCTGTCTGTCCTAGTCTCTGTCTGTCTGTCTGTCTGTCCTAGTCTCTGTCTGTCTGTCCTAGTCTCTGTCTGTCCTAGTCTCTGTCTGTCTGTCCTAGTCTCTGTCTGTCTGTCCTATTCTGTCTGTCCTACTCTCTGTTTGTCTGTCTGTCCTAGTCTCTGTCTGTCTGTCTGTCTTATTCTGTCTGTCCTAGTCTCTGTCTGTCTGTCCTAGTCTCTGACTGTCTGAGTCTCTGAGAGGACAAATGTTAGCGCTTCTCTGTCCCAACGTCCATCAGTCTATGGCAGCCAGCTGGGGTGATTTAGTATGTGTATGTAGGCTGTCTAAAACAGCAGTGCTGATTGGCTTAGGCTGTCTAAAACAGCAGTGCTGATTGGCTTAGGCTGTCTAAAACAGCAGTGCTGATTGGCTCAGGCTGTCTAAAACAGCAGTGCTGATTGGCTTATGCTGTCTAAAACAGCAGTGCTGATTGGCTTATGCTGTCTAAAACAGCGTTGCTGATTGGCTTAGGACAGTGGTCACCAACCTTTTTTGGCCAAAGATCACAACCTCTGCCGTGGTGACAGGCAAGATCTACCTATTGAGGCGTTGAGAGAAAAAGACTGTCCAGACTCCATTGTAATTGAATGAAATTAAACACTTTGGTCCAGCTTTAAAATTGATGTGACCAAGAACACACTAAATCACTTAATTTCAGTGCAACATAAAAAGGAAAATATTTGTTAACCGCACACAATATGAACAAGAAAAAACACATTTGCAATGAGCAGGCTGGATATGAACTGCTTCATTTATCAACTGAAGTTTCAGATCATTTGACAGTTGTTTTGAGGCCCCCATGTTGCCACTCTTCAGAGGAGAATCAAGGAGAAACACATCTTGCAATTGGCTACCTTAGATAGTTTTTCTAATGATTGAATGCACCTTTCTATGGAATTGAAGGCTTAACAAGCTAATCAGACTAATTATGTCTTGCAATTATTCAGTATTGAGTAGTTACAGGTATTCAAATCATGAAAATGATTAGGGTACCTAAATATTTGCACAGCCTATTTTTCACATTTTATTTCATTTCACACAATACTGCTACACTAAATATCTTTGTCTGGAAAACACCCCAGTACTCAGTGAAAATTAATAATATAGCACTGTGATCTTTTTTTGGTGAAGACAGAGTAAATTATCATGCAGCCTCAGAGGGGTGCCAAAACTTTTAATACGACAGTATGCGTGCGTATTAATATTTCGAAAACCAACGCGGAATGAAGTGGGAGTGGCCGATAACTAAGCGCACTCATGTAATGTTTCACCCTTAACATTAATATTAATATTTAGAAACACGTTACAGTGTTAAACGAGTCGTAGAAGTTAAAATAGACAAATATCTGTCTGGAAAACCGTTCTTTTGGGTAAGCTAATACATAACGTTAATCTATAAATAGAGGATATCGTTTTTTTTTAACAAACTGGCCGATAACCAACATAACAACGACATCCAAGAGAGCTCGAGGATGTTATGCACGCGAGTTGAGCCTAGTTGCGAGCTGTCAGAATGTTGGAAATCTCTACATTGGGCAGACATTCTGCAACTTTACCCAATCCGACTGAACTCTTCCGACAGTACTCGACAATGACCAACAAACACCAACTGCTGGCGCACGCTGACCCAACTGTTGGTGTTTGTTGGCGTTTGTCGGGGCAGTGTGCAAGCTGCTTTAGAAGGGGCATTTAGTGGGACGGGCTAAATTTGTGAGAAATAGTTGGTGATTACGTTCACACCAACTCTACGGACATCCTCGGATTTAAATAGCTGGCGTTCATGAATCAGGCGGAGATCTTTTCTGACGTTGGTCTTCCGAAATCCGTAAGAAAACATTTCAGAAGACACTTCAGAAAATGTCGCGATCGACGGGTTGGCAACCTCTGGCTTAGGTTGTCGAAAACAGCAGTGCTGATTGGCTTGTCCTATCTGAAACAGCGTTGCTGATTGGCTTAGGCTGTCTAAAACAGCAGTGCTGATTGGCTTATGCTGTCTAAAACAGCAGTGCTGATTGGCTTATGCTGTCTGAAACAGCGTTGCTGATTGGCTCAGGCTGTCTAAAACAGCGTTGCTGATTGACCTAATGTATGCTAACGTGAGGGATGCATACAAAGCCACACCACTTCCCCCCTTAGGGAAATCCGATCACAATCTGGTTTTCCTACAACCCAAATATACACCAAAAGTGCGCAGGCAACCAACCACCACGCGCTCCTTCAGGAAATGGTCTTCTGAGGCAGAGGATGCCCTCAGGGACTGCTTCGAGTCAACTGACTGGAGTGTGCTGCAGGACTCTTTTGGAGAGGACATTGAAGGGGTCACACACTGCACTACTGACTACCTGAACTTCTGTATGGACATTGTCGCTCCCACTAAAACGGTGCGCTGCTTCCCTAACAACAAGCCCTGGATTACCTCTAATGTAAAGCATCTCCTCAACAGGAAAAAGAGGGCTTTCAAAGAGGGGGGCCAGGAAGAGAGGAAGCGCGTACAGGGAGACCATGCTGAGAGAGGCAAAGGACTAATACAGAAGGAAGGTGGAGCAGAAGCTGCAGGAGAACAATATGAGAGAGGTGTGGGATGGCATGAAAACCATCATAGGCTGCAAGAAGAGCAGCAGCTCTGTAGAGGGGGATGTGGTGAGAGCACACCAGTTTAACCAGTTTTACAACAGGTTTGACAACCCAGCTCCAGGTGTTAGTGACTGTCTAACACCTATTCCTGCATCCCCCCCATCAGCTGCTGCTAACTGCTCACCTCACGCCACAACCACCCCACCCCTCCCCCCTGCTCTGATCACAGCCAGTGGCCCCACTCCCTCCAGCTTCAAGCCCTGTGCCACGCTCCACAGCTGCACCCCCCCCCCCCCCCCCAGGCGACCACACAGAGCCCTCCCCCCCACCATCACGGCGGTTCAGGTCACAGGAGAGCTGAGGAGACTGCGCCCCAGAAAAGCAGCCGGCCCTGATGGAGTCTGTCCAAGACTCCTCAAGGCATGCGCGGTGGAACTGGGTGAGCCTCTGCAGCATCTCTTCAACCTGAGCCTCCAACTGGGGAAGGTCCCTGCACTGTGGAAAACTTCCTGCCTCATCCCCATCCCGAAGAAGCCGCACCCCAGAGAGCTGAATGACTTCAGGCCAGTCGCTCTTACATCACACATATCCAAGACCATGGAACGACTGCTGCTTCACAACCTCAGACCTCAGGTACGCCATGCACTTGACCCGCTGCAGTTTGCCTACCAGGAGAAGGTGGGCGTGGAAGATGCCATCGTCTACCTTATGCACAGGGCTCACTCTTATCTGGACAAGGGGAAAGGTGCTGTGAGAATCATGTTCTTTGATTTCTCCAGTGCCTTTAACACCATCCAGCCCCTCCGACTGAGTGACAAGCTTGTGCAGATGGGTGTGAACGTCCACCTGGTATCCTGGATCACCGACTACCTGACGGAGAGGCCACAGTTTGTCAGGCTGAAAGACTGCGTTTCTGAGACTGTGTTGTGCAGCACCGGCACTCCACAGGGGACTGTGCTCTCACCTGTCCTGTTCACCCTGTACACATCAGACTTCACCTACAACACGGAGTCATGCCACATCCAGAAGTTCTCTGATGACTCTGCTGTTGTGGGATGTATCAGGGATGGACAGGAGGGTGAGTACAGGAGCCTGGTGGACAACTTTGTGCAGTGGTGCAGACACAACCACCTGCAGCTGAACACCTCTAAGACCAAGGAGATGGTGGTGGACTTTAGGAGGTCTCAGCCTCCTCTGCTACCAGTCTCCATCGAGGGGGTCAGTGTGGAGGTGGTCAACACTTACAAATACCTAGGAGTGCATCTGGACAATAAACTGGACTGGTCAGCCAACATTGATGCAATCTACAAGAAGGGTCAGAGCCGTCTCTACTTCCTGAGGAGGTTGAGGTCCTTCAATGTCTGCAACAAACTCCTGCGCATATTTTACCAGTCGGTGGTTGCCAGCGTCCTCTTTTATGCTGTGGTGTGCTGGGGAGGCAGCATTAAGAAGAGGGATGCGGGGCGACTGGACAGGCTGGTGAGGAAGGCGGGAGCTGTTGTGGGCACCGAACTGGACTGCCTCACAACGGTGGCGGAGAGAAGGACCCTGAGTAGGTTGCTGACTATCTTGGATAATGTCCACCACCCACTACACAGTACTGTCAACAGACAGAAGAGCATATTCAGTGGCAGACTCCTGTCACTGTCATGCTCATCGGACAGGCTGAGGAAGTCCTTTGTCCCCAGGGCCATTCAGCTTTTCAACGCCGCGCAGAAGGGGAGGGGGAGGGAGATGGACTTCTCT
>NC_045152.1:14102427-14124927 GCF_900700415.2 Clupea harengus
TACTGGCCCGACTCCCGGTGTAATCCCTATTGCCTGTGCAATCACCTGGCCTATTGTTGGAGCACAATGACTCTGATTACTGCACACTTAGAGAGAGAGAGAGAAAGAGGGAGGGAGAGAGAGAGAGGGGGGGGGGAGAGAGGGGGGAGAGAGAGAGAGAGGGAGGGAGAGAGAGAGGGGGGAAGGAGAAAGAACACAACACACAGATACACACACATACACACATACACACGTGCCCACAAACACATACACACGTGCACACACACACACACACACACACACACACACACACACACACACATGCACACACACAGAGGGTCATTAGAGCTCATCAGAGCTTTGTGTGTGTGAGACAGAGCCTCATGCCTCATGCCATGCAGTCCCAGGGATTAAAGTATTCCGGCACCGTGCCGGATTTCCGGCGTGCGGTGTTTGGCTGCGAAAAAAATTCTTATATTAAAAAAAAAAAAAAAAAAACACGTCTCGATATCATCACCATCACTTTCGAGTTTATGAGTTTGTCTGCCAATGAAATGAAAGCAACACAACTCTCCCGCTCTCAAAATAACATTATTAGCCAATCAGAAGTAGATTGGGGCGGGTCTTGGGGAAATGTGCTTCAAACACCGACTTTTCTCTATCGCTCTGCCTAGCGTAGATGCCCGAGTAGAAAGACACCACACCAAAGGAGAGTAGGATGGAAAGTAAGTTCATGAAAATAAATGGCGCTGGGCATGGATAGAAGAAATGGGAAGGGAAGGACAGTAAGCCTTTTGGTAGCTGGTGTAAGAAGTTAAGAGAAGCAGGTGCTTGCTTCTGCACTTTGTGCTCGAGAAAGCTAATATAGCCTATGCAACTAGCTAGCTCTCCAACACACAACGCCTTTACCGGGAGCAACATCCACAGCGGCATGTTTTCCTTAAATGTCGACGAAGCCACCAACAAGTACATGGACAAAGTCCTGTTTTGTATTTATTTCCCAACATTAAAGTTACCAGTTCTTGTAACATTTTAATGTTTTGTTTGTTATTTATTTTATTGATATATTTTCTATTAATTTCCTAGTATTTAATTTACGATTATTTCTTTTGAACAAAGTAATTATGGAAATGTTGCAATATAAAACTACATTATTATCTACAGTTCACTGTTGCACTTTAACAGTTTAAAAAGTAAATCGCTGTCCTTTTTCATATATCCTCAATTAAATGGTTGCAAATCAAATCTTCTTCCACTGACATACCCTTATAACATGTCACCTTGTAATTGACCGATCGCGAAACTCCTCCCTAGAACGGCCCTCGTCCAATCATACCTTAGCAACCGCTACTAAGAGAAGAAGGTCCGACAACTTTGAGGTCTGAGCAGCATGGTGAAGCAGTGTGCTTACGGGACTTTAAGATCTGACACAGAGATTAGAGGGATGCGTCGTTTTTTTCTCGCATTTCCTAAGCCCAAAACACGAGAGGAAAGGTGCCGGCGGTGGATTAAACAGTGTGGGAGACCACACTCTCAACTCAATAGATCGAAAAACACACATATGTCTGCTCCAAAGTAAATGAAGCTGCTTGCAGCTAGCTATGATATCTATCTAGCGAACTACGCTATCGCTAGGTATGATAACTAACTGTCTAGTTGAGAGAACATCCCCAAACAGTTATGGTTCATGACAACGTGTATTATTACCACTACAAGTACATAACTAGTCTCTCCAACTAAAGTGTTAATGTTAAAATCAAAATGTTACCGTCAAAATGTTAATGTTACCGTCTGTAAAATTGCACGCTGAGCTATCCTAGCTAGCGATAGCAAACGCCAGCATTGAACAGAACACTTTGTATTTATGCTTGATACAACATTGAACAGAACTTTTAACGAACACTTTGTATTTATGCTGCTGGCGTTTGCTATCTCTGGCTAGGATAGCTCAGCGTGCAATTTTACAGACGTAACATCAACATCGCTAGCTAGGATAGCTCAGCGTGCAATTTTACAGACGGTAATATTAACATTTTAACATTAACACTTTAGTTGGAGAGACCAGCTCGAGCTTAACATACTGTATCAATGTTGAACAAAAGGCCATTATGAAGTTTTTTTATTTTAATCTTTGTGGCATTTTGTGAATGGGCAACCTACTCCTGAGTATCCCAAGGTATGCATAAGGCACAACCTGAGAGCAATAACCTGGCGATCTGATACAAAGCCATAGCTTTACATCAGGATCGTCAGTTTACAAGCAAGTTATCACTACAGTGAATGTGAAATACTTTCAGCAACATGCACACACATCCCTTGAACAATAACGTTACTAGTAGCTATCTTGATCCACACTGGTACATCACTGTACTGTTCTCTAGATTGTCACCATCCTAGCTAGCTAGATAGACAGATACCTCCAGAGACAGAATAAATAATAAGAATAAAGAATCTTTGTAGGTTATTAGCTAGCTTGAAATATTATATACATATCTTACCCAGTGGTGAAATAACATGACTAGTCTACAAGGCTGTGCTGGTTGCATTTAATGAAGAGGTCGTGGGGTTTCTCATTTTTTTTATTGAGACCTGTATGCTTATGCTTCGATTATTGTTGTGTCCACTTCGTTGTTGATGTTAATATTTTGGATATATCCTTCCACTGCATATTGCAGTCCCTTGATCTGGAGGATATCGCGGAGTTATTACTCCAAAAATCATCACTCACACTGACAGCTATAGCGCTTGTCCCCGTACTCGCCATGGCTTTTGGCTTGACAGTTCCGGGAATTGTGTCGGACGTAGCAACAGTAACTAAGGGGGCGGGGCCCTGGCGATCGGTCAATTGTAAGTCATCTTGTAACCTTTCAAGGACAAAGCTTAGCAGCAAAACTTGATATCAAAAGAAATCGTAAATGCCACATGTGTTAGTACCATATTGTAGTGAGGTGGAGGACTATTTAGTCCAGGCAAAATAGCGTTTTACGACAGACTAATTGTAAAAGAATTTTTTTCAGCATAGATCATTTCTATGAGGTGTCCAGAACAACATACTAAAAGTCCTAAGAAATCCTAGTTGAGGAAATATGTTTAATTCTCATCAATCTGAGATGTGTGCTAATAATGCATTGCAAAAATACACCTCAAAAATGTATTTTTTTTCCTTTACTCCTATCAAAATGAAACTTTACACAATGAAAGTACCCATGGAAAGTAAAACAATTTGTATTACAAGTTTCTTTTGAAATTAATTTGTATATGCAAATGAGCTATACACTAATCGAATATGCCCAAAATACATCCAAATAGGCTTATTTTTTTCCTTTACTCCTACCACAATAAAACTTTACAGAGTAAAAGTATACATGAAAAGTAACTTTTTTTGTATTACAAGTTTCTTTTGAAATTAATTTGAATATGCACATGAGCTCCACACTTATTGAATATGTCCATAGGCAGAAACACCTTCATATGTATGACAAATACATCGGCCCAATCTTCATCCAATCATCCTACTGCCAATGGGAGATGGCAATGCTGCTTTTAGACTGGCCTCTAACCTGAAAACTGCCTGGCTTGGTAGTACCTGCCAGGGGTATGGTGTTTCTGCCTATGCAATTAGGACATATTCAATAAGTGTGATGCTCATGTGCATATTTAAATTCATTTAAAAAGAAACTTGTAATACAAAAAAAGTTACTTTTCATGTATACTTTTACTATGTAAAGTTTTATTGTGGTAGGAGTAAAGGAAAAAAATAAGCCTATTTGGATGTATTTTGGGCATATTCGATTAGTGTATAGCTCATTTGCATATTAAAATTCATTTTCAAAGAAACTTGTAATACAAAAAATGTTACTTTTCATGGGTACTTTCATTGTGTAAAGTTTCATTTTGATAGGAGTAAAGGAAAAAAATTACATTTTTGAGGTGTATTTTTGCCATGCATTATTAGCACACATCTCAGATTGATGAGAATTAAACATATTTCCTCAACTAGGATTTCTTAGGACTTTTAGTATGTTGTTCTGGACACCTCATAGAAATGATCTATGCTGAAAAAAATTCTTTTACAATTAATTCTATTATTGGCTCCAAAAAGGGTTAATTTGCCTGGCCTAATTACTGACCTTTCTTGGGATTGCAGTTTCAAAAGTCTCACCATAATCTGCAATCATTCATTTCTAAATGTTTGTTTGTTTGTTTGTTTGTTTTTTTTACCCTGCGAATGTGTCCATGCCAAGGGAAGACAACCCCCCCCCCCCCCCCCCCCCCTCCCACACACAAAAAAAAGTTCAGGCTCAGGATTTTTTTTTTGCTTTAAACCCTGCAGTCCCTCTCTACCTGTGTGTCTCAGCAGGAGACGGCAGTCAAGAGACTCCTGCAGACACGTGTGTGTGTGTGTGTGTACCCCACCTGTGGGAGAGAGGAGAGACTCCTGCAGACACATGTACGTGTGTGTGTGTGTGTGGGTGTGAGTGTGTGGGTGTGTGTGTGTACCCCACCTGTGGGAGAGAGGAGAGACTCCTGCAGACACGACACATGTACGTGTGTGTGTGTGTGTGTGTGTGTGTGTGTGTGTACCCCACCTGTGGGAGAGAGGAGAGACTCCTGCAGACACGTGTGTGTGTGTGTGTGTGTGTGTGTGTGTGTGTGTGTGTGTACCCCACCTGTGGGAGAGAGGAGACTCCTGCAGACACATGTACGTGTGTGTGTGTGTGTGTGTGTGTGTGTGTGTGTGTGTGTGTGTACCCCACCTGTGGGAGAGAAGAGAGACTCCTGCAGACACGTGTGTGTGTGTGTGTGTGTGTGTGTGTGTGTGTACCCCACCTGTGGGAGAGAGGAGAGACTCCTGCAGACACATGTGTGTGTGTGTGTGTGTGTGTGTGTGTGTATGTACCCCACCTGTGGGAGAGAAGAGAGACTCCTGCAGACACGTGTGTGTGTGTGTGTGTGTGTGTGTGTGTGTGTGTGTGTGTGTGTACCCCACCTGTGGGAGAGAGGAGAGACTCCTGCAGACACATGTACGTGTGTGTGTGTGTGTGTGTGTGTGTGTGTGTGTGTGTGTGTGTGTGTGTGTATGTACCCCACCTGTGGGAGAGAAGAGAGACTCCTGCAGACACGTGTGTGTGTGTGTGTGTGTGTGTGTGTGTGTGTACCCCACCTGTGGGAGAGAGGAGAGACTCCTGCAGACACATGTACGTGTGTGTGTGTGTGTGTGTGTGTGTGTGTGTGTGTGTGTGTGTGTGTGTACCCCACCTGTGGGAGAGAGGAGAGACTCCTGCAGACACATGTACGTGTGTGTGTGTGTGTGTGTGTGTGCGTGTGTGTATGTACCCCACCTGTGGAAGAGAGGAGAGACTCCTGCAGACACATGTACGTGTGTGTGCGCGTGCGTGCGTGTGTGTGTGTGTGTGTGTGTATGTACCCCACCTGTGGGAGAGAGGGGGGGGTAGAGAGAGGAGAGTGTGTGGGTGTGGGTGTGTGTGGGTGTGTCAGACCTGATAAAGTTATCAGTAGTGTGTTCTGTCAGGTTTGAAGAGCAGGGAGGGATGTTTATAGACTAAGAGGCCCTTTCTTAGATGCTAAAGTATGGCTTTGGATTTCCATTGAGAAGCTTTAGGATGCCATTATCCTCCATGTGTGAGAAGAAACTACTGCAGCACACTTCCTGGAAGAGCAAGAGACAGGAACATCTCTGTATTTGAGTGCCCCCTGTGTTCAATCTGTGGTATTACAGGGTGACTGTCCTGTGTGATCACTCGGTCCAGAGCTGTTTTCTTTTTGCCCATTCTCAATCCATTCTGTTTTTCTTTCTCCCCACCCCTCTCTCTCCTCCCTCCCTCTCTCTCTCTCTCTCTCTCTCACTCTTTCCCTGTCATCCTTATCTCTCTCTCTCTCTTTCCTCCCTCCCTCTCTCTCTCTCTCTCCCTCTTTCCCTGTCATCCATCTCTCTCTCTTTCTCTCTCTCCTCCCTCTCTCTCTTTCTCTCTCTCTCCCTCTTTCCCTGTCATCCTTATCTCTCTCTCTCTTTCTCAGGCGTGGTTGACAGAGGTTCATGAGTTTGCCCAGAAGGATGTGGTACTAATGCTCCTAGGGAACAAGGTGAAAATACACACACACACAATCATATGACCACACATAACAACAACAGTAACACACACACACACAGACACACACACAATCATATGACCACTGTGATGGCCCAGCCGGTGAGCAGTGCCCCACATGGCCGAGTACAGCCAAACGAAGGCAATTAAGAGGCATGGTGTTGGATGGGCGGTACTACCCCAGAGGATTCTCATAGGGAACTCCTCCCCACCCAGGTGTCTCTGGTTGTACCTCCCAGGTGCACTAAATCAATCAGGCAATCAGGAGCCTTTTTAAACTCAACCAGAGGATTACGGAAGCCAGACTGTCTTGAGCTACTGAGGAGTGAGAACCAGACGCCTTCCAAGACAGTCTCAGGGTAAGAGGCCCGTGGCCTGCCTTTTGTATTCCTGAAGAGGATTAATCGTTGTTTCTGTATCTCTTGCCTCAGGAAGAGCCAGACGGAGCCCCTGATGCCGACTGCCAGTCCGGTGAAGCTTTTTGAGTTACCTTTGTGCGCCCCCTCCCTTTTCCCCCTCAGTTTGTAAAATAAACTCCTGAGTTACATTCACCGCAACCCCTGTTTCTGACTGCTCTTTTCCAGTTTGTGTACCCACTGTTTACCCTTGTAAGGCCAGGCTCCCACATATGGTGGAGAATGCGGGCATTCTGAGTCTTCGCTATCAGTGGGTATACCGAGTTGGAATAGAGCACGTCGGATCAGAGGAGAAGGTCGAACATGGAAGAGATCTTGAAAGCCATTCTGACCTCGCAAGCCAATCTGCAGACAGCTGTAGTAGAGCTGTGTAGAGCAACAGGAAAACCGAAAGAGCGAAAGCCAAAAGAGGTGCTGACTAAACTGACGCCAGATGATGACGTCGAGACCTATATTACCCTGTTTGAAAGGGCGGCAACGAGAGAGAAATGGCCAAGAGCAGAATGGGCGAACAACCTTATGCCTTTCTTGACCGGCGAAGCTCAGAAAGCCTGTCGGGATCTTTCAGCTGCAGATGCCGTGAGTTTCGATAAGGTAAAGACTGCCATCCTAGCTCAATATGGACTTAGCCTCCCTGCCAAGGCACAGCGAGTGCATGACTGGAGCTACGACCCTTCTCTCCCCGTCCAGGCACAGGTGATGGGTCTAGTCCGTCAAACCAGGAGCTGGCTGGAAGAAGCAGAAGGGCCGCCCATAGTGGACAGAGTGGTGATTGATCGGTGTATACGGGGCTTGCCAAACGATGCCAAGAGGTATGTCGCCCAGCAGGGGCCTCCCAATGTAGACACGTTAGTAGCCTTATTAGAAAATCACCGGGTGATGGCTAGTCTGATGCGGTCAGAAAATAACAAGCCAAACAATTCTAAAGCCAAGACAGAGAGAGAGATGGTAGGCAAAGCTTTCAGTTCCCCACCAGCCCGAACGCCCTCTGGCTGGACCGGACCGGCTGCAAGACGAACCCAGTGGCCTCCAGTCCCACGATGTTTTTCCTGTGGCAGAGAGGGACACCTAGCCAGAGAGTGTCCTGATCGGGATGAGCCGATGCCGACAGCCGGGTCTACCGATAACAAGGGCCTCTACTGCCACCACCTCACTACCTGTTGGGCCCATGAGGGAGCACCAGCCCCAAAGTTTCCGGTGAAGATTGCTGGGAGAGACACAGAGGCACTCTTAGACTCCGGAAGTATGGTCTCTCTCGTTCGACCACAATTCGCCAGTGCACCCTGGGGTGAAGAGATGTCTGTGTCCTGCATCCATGGGGATACCCGGAAGTATCCAACCTCCAAAATCGAAGTGATCACTCCTCGAGGAAGATTCGCTTTACAGGTTGGGGTCGTCGAGCAACTGCCAGTTCCTGTGCTTTTCGGCCGGGACAGCCCCCTCTTCTCCCGCTACTGGCCAGCGGAGGCAAGGGACCCAAAACGGCGAACCAGAAAACGACCTGTGAAGATAGGAAAGTCTTCCGTAACTCGCCCCGCCTGGGCTGCAGTATCCCCCGATGGTAGCCCTGCAGAAACTGATGACGACGTGGGTAAGGCTGTCCACACCCAGACCACAGCAACAGACCCTGAACGGGCAGCTGAGGTGGAGCCCCTGGAAGACATACACTCAGACGAGGTGTTCTCTCAATTTCCGGAAGTTGAAATGGAGGAAGGTCTTAGGCCAGGACAATTCGGCTCGGCCCAGCTGCGGGATCCCAACCTGACCCAAGCCTGGAGAGACGTCCAAGTGATCGAGGGTCAAAAGCAGGATGGGGTGAGTCAAGTGTCTTTTCCACATTTTATGATCAAGGATAAGCTGTTATACCGGGTAACTAAGAAGAACTCCGATATCTGCGAACAGTTGATTATCCCCAAAGACTATGTTTCAAAAGTGTTGTACCTAGCCCACTCCCACTTGCTAGGGGCACATTTAGGGAGGGAGAAGACGTATGACCGTGTTCTCAGCCGTTTCTACTGGCCGGGAGTCAAGAGGGCCGTGGAGGAGTATTGCCGACATTGTGCCGAGTGTCAAATCAACTCCCCAAAGGTAGAGTACCGAAGTCCTCTGATACCCCTTCCCATTATTGAAACGCCCTTTAGCAGGATTGGGATGGACATAGTGGGGCCCTTACCGAAATCTAGCCATGGCCACCGCTATATCCTTGTTATACTGGATTACGCAACCCGTTACCCGGAGGCAATTCCTCTACGGTCTGCAACTGGGAAAGTGGTCGCCAGGGAGATGTTTCTGCTCTTCAGTAGAGTGGGCCTACCGGATGGAATCTTGACAGACCAAGGGTCCTGCTTTATGTCCAAAGTGATGAAATGTCTGTGCCAAAGTCTAAAGGTGAGACAAATCAGAACCTCTGTCTATCACCCTCAGACAGATGGACTTGTAGAGAGGTTCAACAAAACCCTAAAACAGATGTTGCGCAAGGTGATCGATGTTGATGGTAAGAACTGGGACCAACTGCTGCCTTATATTCTGTTCTCTATACGGGAAGTACCCCAGGGTTCCACTGGATTTTCACCGTTCGAGCTTCTGTACGGTCGGAGACCCCGGGGCTTGCTGGATGTGGCCAAGGAAGTCTGGGAGCAGCAGCCGTCTACCCAGCGCAGCATCGTGGAGCATGTGGAACAAATGCACCACCGAATGACCCAAGTCTGGCCCTTAGTTCGGGAGCACATGCAGCAAGCCCAAGCGCAACAGGCACAAGTATACAACCGTGGAGCCCAGGTGAGAGAGTTCAAACCAGGAGACAAGGTAATGGTTTTAATTCCAACAAATGATTGCAAGTTTTTAGCCAAGTGGCAAGGGCCTTATGAAATACTGGAACGGGTGGGGCCCGTGAATTACCGTGTACGGCAGACAGGCCGTAGGAAAGCCCAACAACTTTACCACGTAAATTTACTGAAGCCATGGCGTGAGCCTCTCCCTGTCCCCTCCAATGTCCTGGTAGCTAACCTGCCTCCCCAGGTCCTCCCGCCAGTGAAAATGGGTGACCAGCTGTCGTCCAGGCAAGGACAAGACCTCAGAGAACTGCTCGATAGAAACAAAGATGTCTTCTCCGAGGCCCCGGGACGAACAACAGCCATCGCCCATGACATCAGAACAGAGCCGGGAAAGACAGTAAGGCTACGACCATACCGAATCCCAGAGGCCAGACGGGAGGCCATCAGAAACGAGGTGAGGAAAATGCTTGACCTTGGGGTGGTGGAGGAGTCACACAGTGCCTGGTCCAGTCCTATAGTCCTTGTGGGGAAGCCGGATGGCAGCATAAGGTTCTGCAATGACTATAGAAAGTTAAATGAGATTTCTCTGTTTGACACCTACCCTATGCCCCGGGTAGATGAGCTGGTCGAGAGGTTAGGGCCGGCCCGGTTCATCTCCACACTAGATTTAACCAAGGGATATTGGCAGGTACCACTCACCCCACAGGCAAAGGAGAAAACGGCCTTCTCAACGCCAGATGGCGCCTTCCACTATCGAGTTCTTCCATTTGGTCTTCACGGAGCCCCGGCAACGTTCCAGAGGCTAATGGACAAGGTGCTCCGGCCACACCAGGACTACGCTGCGGCGTACCTGGACGACATCGTTATCCATAGCACGTCATGGGAGAACCATCTGCAGCACCTAGCAGCTGTTCTCCAGGCCTTACGAGAGGCGGGACTGACAGCCAACCCTGCAAAATGCTCCCTCGCCTTGGAGGAGGCGAATTACCTTGGGTACACTGTCGGACGAGGGAAATGTGAAACCCCAAGTAAAGAAGGTGGATGCCATAACAACCTGGCCCCAACCCCAGACCAAGCGTCAGGTGAGAACCTTTCTAGGGTTAGTGGGGTATTACAGGCAATTCATTCCTAACTTTGCCTCTTTAGCGGCCCCCTTACATGAGCTGACAGGCAAAAGTGCATCCAACCGGGTGAAGTGGACGGAACCGACACAGCGGGCCTTCAACGCCTTGAAGAAAGCCCTCTGCAGCGAAACCGTGCTACACACCCCCGACTTTGGCAAGAGGTTTGTTCTTCAGACAGATGCGTCAGAGGTAGGCCTTGGGGCAGTCCTGTCCCAAGTACATGATGGAAGTGAATACCCCATAACCTTTGTTAGCCGCAAACTGCTTCCCCATGAGAAGAATTATGCAACCATAGAAAAGGAGTGCCTAGCGGTTAAATGGGCAATAGGAAAACTAAGATATCACTTACTGGGTCGAGAGTTTACATTGGTCACTGACCACGCACCATTGAAGTGGATGGCCTTCAATAAAGATAGGAATGCCAGAATAACCCGTTGGTTTCTACACCTACAGGACTTTAAGTTTACAGTGGAACACAGAGCCGGAAGACTGCATGGGAACGCTGATGCCATGTCGAGAAGGGATGACTGCCTGTGGTCGGCCGCTCCCCACCGTGGTTCGGAGCTGAGGGGGGGGGTATGTGATGGCCCAGCCGGTGAGCAGTGCCCCACATGGCCGAGTACAGCCAAACGAAGGCAATTAAGAGGCATGGTGTTGGATGGGCGGTACTACCCCAGAGGATTCTCATAGGGAACTCCTCCCCACCCAGGTGTCTCTGGTTGTACCTCCCAGGTGCACTAAATCAATCAGGCAATCAGGAGCCTTTTTAAACTCAACCAGAGGATTACGGAAGCCAGACTGTCTTGAGCTACTGAGGAGTGAGAACCAGACGCCTTCCAAGACAGTCTCAGGGTAAGAGGCCCGTGGCCTGCCTTTTGTATTCCTGAAGAGGATTAATCGTTGTTTCTGTATCTCTTGCCTCAGGAAGAGCCAGACGGAGCCCCTGATGCCGACTGCCAGTCCGGTGAAGCTTTTTGAGTTACCTTTGTGCGCCCCCTCCCTTTTCCCCCTCAGTTTGTAAAATAAACTCCTGAGTTACATTCACCGCAACCCCTGTTTCTGACTGCTCTTTTCCAGTTTGTGTACCCACTGTTTACCCTTGTAAGGCCAGGCTCCCACACCACACATAACAACAACAGTAACACACACACACACACAATCATATGACCACACATAACAACAACAGTAACACACACACACACAGACACACACACAATCATATGACCACACATAACAACAACAGTAACACACACACACACACACACAATCATATGACCACACATAACAACAACAGTAACACACACACACAGACAGACCACCACACACATACACAAACACATGACCACACGCAACAGCAACAACAACACACACACATACACACAGACTACCACTCATGTACACAAACAACACACACACATACACACAGGCTACCACTAATGTACACAAACAACACACACACATACACACAGACTACCACTAATGTACACAAACAACACACACACATACACACAGGCTACCACTAGTGTACACAAACAACACACACTCACTCATTTACTCTCACAGCAGAAGGAAAACCTATGAGCCAGTGATACAATGTTCAGGGACAATGTTTAATCCCTGTGTGTGTGTATCTCCTGATGTGTGTGTGTGTGTATCTCCTGATGTGTGTGCGTGTGTTTGTGTGTGTGTGTGTGTGTGTGTATGTGTGTATCTCCTGATAATAATAAAAAAATATATATATATCATTGTGTGTGTGTGTGTGTGTGTGTGTGTGTGTGTTCTACCAGGCTGATGCCGCACATGAGAGAGTGGTCAAGAGAGAGGAAGGAGAAAAACTGGCCAGGGTAAGAGCTATAACCTTTGTGTGTGTGTGTGTGTGTGTGTGTGTTTATATACGAGTGTGTGTGTGTGTGTGTGTGGTGCTAGCATAAGACACTTTCTACCTCCATCTCTCTTCCTCCTCTCTTTATTTATGTGTCTCTCTCTTACTCCTCTAATTATTTCTGTCTGTCTCTCCCTCCTCTCTTTATTTCTCTGTCTATCTCTCTCTCTTCCTATCTTTATTTCTCTGTCTGTCTCTCCCTCCTCTCTTTATGTATCTGTCTCTCTCTCTTCCTCTCTTTATTTCTCTGTCTGTCTCTCTCTCTTCCTCTCTTTATTTATCTGTCTCCCTCCTCTCTTTATTTCTTTATGTATCTGTCTCTCTCTTCCTCTCTTTATGTATCTGTCTCTCTCTCTTCCTCTCTTTATGTATGTATGTGTCTGTCTCTCCCTCCTCTCTTTATTTCTCGCTGTCTGTCTCTCTCTCTTCCTCTCTTTATGTATGTATGTGTCTGTCTCTCTTTTTCCTGAGCAGGACTTTGGAGTGCCCTTCATGGAGACCAGTGCCAAGTCTGGTCTGAATGTGGAGCTGGCCTTCACAGCAGTGGCAAAGTAAGTGTGTGTGTGTGTGTGTGTGTGTGTGTGTGTGTGTGTGTGTGTGTGTGTGTGTTACATATCTGTATTATGATTCATGTTTACAGTAAACATACTGTTTATGTTTCTGTGCACACAATGTAGCAGTTTTTTCTCTCTCTCTCTCTCTCTCTTCCTCTCTCTCTCTCTCTCTCCCTCTCTCTCTCTAAATTCAGTCTATAATTGATTAATTGATTAGCATGACTGTTTAGATAGCATTGCCAAAGCAAGTATTCACAATGATAATATAACACCTTTTATGTGCCTGACTCTCTCTGTCTGTCTGTCTGTCTGTCTGTCTGTCTGTCTCTCTCTCGCTTGCTCTCTGTCTGTCTTTCTCTTTGTCTGTCTGTCTCTTTCTCTCTCTCTCTGTCTGTCTCTCTCTCTCTCTCTCTGTCTGTCTGTCTGTCTGTCTGTATCTGTCTGTCTGTCTGTCTGTATCTCTCTCTCTCTGTCTGTCTGTCTGTATCTGTCTGTCTGTCTGTCTGTCAGGGAGCTGAAGTATCGGGTGCTGAAGGAGCCTAGTGAGAAGTTCCAGCTGCAGGAGTACGTCAACAAGGAGATGAAGGGGGTTGGATGCTGCAGGACCTAGAGATGACCTGTGTGTGTGTGTGTGTGTGTGTGTGTGTGTGTGTGTGTGTGTGTGTGTGTGTGTGTGTGTGTCTGTGTGTGTGTGTGATGTGGTGCGTGTGTGCGTGTGTGTGTGTCTATGTATGTTGCATAGGCAGAGTGCGTAACTGAGCCAGTTTCTGTCAGCTATACTCGTCTCCATGTGGAAATGTAGACGTGAAATGCTTCAAAGCAGCAGTTTTTATGTTAAAGTTGTGTGTGTGTGTGTGTGTGTGTGTGTGTGTGTGTGTGTTTCGCGCCCCCTGACCCACCTTTCCTTTCTGCTCTGAATGTATCTGCCCAGA
The DNA here is from genome assembly GCF_900700415.2 of Clupea harengus. Taxonomy (NCBI): domain Eukaryota; kingdom Metazoa; phylum Chordata; class Actinopteri; order Clupeiformes; family Clupeidae; genus Clupea; species Clupea harengus. The sequence continues at coordinate 14,116,199 of NC_045152.1, forward strand.
ACCCCCTGAATCGCTATCTCTCGCACGCATGCACACACACACACACACACACACACACACTCAAAAGGGGGGGTCTTTTTTTGGTGCAATACCTTATGAATGTATGGTCTATCTGATGTACAGTTTTACTGTATGAGTCCACAGCTTGTAATCAGCATTTAATGTTCAATGGAAAGTAGCTGTTTTGTTGATGTTTCTGACTGTAGTTGGGTTCTGAGACATAGACCAGTAGACGCCTTAGAGAACGTAGAACATAGAACTTTGGGTCCCCGTCTACCAGCCGCTGATGTCATTTATGGCAATATTGATGTGATGTCATCCCATATCGCCCCGAGCTCAATGGACTGTCACATGTCACATGTCATGCATTGTACAGGTATTTTATCAACGGCATTTACACAGATTGAAGATTAATGTTTTTCTGCATCTCAATTTATGCAGTATTAATATTTTTTACATGTAAACCACATACGTACATATATACATACATACCTACCTACATACATACATACATACATGATGAAATACAATTTTAATCAATTCATGACTGACACTTTTAACATTTCTTCAATGTTTGACAAATGACTAATCCAGTATTGTACCAATCTGTTTATTAAAGACTAAATGTCGTGTTTCCTTTCTTGATAGATTTCCGATGGTCCTTAAGACTTGTAATGAACCTTACCTCTGATAGGGCCTTGTAAAGGCATTTCTCACGTATACGTTGATATCTCTATGGCTTCAGTAAATCTGTTCAGGCACATGCTTCTGTTCAAACCGCTACTGCTATATAAGCTTTTTAGGTGTTTTTTTCTTTTGTACGTATCTGAAATTATCTCGTAATAAAGAAAACTGGTAAAAACGTTTGTGTTTGAAATATTTTGTGTTGCAAAGTCAAAGTCAAAGTAGCTTTATTGTCAATTTCCTGCATGTCAGACATACAAGGAATCGATAAAAACGTTTCCCACTCTCCCACGGTGAAACATATAAAGTGCACAGGCACAACAACAGATAAGACAAGACATTTAGATACATATAGATATACATATAGATATAAAAAACATACAGATACACGTACAGCAGCAGCAGCATACGTTTTTCTTTAAAGTGAGGTTATGGTAGTGCAAAAAGGCAATTTAGTAATGGCAGCAAAAGACATCCTGTAAGATGTATTTGTTACATTCCCAGTGCAGGTATAACAGTAAGTGGTTATGGTAAACGTAGGTGATAAAAGTGCAAGAGACAGTTTTGTTGCAGAGTCCTGAGTGATTTCAGCCCCATGTCCGACTGACGGATATGGCTGGGGGGAGTGAGGGGAGAGAATTTAACTTTCTGACAGCTTGGTGTATGAAGCTATCTCTGAGTCTGGTGGTGCGGCAACGGAGGCTCCTATACCTTCTTCCAGAGGGTAGGAGGCTGAACAGACTGTGTGCGGGGTGGCTGGTGTCACTCGCAATCGAGGTAGCTTTCCGGGTGAGGCGGGTGGTGTATATGTCTTTCAAGGAATTGCGCTCTGCTGCCCTCTTCTGGTCTTATATTTGTACTGCGAGTTGCTACCACAGCAGGTACAAGTACAGCAGTATCGGAGTCTCTTTTCCTCAGGAAGGTTCCTAACTGAGTGAAATGACACGGAAGTATCTAAGTCGCATTCTCTAAATACTGAAGGAAAGGTGCTTCAGTGTTTCCTTTCTTACCAAAAGGCCAAAGAAAATTCCTTGTATCTTACTGTACCTTGTATATTCCTTGTAACTTACTTGGCAATATAAAACGACTCTGAATCTGATTCCTTTAGCATAGGGTACACTACAACATCCTTTCTTATCTCCTTTAGCATAGGGTACACTGGACCCTCCTTTACGAATGAATAGGGGACAGGAGACAGCATTTATGGGTTTCAAACCCATATCATTAACGACTTTGTGGTCTGACATGCCCTACGGTGCTCTGGACTTAGACCTGTAGACTTGCCATAGCACCTGGCCAGGGTCTCCTGTCCTCTGGTGGGGCAGGACACACACTTCTCCACACCAGGAGCTTAAGACACACACTTCTCCACACCAGGAGCTTAAGACACACACTTCTCCACACCAGGAGCTTAAGACACACACACTTCTCTTCATCAGGAGCCTAAGACACACACTTTTCAACATCAGGAGCCTAAGACACACACTTCTCCACAACAGGAGCTTAAGACACAAACACTTCTCCACATCAGGAGCTTAAGACACACACTTCTCCACACCAGGAGCCTAAGACACACACTTCTCCACATCAGGAGCTTAAGACACACACTTCTCCACACCAGGAGCCTAAGACACACACTTCTCCACACCAGGAGCTTAAGACACACACACTTCTCCACATCAGGAGCTTAAGACACACACACTTCTCCACATCAGGAGCCTAAGACACACACTTCTCTTCATCAGGAGCTTAAGACACACACACACACACACACACACTTCTCCACATCAGGAGCTTAAGACACACACACTTCTCTTCATCAGGAGCCTAAGACACACACTTCTCCACATCAGGAGCCTAAGACACACACTTCTCCACATCAGGAGCTTCCTCTTCCATGCCCATCTGATGGAATGAAAAGTCATCCTAGTTGGAAGCACCCAGGAGGACGACAGGGCTGCTTTATACACCCAGGAGGACGACAGGGCTGCATGCTTTAGACACCCAGGAGGACGACAGGGCTGCATGCTTTAGACACCCTGGAGGACGACAGGGCTGCATGCTTTAGACACCCAGGAGGACGACAGGGCTGCATGCTTTAGACACCCAGGAGGATGACAGGGCTGCTTTAGACACCCAGGAGGACGACAGGGCTGCTTTAGACACCCAGGAGGACGACAGGGCTGCATGCTTTAGACACCCAGGAGGATGACAGGGCTGCATGCTTTAGACACCCAGGAGGATGACAGGGCTGCTTTAGACACCCAGGAGGACGACAGGGCTGCATGCTTTAGACACCCAGGAGGACGACAGGGCTGCTTTAGACACCCAGGAGTACGACAGGGCTGCTTTAGACACCCAGGAGGACGACAGGGCTGCATGCTTTAGACACCCAGGAGGACGACAGGGCTGCTTTAGACACCCAGGAGGACGACAGGGCTGCATGCTTTAGACACCCAGGAGGATGACAGGGCTGCTTTAGACACCCAGGAGGATGACAGGGCTGCTTTAGACACCCAGGAGGACGACAGGGCTGCTTTAGACTTGTTTTGATCAAAGATCACATTTTCCTTTCCATTCAAAGAAGGAAAGGGTTTCCTTGAGTTTCTCTCTCTATGTTATGTGCTCAGCCAATCATAAGTCTGCTCCCACACACACACACACACACACACGTCCCCTAGTGTGGGGATTCATCTGACTCACCACTGCTTTTCACTCAGACTCCCTGATCAATACACCAAGAGGAGGAACACACAGATGAAGATTATCCTCTTACTACAACCGCAATAGACAATTAGTCATGCATACATTTAAGCAGTGTGTATATTTATGTCACTTAGTATTTATGTTTGTCCGATTCAGACACGACACCAGCACTCTTCTATGGGACCCTACGCTGTATGTCACACTTTAATATGCTATAATATACTTTATGTCACACTTTAATATGCTATAATATACCTTATCACACACTTTAATATGCTACAATACACTTTATATAACACTTTAATATGCTATAATATACTTTATGTCACACTTTAATATGCTATAATATACTTTATGTCACACTTTAATATGCTATAACATACTTTATGTCACACTTTAATATGCTATAATATACTTTAAGTAACACTTTAATATGCTATAATATACTTTATGTAACACTTTATAATATACTTTATCAGGGCTCTCAAGTTTTGAAGACAGGCAAGAGTGACATATCCCCCCCCCGGCGACGCCCCGGCCCACCCCCATTCCGCCCGCCCGGCCCCTGCCGTATGCCCACAGACCAGCCCCCCCCCCCCCCCCCCCCATATTATTATTAGTGTTTTGTTGTTGTTAATAATTGCTCAGACTTGCAGAAAAGATTTGACACATGGCACTGACAATTCAACCAATTACAAAGTATTTATTCAATTTGGGAGAGAGAGAGAGAGAATTATGACTTGTGTTGTTTATTGTAGGTGTTTGTTGCCTTTTTGGACTCTTTTATCATTTTTGGTGTTGGTTCCCATTATATATGCCATAGTCATAGAATTGGATGCATTAATTGTGCTGGTTGACTTCAGTGCCTGCTGTTTGGCCTGATGCCCCTTACTATGTGCCTTGTCACATCCCGCACACCTGGATGGGCACAGGAGGTCTCTTGGCGGCAGATAGAGCACCAGTAATATGAGCTGGTGCTTCCTACAGTAATACATGGCCATTTAGAGGTCCATTCACTATTAAAAGAGGTCTTGTATGTGGCTGCTCCTGGGACTTTTCTCCCTTTTGTTCTAGCCATCTCCTCCACTGTTTCTTCCACCGTCTCCTCCTCCTCCACCTGCACCGTCTCCTCCTCCTCCACCTGCACTGTCTCTCCCTCCTCTACCTGTACTGTCTCTTCCTCTTCCACCTGCACTGTCTCTTCCACTTCCACCATCTCCTCCTCTAATGTGTTTACAACCTTCTCTGGGCCTAATCTGGCCTTTTTAGGGGGCTTTCCCGTTGGGCGAAGGACAGGATGCTTATTTGTTTTTTACCTGACCTCTTTGAAAGACAGATGCAATGATTAATGCATCCATGGCCAGGATATTTATACTCATGCTAGTATGCCTAATGAGCTCGCGATTCACAACTTCACCAGGCGTGAAAAAGCCTCGGAATCTGAATAGAATGTTCAAGCAAACACATTTACAAAAAATAATGCCCATAACATAATTGAATATTAAGGGCTGCCTAATATTCGTTCGAATTATAGGCTATATATATTTTTAATAGGCCTGCTCGAATTTATTATAGCCTATTAACGAAGTTCGGAGTCAAAGCTATAGTGAAAAGGCAAACTGTGTTGGCTACAAACACTCATTAAAAACTGATGCTAATCATCTGGGAAATATTCTCTAACTGCAGTCAAGTTGTCATTGCTTGTGTCAAACCATTGTGAATTTGTTGTAACATTAAAACAGGAGACGACTTACTCTTTGTAGAAGACTGATGCTCGGAGCTCCAGTGGTTTCCTCAGGTGAACGAACGAAACTTTCGAAAGATCAATCGCGCGCAATTTCAGGATGCTTTATTTTCATTGGTTGCTGGATTAAATCTTACCCAGATACAACAGATGTATTTTTCGGATTGGCTATTGTGTAGCCCATTTTTTTTATTTTTTTTATTGGCTGATAAGTGGCACCTCACGGCAGAACTCCAGGGGATTCGGGGAGACGTGCTTGATTCCTCCATGGTGAGGGCAGCGCGTCCAGGTCATGTTTGCGCGCTGCGGCACATTAAATAGCCTAGAGTTTTTTTTCAGCGTGAGAAATACGATGTGTGGCGGGAGTGCGTGACTAAAGACCGAAATGAGTGACTGTCACGCTCAATGCGTGACACTTGAGAGCCCTGCTTTATTTAAGCAATAAGGTACGAGAGGCAGTACTGTATCGTCAATAATGTACTGTTAAAGGGTGTTGTTAGGCCCGACGCGAAGCGGAGGGAACATCACGTTTGTTAGCCTATACTCTCCTGTAAGCTAAAGTGGTATAAGCTAGCGAGCTGTTTACGGTCACAACCCACAGAAAGTTCAAAATGCCCGGGATATGTTGTGCTGATGGATGCGACAACAGTCGCCAGAGAAAACCTAGATATACAATTGATACAATCATGAATAATTGCTGTGTCTTGTTAGAGCTAAACTCTCCTGAGCAAGCTAGAGTGCTAATAACTAGCAAGCTGTTTAGCCCTTTGGGATTTGGCTACAACTCGTTAGCCCATATTGGCACTCTTGCTTGCTCAGGAACGGTTAGCTTTGATAAGATCCAGGATACATGTCCTGTGATCTCATACATATTGTTTTTGTCTCCAAATGCCATATCTTGGTGTCGTTCACCCATCCTGCAACTGCATATTGAAAGGCATCTCTACTCTTGAAATATCCGGTTTATGGGGATGGATTATGTACAAGATAAATGTAAATGTCGGGAAAAGAAAGTTGGGGCAGATGCTTTGCAAAAACAGAGGAATTGCTAATCGCTAACGGCTAGTAGCATGCTAACCTTTGATAGGTGCTCATACACCTCGCAAATCCTCTTAGAAGTATTTTTCAGTTACAATAATGGGGTTTTTATATTTTACAGTGTCTATTTCTCGGTAACTTTCTAAAAATCTAGGCAAAAAAAAGTAAAACTTAAAACTTTTAGGTACAAATAAGATGATCTACGGAGATTTGGTCCGCCATTTTTTCTCTAACTAAGGTAGTATATTTCGAGTGCGCACTGATATGGAACGCTCAGGTAAATGTAAACAGCTGTACAGTACATTATGGCTCAATACAGTACACCCTGTGACCTCCTTTCAACCAATCAGAATGCTTGATTTCATCTACCAGTATTATAAATAACAATTTAATATGCTAGGACTGTATTGTTATCTTGTCACACTGTATGTTAGTGTGTGTGTGAGAGACAGAGAGAGAGAGGGAGGGAGGGAGGAGAGAGAGGGGTGGGGAGAAAGAAAAACAGAATGGGCAAAAAGAAAACAGCACTGGCCAGAGTATTCACATAGGACAGTCACCCTGTAATACCACAGATTGAACACAGGGGGCACTCAAATACAGAGATGTTCCTGTCTCTTGCTCTTCCAGGAAGTGTGCTGCAGTAGTTTCTTCTCACACATGGAGGATGATGGCATCCTAAAGCTTCTCAATGAAAATCCAAAGCCATACTTTAGCATCTAAGAAAGGGCCTCTTAGTCTATAAACAAGACAGAACACACTGCTGATAACTTTATCAGGTCTGACACACACACACACACACACACACACATACACACACACACACACACTGCTATTACACTTCAGTGTCCAGTATGCCAGGACTTTATTGTACAGATACTCTCAACTCTTGAACGGTGCAAGATTACAACACACTTCACCGACAAGGAAGTGGCCATGTACATGTTTCAGAGCTGGTTGTGTCCTCTCTCTCTGTCCGTCCCCTTTTAGGGTTAGTGTGCCTTTGCCAGGGAATATGGAGGATGTCATCGGTTCTAGGTGGAACGTGGAAACCCAGTGCGGTCTGTTAGAGGTATGTTCTCCTGTCTGGGGAAACGGGTTCATCAAGCTTTGGGTTGCTGCGTTCCTGTTCATCCATTGCTCTCACCCCATGGAGAGATCCTGGTTGCTCCCGGTTACTGTCGTCATGAGAGCCACAACAAACAGTCAGATAAAGGGCAGTCAGTCTGATGACCTCTGAGAACAGGGCTGTGTTCGGAACAGTCAGTCTGACGACCTCTGACCTCTGAGAACAGGGCTGTGTTCGGAACAGTCAGTCTGACGACCTCTGACGACCTCTGACCTCTGAGAACAGTCAGTCTGATGAACTCTGACCTCTGAGAACAGGGCCGTGTTCGGAACAGTCAGTCTGACGACCTCTGAGAACAGTCAGTCTGATGACCTCTGACCTCTGAGAACAGGGCCGTGTTCGGAACATGTTACGAATGGGTGGCGATGTGCAGGACTCAATCGCACGACTCAGAACTCAAACAGTAGAGTGAAGAATAATCGTTTACTAGCAGGGTTCGGTACACAGGTAGGCAGTCCAAGAGTAAGCAAACAAATCCAAACAGGGAATAGGCAGGAGAGTAGTCGTTGTACAGGCAGAGGTCAGAAGCACGAGTAAATCAATTTAACAAGGCGGAAGCGCTAATCGCTGGAAACACGAGGAACAGCGGGAAAACAATGAAAATACCAGGTAACATGTAATTACAAAGACGCAACGAGAAACAAGAATACAAGGACTATATATATATATACACACACACACAACAGATAACGAGGGACAGGTGAGAACAATCAAGGCGGGGCAGACAATGAGACACAGGTGGACTAAACAAGGGAAATAACAGGACACAGGAGAAACCAATAATACAAGCAAACCGGGTGATTGGGAACAGGTGAGGGGTGGAGACACGAACAACAACAAGAGGGCACATGGCATAGACAAACAAACACAGGAAAGCACATGGCGGGAACAAGGAAGCACGAGGACTAGACAAGGGAACAAACATGTGACAACACAAGGGAGACAAACTCAGAAATCGAACATGGGCAGAATACAGACCTTACAGAACAGTCAGTCTGATGACCTTTGACCTCTGAGAACAGGGCTGTGTTCGGAACAGCAGTGAAGAAACCTGAACAAAGATGGAGAAAGATGAAGAGGAGGCTTAGAATGAGTAGAACAATGGGGTTTGAGAGAGAGAGAGAGAGGAGAGAGAAAGAGAGAGAGAGATGGAGAGTGAAGAGAGAGAGAGAGAGAGAGCGGACCGATGAATGTGAGAGATGAAAATGAAATGCTGTAAACAGGAAATGGGTTTTGAGAGTTTCAGACATACGCTCTGCAGCCACTTCACACAAGACCGTCAATTAGTGCAGACAAAAAAAAAACTCTCCCTCTCTCTGTCTCTTCCTCCCTCACCCCTCTCTCATACTCTCTCTCTCTCTACCTCTCCTTCTCCCTCCCCTCTTCCCTCTCGCAGACAGGATGTTGTTTTGCATTACTCTTGTTATTTCC
>NC_045152.1:14129927-14132427 GCF_900700415.2 Clupea harengus
TGTCTGTGTGTGTGTGTGTGTGTGTGTGTGTGTGTGTGTGTGTGTGTGTGTGTGTGTGTGTACTGTCTCTATGAACACATTTTCTCCTGAGGTCTCTCTCTCTTTGTTCATGTGATTTCCGCTGAGAGTGCGAAGTACTGGTGAAGCCTAGTTGTCGTTGCCACAGTAACGGGCATGTTCTAATCTAGGCTACTCTGACCTGTAGTGGCTGGGGTCGTCTGGGTAGAGGGTCCAAAGGTTAATGATCAGACCCAGCACACCCAGTGCCAGTGACACATGAAAGTACTTGGGTGCTGGTACAGGAAGTACTTGGGTGCTGGTACAGGAAGTACTTGGGTGCTTTAGTGTAAATGCAGGGGCATCTGTCGCTACACGATGGTAGTCCTTTGGGGGATCGTAGTCCCTCACATTGCGCATGCGTTATTTTGCGACACTGTCGACTGCTGTCGACAGCGAAGCCGCGCGCGCATGCGTCACAACGACAGATCCGTTTTCAATCATGAAGAAAAGCGACGAAAGCCAGTTTTTTTAAAACATGACCATTTATTTAAAAACAAATAAGATGTCACAGTGGACAAAACAGATGAGGTGGAGGATCAAAAAGTCTGTCCCCAGTTTCGTTTCATATGTTGACGTAGAGCCTTATGCTGTTAGCCGTTTACAACATAATTAAATATAACATTAAATATACCCACATTATGCGTTAAGACAAGCCCCATATGTTGACGTTTAAACCGTTTACAACATTATTAAATATTACGTTAAATAAACCTACATTATGCGTTAAGACAAGCCAGATATGTTGATGTTGATGTTGAGCCTTATGCCGTAAACCGTTTGTGTCTGAGCATGCGCAATGTGAGGGACTACGATCCCCCAAAGGACTACCATTGTGTAGCGACAGCATCTAAAGAAAGCACCGCCCTGGAAGAGCAGGAAGTAAAGGCCAGGAGATGAGAAGGGAAAGCAGGAAACAGCACAAAGCAGGAAGTAAATGTGTATGTATTCCTTGAAACAGCAGATACTATATACATCATCATGTACCAGGCCAGATGATATACGCCACAGGTAAGCTTTAATGTCCCCCTATAACATTCTAGCACTGAAACGAATGTAGCCTGTTCTGGAGGCAGTCATAGTGGCGGTCTAGTAGAGGCAGCGCCTCATAGTGGCGGTCTAGTGGAGGCAGCGCCATGCTGTGTTTATTTATGCTAACTGGTTTGTGTTTATTTATGCTAACTGGTTTGTGTTTATTTATGCTAACTGGTTTATGTTTATTTATGCTAACTGGTTTGTGGGTTTGAGACTGTGGATGGCGTCTGGTGATCAGATCAGATTTATGAAATGGAACTCTGGTTGCTCTTACAGACAATAACTACACTACTTATGATGACGCTATTCTCTGTCATCACACCACGACTTTGTCCAGCCGTTACTCTACCCTCCACCATACACACTCAGTGATGGACACACAGACACACACACACACACATCCACACACACACACAGACAGAGACACACACAGACACACGCACACACATCCACACACACACACATGTTCACAGTGCAAATCAGATGTTCCGGTATGTGTAGTTGCCTCTGTTTCCTGTACGTACATCGATTCAGAGTAAAACGTGTACGGTAAACAGTGTGTGTGTGTGTGTGTGTGTGTGTGTGTGTGTGTGTGTGTGTGTGTGTGTGTGTAGATGTGGATAGGACACAAGCATCATAGTGGGATGATGTGTTCTTTCTGTGAGTGAGAGTTAGTGAGTGGGTTTGGGTGCAAGAAGCATTCATGATGTAAGAGAATACAAGTGTGCATGTATGTGTGTGTGTGTGTGTGTGCTTGTGTAGTGTTTACGACAGACAGCCCTTGGTGTGTATGTATGTTGTAGGTCTTGTGTAGTGTTGGTAGTGTGTGTGTGTGTATGTGTATGTGTTTTATGAATTAGCGTAAGCAAACAAGAGTCTGAGAGAAGCCACCTGTTTCTTCTCCGGGAGCACTTCTCTCTCCCTCTTTCATTTAGAATATCTCTCCCCCTCTTTTCCCCATCAGTCCAGCATTGCCACGGCAACATGATCGATGGAAACAGACGTAAACAAAGTCCGTCAGGGAGGATCAATATGTCTGTGTGTGTGTGTGTGTGTGTGTGTGTCTGTGTGTGTGTGTCTGTGTGTGTGGATGTGTGTCTGTGTGTGTGTGTGGATGTGTGTTAGTGTTTGTGTGTGTGTGTGTGTGTGTGTGTCTGTGTGTGTGTGTGAGTGTGTGTCTGTGTGTGTGCGGATGTGTGTGCGTGTGCGTGTGCGTGTGTGTGTATGTGTGTGTGTGCGTGTGTGTGTGCGTGTGTGTGTGTGTGTGTGTGTGTGTGTCTGTGTGTCTGTGTGTCTGTGTGTGTGCGGATGTGTGTGCGTGTGTGCGTGTGTGTATGTGTGTGTGTGTGTGTGCGTGTGTGTGTGTGTGTGTGTGTGTGTGTGTGGAGGTGTGTCTGTGTCTGTGTGT
>NC_045152.1:14139927-14179927 GCF_900700415.2 Clupea harengus
TTTCTCTTGATGCCCCATCCTTGATGCCCTATCCTTGCAAAAGACCACTCAGTCAGGCTCACTGAAATGTGTGTGTGTATATGTATATGTGTGTGTGTGTGGACGTGCGTGCGTGTGTGTGTGTGTGTGTGTGTGTGTGTGTGTGTGTTAGATCTGTGTTCTTACATTAGTGTCTTTTGCCATTATCTTATTTTCAACTCGATAAAAACGGAACATGACACAGTGTTGACTGTCATGTCACGAAGACCTATACCTAGAGAAGACCCCCCACACACACACACACACAGTACTCTCTAAAGCATAACACACACACACACACACAGCACTCTCTAAGGCATAACACACACACAGAGCACTCTATAAGGCATAACACACACACACACACACACACCCACAGCATTCTCTAAGGCATAGCACACACACATGGAGCACCTTGGTGTGGTTCTGATCTCATGGAGAACCTTGGTGTGGTTCTGATCTCATGGAGAACCTTCTTGTGGTTCTGATCTCATGGAGAACCTTATTGTGGTTCTGATCTCATGGAGAACCTTGGTGTGATTCTGATCCCATGGAGAACCTTGGTGTGGTTTTGATCTCATGGCTGTCACCCTCAGCAGTTAAAGGAGTGCACCCAGGGACACCACGCCGCTGGATAAAACAGCCCTACAGCTACCACTTACCCACTTAATCAATCAAATATAATTCTATATAATTATAAACTATAATGAATATAATTCTGCTTTTCCCATGCAAATACATGTTCTTGCCAGAGACACTTCTGTCATAATCACGTAGGGTTATTTCTGGAACCACTATGGGAGGTGCTTTAAGGTTTTGAACTGAAAACCCCTTAAGCAAACTATTTAACTATTTAAGTGTTAAGTCAAATAAAGGGTGATGAATATGTAAATGTACTGCTGCTGTTGTTCTTACTAAAAACGTTCCCTGCTTTGGTGGCCCTCCATGGGGGAAGGTAGCTAATCTTGCATCAGTAGTTGCACAGTGGTGGACAGTGGTGCATGAGATGATGCACAGTGGAACGATCATATTGTTTGTGCTGAGCATTAGCCCATATCCTTTACACAAACTTGTTATGAGTTTGTTTGTATGTGAGAAGATGAGTGTGATTGTGTGTGTGTGTGTGTGCACGTTTGTGTGTATGTGAGTGAATGAGTGATTGTGTGTGTGTGTTTGAGTGTATTTGAGTGAATCAGTGTGACTGTGTGTGCCTGCATGCATGCATGTGTGTGTGTGTGTGCCTGCATGTTTGTGTGTGTGTGTGTGTTTGTGTGTGTGTGTGTGAAAAAGTCCCTGATAACCTATGCGTCTGGGAATAGATATGTTAAATCTGGGCAGACAAGCTGTTGTGTTTGTGCACGTGCCTCTGCTGTCTGATGTTCATGTCTGACATTGATCAAACTCTCTGATCGATAACACTAATTTCCTCAGTTCCGCTCCCTATCTCGCTCTCTCTCTCACTCTCTCACTCTCGCTCTCTATCTCTCTCTGTCTGTCTCATATCTTTTTTTCTCTCTCTTTAATTTCTTTCACGTTCTTCCTCAACACTACCACTTAATTTTTTTCTACGTCTCTATCAATGTTTTATGGCATTTATCAAACTCTCGAATCAACTCCACTCCCCCATCTCTCTCTCTCTCTCTCTCTCTGTCCCCCTCCATGCTGTGTTTGTTTGTGTGTATCTCTATCTGCTGGGTATCTGTTGTCTTCTGGTTGCCTGTGTCCTCACCGCACGCCGTCTCCTCGTGCACTTCCTGTGTCTCGTGTGAGGCTTTGATTTGTGCTCCCCTTCAATCCTTCTCATTTCACACATCCTGCTGTCTGACACACACACACACACACACACACACACACACATCGTTGCTACACCCCTCCCCACCCCCACAACTCAACGCAGCCTGCTCCCACACACCCATCCCACTGATACCCACACACACTCCGCTAACACACACACACTGCTGATACACACACACCCTGAGATACACACACTCCGCTGACACACACACTGCTGATACACACACATCGAGATACACACACCTTCATCTGCCACTGTTTTCATAATGCCTCATAATGATTGACATACGTCTGGATGACTACTTATACACAGTTGAGATGTTATAGTTTAAGCCCTTAATGCTTGAAGTTTCATAATGCGTAGTAAAGCTTCTTTACCTCTGGATAACGGCACTGATGACATCTTACCCTCATGTCAAACACTGTTATTCACCAAATGCTCTCTATGGGGCCTCATGTGACCCCATAAGTGGCACGGTGGCTCAGGTGCTTGCACTGCTGCCTCACAGCAAGAAGGTCATGGGTTCGATTCCCGCATGGGGCGCTGTTGGCTCTGGGGGGCAGGTACTCCCCAGACCTTCAGTGCTCAGGTGGGCTATCTCCCAGGCCCTTCTGTGTGGAGTTTGCATGTTCTCCCCGTGTTCACAAGGGGTTTCCTCCACTAAGAACCCCAACAGAAAAAACAAGCAAAAAGAACAGAACACTCTTCGTCCGTCCCTGACTAAGACAGACGGTTCACCTCACCTGGTCCCCGGCACTTAAAAGCTGCCCACTGCTCCTTGGGTCAGGAGGAAGGACAGTCCGGGATGGGAAAAAGCAGAGACTAAATTCACAAATGACCTCAGACCTCCTGTGTGTGTGTGTGTGTCCTGTGTCGCCTCCATGTATTCACGTGTGTTGCTTGTGTGATTACATTTAGCAGACGCTTTTGTCCAAAGTGACGTACAAGGGAGAGAACAGTCAAGCTAAGAGCAATAAAAAAACCTGGTGTAACAATAAATACCACTTTACATAAGAAATAGAAAAACGAAAAGAAAAAGAAGAAAAAGAAGTGCAGGAATGTAACTGCTGTAAGTGCAAGTTAAGCACTAGTCAAGGTGCCAGTTAGGAAGGGAAGTGCTCTCTGAAGAGTTGGGTCTTCAAAAGCTTCTTGAAGGTAGAGAGTCTGACAATTATTATTACAATTATATTATTATTATAATACAAGCTTTCATAACAAAAGCTGTGTCGGGCTGTTACTGAAACATCATAATGCTTTAGGAGTACAGTCATGTCTATTCATAGATATAGACTTACGTCAGATGCTATGATGTATTATGAATACTTCATAACATTTATTACTGGCATGCATGTATCTGTCTGGATGCGGGTGCTGAGGCCTACGGTTACATGCATACTTGCATACTTGTCATGTAGAATGCCAAAGAAAACTTGACTAATGAGTAATAAACATGTTATGACACGTGGTTGTCTTTATTATGGATCTCATGGTGGGTCTGAGTCATTTTATTGATCTTTCTTCTAGTGACCATTTAATTCATCAGGTGCGGTATTGTGTGTGGCAGTGATCAAGAGACTTGGCAGACACCAGAATAGCTCTGAGCTTGGTTTCTTATAAGAGGAGAGTGTGTGTGTGTGTGTGTGTGTGTGTGTGTGTGGTCTCTTCCTCTGCTCTCCGCACGTGCTTTCATTCATGCAGGACTCTCTCCCCTCCCTGTCAGAGTGTGTGTGTGTGTGTGTGTGTGTGTGTGTGTGTGTGTGTGTGTGTGTGTGTGTGTTTGGCCACGTGTGCCCACATGTGCCCTTGTGTGTGTGTGTGTGTGTCTGAGCCACAAGGAGCTGTTGTTCCACTGCTGGATCCCCTAATATCCCTGAGCAACTATAACATGGCATTCACACAACACACATACACATAAACATGCACACACACACACATTCACAAACACACACACATTTCAATTAAATAAAAAAATATATATTTCTATAGCGGCAAAACAAAGTCTCAAGGCGCTTTACAGAGCCCAATGCCTTAACCCCCTTAGAGCAAGCACAATGGCGACAGGGGAAGGAAAAAACTCCCTGTTAATCAGGAAGAAACCTTAAGCAGAACCGCTGCACATAAGGGGGAGGATAACACATATTGCATACAGTGTGTGTGCACACAAACACACACACAGAAACACAGAAACACAGAAACACAAACACAGGATTATACATGTGCACACAGGCGCACATTCTTGCATGTGCACACATATCCACAAATATACAACTATGCTAACTCAGTGACGGCTAAGCTAGGCTCCACCGCCTTTTGTTTTGCGTTAAAAAGTTAAATTAAACTATATTGCTTTCTTTTTTTGTATTTCAAACATTTTGACATCATTATTATTACTGGATATTATTAGTCCATTAGTCCATCATCTTATTGCATTTCGCTTCCGCCATTCCGATTCACGTTCACTACTCCCTTCAAAATGCTACTAATCTAAACAAAACTGCCAGCCTGCCGTGTGCGGCTGCTAGGTTAGGCAGTGAGGGGCTGCTAGGGTAAGCAGTGTGGGGCTGCTAGGGTAGGCAGTGTGGGGCTGCTAGGGTAAGCAGTGTGGGGCTGTTAGGGTAAGCAGTGTGGGCAGTGGCGTAACGTAGTAACGACGGGCCCAGGTGCAAGATATTATGACGGGCCCCCCTAGTGAACGCTTAAAAAAAAAAATCGTAGCGTTCCCTACTTCCACAACAGCGTCTAAAAAACGCTAATCAAAGGTGTTTGTTATCGATATAAATAGTGTTTAATTAATCAACCTTACATATTTCAGAAGCGATGGGTGTGTACACAATGAACTAAGTCTTGTTTGACTCTCAGCAGGAATATTTCTTACCGTAAAAATTGTTAACTGTTGCATGGTTGCTGACACACCACTGAGGGCAGAAGCAGCGATTCTGATCCCAGCTAAACCGCTGCACTGCTGACTCTGTGGGCTGGCGACTAGTTGACGGCTAGTTAAAAAGCCAAAATAATCTAATTTAGGCAGCTTTGCCGCCTTCTCCTCCTGTTCTTTTTTCTCTTGCCCTTTTCTACTTCCACTCTTGTGCTTAAAAGGCATTGTTACGACTTACGAGTAAAGTTGTGCTGTGCAGTGCTCAATGAACTAGGTTATCAGACCTTCAGACCTAGGTTATCAGAATTGGTTTAACTATAGCGTATTGTATTGTCACATGATCAAATAGAGACTTGACATTGGACAACAACATACATATTACCCAGCAATCATCATTGCTAATCACAAAAATACCAAAGAAAATAAGAACTTATTCATTTAATTGAATAGTGTTTTGATAGTTTCTATAGTGTATGTAGGATAAGCATATGATTTTGTTATAAATTGCTACTTTTCCCCCAAAAATTATAACCACCACGACTGAGATAAGTTTGCCCTTTCAAGTGTATATATAGCATTTGACACTGCTAAAAGTGTTCTGACAGCGCGTATTTGAACGTAAGCATATCCGAGAAAATATTACGCTGTACTGAGATTGAGGGTGGGCCCGATATGCGACTCCTGTCGCTGTATTTGGATAGAGGGGGCCCGTCGAGTGACGCGTGTATATCTATGGGCCCGGCTACGGGCCCCGACACCCCACGGGCCCAGGTGCAGCCGCACCTGCTGCACCCCCTATAGTTATGCCCCTGAGTGGGTAAGCAGTGTGGGGCTGCTAGGGTAAGCAGTGTGCAGATTTGACATACAGGTTGGGGGCACCACTGGCTACTGCATCAGTATCAACAGTGCAGCACAATACAGAGAGAAAAAGAGGCAGAAGGAGAAAAAAATGCTGCTTTTGGCCAAAACAGGTGAAAAATTTGTATGGGATGGAGGGGGGGGGGGGGGGTAAGCATGTGTGTGGTTGGGTGGGGGTGAGAGAGGGAGAAAGAAAGAGGGAAACTGAGTCTCGATGTGTGTGTGTGTGTAGTCGGGGGGAGTGGTTATCAGAAGCTTTCAATCACGTTTTCTGCCCTTGTGTTTTTTAACGACGTCACGTTTTTTGTTGTTGTGTTGTCCGTGTTTAAGTGTCTTTATGTTCAATTTGCTGTCCTAACCCTGTACCTAATCTCCTAGGGTTACCTGTACACACACACACTGACCGCCCCCGTGAGCACACACACACACTCTCTCACACACACACACACACACACGCACACACTTACTCTCACACACACACACACACACACACACGCACACACGCACACACACACACACACACACACACTCTCACACACACACACACGCACACACACACACAGCGCACCCCAAACCCCTGGAGGGGTGCATCTCTACACGTGTCTGAACCCAACATGTGTAGCGTGACCCCCGAAGAGGTCACATCGCCTGTCTCTTTCACACTCCTCCGCTCCTCTTGGTCAAACTCAAACCGCACCAAACTTGAGTCCAATCACAGCAGATGTATGAATAAATATATATATATATATATTATTATTATTATTTGGGATTAAGGGAAGCACTGTTGCACGAACCTCATATGCATCACACACTGTTGTGGATTGAGCTTAAACACATGATGCATGCATGATGATCCATACTCTATGGACTTTGGGACTTCTTTCCCTGCGAAACTCACCGTTTTGTGATCCAGCTTTTTACTCCATCTCAATAGGTGGCGCGATGTACCATTTGTGTTCGTTTGCAGAACGCCGGTATATTCATAGAAGAAGATTTCATGCAGCTAGTGTTTTGCTATCCGAAATCTTAGTTGCTAGATTACACAAACGCGAAAGTAATCACTTAATAAGAAAATATTGTTGCTCAAGCTGGAGAAGGGAACATACGTATGAAAAGTGTTAATTAAGCCAGTTACTGACAGAACCTGAACTGTTAGATGGTTAGCTATGCTCCAAAGTTCGATTGTGGACCGACTTGTTAGCTAACTTTACTTACAGCAACTCGCAGATAACACTACAGTACAGTTAAACAATAGTGTTTCTTGGACGCTGTGGCGAGAATGTTTTTAGATTGTTTTTGGTAACGTGGGTGAAGTGTCAACCCGTGAACCTGTGTTTGCAATACGGGACGGACGTTAAACATGACGGATGTCAGTAGCCCTCCTGAAGAAGGAGATATGATTGAGCATCTTAAAGAAGAAGAGGACGAGGAAGAGCTACCGCACTCGGAAATTTTAGACATCTTTGAGGAAGGACTGGCTCTGATCGTTCAGGACCCTCTGCTCTGCGACCTCCCAATCCAGGTGACCCTAGAAGAGGTGAACTCGCAGGTTGCTCTTGAGTACGGTCAGGCTATGACTGTGCGAGTATCGAAGGCGGACGGGGAGGTCATGCCCATTGTGGTTGTGCAACAGGCAACAGTGCTCCACCTGAAGAAAGCCATCCGCAGGTACCTCGAACTCAAACAGCAACGCGAAGGAGGCATCAAACACATAAGCTGGAGATACGTATGGAGAACATTTAATTTAGTCTTTAATGGCGAAAAAATGGACGAAGACGGAAAGAAATTGAAAGATTATGGGATCAAAAACAGAGACGAGGTGACATTTGTCAAGAAGCTGAGGAAAAAATGATTGCAATGCAAATTTCTTTCGTGTTTAGGATATACAAATTATCTAGTTTTTTTGGCTACCTCGCATCTTTGTGTGTTTTCCGAGGTGTATTTCTCACCCCTTACTGTCGCGTCACCTCTGGACTTGATCTGTATCGCACAATATTCTTCATGGTTTTTAATGCAAAACAGCATCGCATTTGTCCTTGTTTAATTAAAAGACCTTAACTTTCATTTCACTTTCAGTGACTCATTTTGGTCCATAAATAAGCAAATTAATGTGCCTGCCATGACATGTTATTCCTTCTTTGTGTAGCTTGATATTCATGTAAGTCACATTAAAAGGCAACTGCAAGCTGGAGAAGTTAATGACAAATAATGAAGCATCTATAATTTCTCACATCTTTGATTTGAATTATTTTTTAGACATTCACAATCCACGGTATACAATTCCTCTTAGCACACAAAGAATAAACACAATCACACTCATAACTTCTATTAACAATTGATTTGAATCAGTGGAACACCTGTACAGTATATCAAATAAAGAACATCTTTTTTGTACTCTCTTATCGAACAAAATATATATCTAGAGTTGTAAAGGTTCTATTTATCCTTGTCGAAAAACATGAAAACACCCATGTTCTAAGTAGAAAGGTCTGTGCATGAGAACACGCAGTAGAACTCCTGTGAGTTTGGGAGCACACTTTCAGAATCTCCATCGCCCCATTCTCAATGCCTGACCTGATTCCGTTTTTCTCTGTGTGCATGGGAGACGCCAAGGCCTCCTCTATTGGACACGCTCACCTCCTCATCTTTACTCCCAGCAATAGAGCCTATACTGGAGCACTGCAGGACAACATGAAGTAATCTATAACATGCAGTACATGCATAAATAATATCATGGATGTAGTCAAAGTAATTAGGGGAATCATCTTGGATTACAAGTACAACTGCACAACACCGCTTCCTCTTCTGATAACTGTAAACAGTTTGGGCATCACAGTCACAAACACATAATTACTTTTGGATGAATCATGAGGATTGTTACAACAGCACTTAATTAGATGTCAATGTACATACTATGTAAGTGTATACTGATGCTTTACATGTGGTGAGTCAGAGGTAGTTTTAGTAGGGGAGCACAAGTACAGTTTATCGGGTCCTCCTAGCGCTTAGGTGGAGCACCTTGAGGTATCTAATGCCACCTATTCACGTTGCCACGGATACTGCTATTTATATGCATCCTATGTAAGCTGGTTTCATAGCAGCCCTGCTAGCCTCTTAAACATCTAACTGAAATGGGTGGTGCCACTGAAGAAAATGCGGCCATGATCTGATCTGACGAAGAATCAGGGCACCAGAGACACATCTGAAACACTGGCCCTTTGGTGACATCACTCCACCTCACCTCACACAGTGAACTTACAAACTTCTGGGGCCTCAGGTAAACTTCTTCAATCTCTCCACAACTGTATTCAAAGTGGGTTTCAAGTGCACCAACTGAAGTGGCTTTCTTTACTTTTAGTGTGCTTGTCATGATTGGAAATGTTGTAACTACTATGTGTAAATAGTGTAAGTATACCATCTGACATTCACTGTGCTTGCTAAAACGGACTTGTGTTTACGTAACTGTAGCGATAGGTGTGGCATAGAAAGTCACGTCCTGGCTGGTCGTTACTTCAGCAGCGCTAGAGCTTCGAGCCCAGGGGAGGCTGTGCTGTCTGGTCACAAGTTCTCCTCTCCAGAGCAGCAGGAGCGTCAGAGACTCCACCACGAGATACAGGAGACCAGAGACCCTGTGACAGCCTGCTGTCTGTTCTCAGTTCAGAGAGAAACAAGAGAGAGAGAGAGAGAAAGAGAGAGAGAAAGAGAGAGAGACAGACTGATTCATGTCGGTTGGTTATGCACTCAATGACTTTCCTATTTCAAAACAAACAGCTTAGACATGTTTTCCTTTCAGAGTTGTTTTTTTCCCCAACAACTAAGGAAGGAAGGGGAGTTGAGGCATTCATAATGCTTTAGTTTGAACTCGACATGGCAGAGTTTTGGTAATAAATCCCCTACCCTATAAGTTTGTTTGGGACGGCAGTACATTGTAGCGTCAGAGCTGGGTTATTTGATAAAGAGAAAGCTCTGGTTGGCCTTGAGCCTTTTATTTCGAAGCACATTCAGCAGGAAACACGGATACAGAAGGCCAGGAATGGCAGACAGATCTATATCACGACATGACAAAGGAGGTGAAGCCTCAGTCTCCGACGGATGTCTCCCTCCCGAGCCCAGGCCCGGGAGGGGGCAAGCCGGTCTCAGTGGAGTACCACCGCCCTGATCTTTCTGATCAGTCTGATCTATACGCACGTCAGACAGTCTCTCAGTGATACATGGACCGACCCATGGTGGTCGTTGGCCCGCCCCCACCCAAGCCTGGACCCGGGAGAGGATGAGACCCTGGCTCTGGACCCGGGAGAGGATGAGACCCTGGCTCTGGACCCGGGAGAGGGTGAGACCCTGGCTCTGGACACGGGAGAAGATGAGACCCTGGCTCCGGTCTCCTCGCAGCTGCTGGGGATTTATGAATTCCCATCCACGGTTGTCACTGACTGCTGCTGCTGCTGTTGCTTGGAGACCGCTGTTGATGCTACTGGAACCTGGAGGCTGCTGTCGCTGCTGCTGTGTACATCGAGGGAGCTGAACCAGCGGTACGTGGCTACATGTGGTCAAGGGCTATATGTGGTCAAGGGCAACATGTGATCAAGGGCAACATGTGGTCAAGGGCAATATGTGGTCAAGGGTTACATGTGGTCAAGGGTTACATGTGGTCAAGGGCTACATGTGGTCAAGGGCAACAAGGGTTACATGTGGTCAAGGGCAACAAGGGTTACATGTGGTCAAGGGCAACAAGGGCTACATGTGGTCAAGGATAATATGTGGTCAAGGGCAATAAGGGCTACATGTGGTCAAGGGCTACATGTGGTCAAGGATAATATGTGGTCAAGGGCAATAAGGGCTACATGTGGTCAAGGGTTACATGTGGTCAAGGGCAACAAGGGTTACATGTGGTCAAGGGCAACAAGGGCTACATGTGGTCAAGGGCAACAAGGGCTACATGTGGTCAAGGGCAACAAGGGTTACATGTGGTCAAGGGCAACAAGGGCTACATATGGTCAAGGGCTACATGTGGTCAAGGGCAACAAGGGCTACATGTGGTCCAGGGCAATAAGGGCTACATGTGGTCAAGGGCAACAAGGGCAATATGTGGTCAAGGGTTACATGTGGTCAAGGATAATATGTGGTCAAGGGCAATAAGGGTTACATGTGGTCAAGGGCAACAAGGGTCATATGTGGTCAAGGGTTACATGTGGTCAAGGGCATCTTCGTCACGTGGCAGCGGGTAGGAGTCTTTGTGAGTTATTTTGTTGAGGAGGCGGTAGTCTGCGCAAAAATACCAGGGGCCATCTTTCTTCTTCACCAGGTCAGTGAACTTAGCCCAGGGACTGCTGTTGGGTTCAATGACTCCGGATTCTGCCATCTCCTGGATTTTCTGTGTAGCGGCTGCTCGCTTAGCTAAGGGCAGGTGACAAGGGCAAAGGTGGATGGGGCATGCATCTCCAGTGTCGATGTCTATGCTGGACCAGGTTGGTGCGTTTCCAGTCCTCGTTCCTGGCAGGTTGGTACGTTTCCAGTCCTCATCTCTGGCAGGTTGGTGCGTGTACGGTCCTCGTCTCTGGCCGAAGAACCGCTCCAGTAGCTCCTGCAGCTGGTGTCTCTGGTCCTCTGGTACAGGTCATCGACAACTGATCTGGTCTCAGCTGTCGGAAACACGTGGACGACCCCTCAGGCTGGCAGCGGTGGAGAAGCAGATCCTCAGGGTGGCAGCGGTGGAGAAGCAGATCCTCAGGCTGGCAGCGGTGGTGATCTTCAGGGTGGCAGCGGTGGTGAAGCAGACCCTCAGGGTGGCAGCGGTGGTGAAGCAGATCCTCAGAGTGGCAGCGGTGGAGAAGCAGATCCTCAGGGCGGCAGCGGTGGAGAAGCAGATCCTCAGGGCGGCAGCGGTGGTGTAGCAGATCTTCAGGGTGGCAGCGGTGGTGACCCTCAGGGTGGCAGCGGTGGTGACCCTCAGGGTGGCAGCGGTGGTGATCTTCAGGGTGGCAGCGGTGGTGTAGCAGATCCTCAGGGTGGCAGCGGTGGTGATCTTCAGGGTGGCAGCGGTGGTGTAGCAGATCATCAGGGTGGACCCTGAGGCCTCAGGATAGTTAAGACCCAAGAGCAGACTGCGATCCAACAGTTGCAACAGTGGCATAAATATTGGCTACTACATGTGACAAACACATATGTGTGACCTGTGACCTTTAACACAATATTCAGGTGTGAACAATCAAGCTAATTATGCCCATTCACCTCCCAAAGGCTGCTGCACTGCCACTGCAAAGCCAGTGTGGGTGTATACTGTAGAGAGGCGTAACAGTGTTCATTTCACATAATGTATTTCACTGATCCACCCCCCTGCTGCTATCAAGGACTATACATATGGGCTACTTATCCTTACCTCACCTGACAAAATCTCTGTTCCACTTTTATTTATAAAGCTCTCCCTTTCTTCATTTCACCCTCTCCCTCTCTCACCCACACTCTTTTCTCTCTTTCTTTCTCTCTTTCTTTCTTTCTTTCTTTCTTTCTTTCTTTCTTTCTTTCTTTCTTTCACACACACATTCTCCACGAGTCCTTAGAGTCCCTGCTATGCAGCTTGGACACTTGAAGTAGTTTTCTCCCCGCCGAATAAATGGTGCATTAGTCACACACCGTCAATAGTTTTCTCCCTGCCGAATAAATGATGCATTAGTCACACCGTCAGCAGCCACTGAAGCTGCTTTTCACATGTTTCTCTACACAGCTCTTTCATCATTTTACAGACCCTGCTAGCCTTTTTTACCAAGGTATCTTTCAACTGTAAATAAATGAAACAATCAAACAATACTGTATATGGACTGGCTATACATTGATACATTATGCATGCCTTATATAGCTTCAGGAAATCAATGTTGAATCACTGGTAATTATATGCTGTTTTGGCTCATTTTGAGTAAAAGCAGCAGACTTGTCTGATATTATCATCATTCTGTGTCTCTTGCTCTATTGCTGATAGCCATCTTTATTTTTGAATCAGTTTTCATTCTTCTTCATTTCTGGATCCATCTTTATTTCCCTGCTCTAATTCACAGAGACTTTTCCAGAGATCAGCAATCTGGTGTGCCTGCCCTGGGTCACTTAAGAGATCCTCCTTAAACAGCCGTGCCTCCTCTCACACCACACACACCTGTAACGAACCCAGCTCACGGGCACGAAACATAAAGGGGAAGCCACGCAGAATTTATGATATAATAATAATAATAAGTTATTTATTAAGGGTTACAAGTATATATTTTTCTATTAATTATAGGAAAACGTGTGGTGAATGTCAGTGTTGTGGAGAGAAACAAAAGATGTAATGTAAAGTCAGTTAAATGGTAATATAAAGCAAACGACGACGACGACGACAATCCAAAATCCAACGAGTATCCACAAATCCAATTCCTATCCAAACACCAACGACCCAATCCAAAACTCCAATCCAACGCTCTCCCGAATGCAGTCTGATTAGGGCTTTTGTAGCCCATCCAATCACTGCTACACCTGTGTCCCATCACTTGCTACACCTGTTCCCAATCACCTGCTTTAGAGAGACAGAACAGACATGCAACTATCATGGGGGCGGGGCCTAGACCCGCCAGGGTCGTAACACACCTCAGAACAAAATGGCTGCCCTCACATCCCCCCACTCATTCTCCCCTTCTTTATTTGCCATGGGAGGGGTCACACCTGTTACTTTTTACCAGTCATCGGTGACACACGGGCATCTAACGAGCTGATATTACTCCGTCTGGCTGTGCACCTGTGCAGGACGACCACCTGAGGAGCGCAGTCATGGGGAACAATAAGACGCCTCAGCGCTCTGCAAGGCTATATATAGACCCACTTCTGCCACTGTGCCATTTCTCAGGGAAGAATGGAGCTAAAAATGTATTTATCTGTATTCATGTCTTTGAGCTCTCTGCGGCTCTTTCAGGGGTGTGTGTGTTTGGGGGGGAGTATTTCTGAATCTGACTGATGAGGCCCTGCCTGCCGTCACCCTCATCATCCTCTAAACGAGCCCCATTAAGTCTGCGTGGCTCTGGACACAGTCGGGCCGCAGTCAGGAGTCATCAAGCCCAGCGCAGGTGAACTCACGCTGGGCTTGGCTCAGCTCCTGTTTCAGGCCCCCTGATTGCTCATGAATGGGCCCCGCTCAGCATCTGTGGTAATGTGCAGACGAGTGATTGAGATGCATTGTGTTATCCGTGCTGTGTGAAAAGACGGCAGCGGCCAAATGGCTTAATGCAGTGGCAATGCGTGTGAAGGCGCTTGTCTGGCCTTGCTCGCTCGCTCGCGGATAGCGGCAACCGGTCCCGCTAATGCCTCTCTGTGATTCTCATTCGGCTTTAATCTGTCATTCCATTAGGGCCCGTCGGTGTGAATGTTCTGTCCATCATGTAGAGAGTGGGTTCCACATTTAGCCACATCCAGCTAATGGCAGGGGGTGGTGATGGCTGAGGGGGAGTGGGAGTGGGAGTGAGGGGGGCGGGAGTGGGAGTGGGGGGGGGCCGGAGTGGGGGGGGGGGGGGGGGGGGGGGGGGGGGGGGGGGGGTGGCTGCTAGTGGGTGAGGGAGGGTCGCTGTTCAGACAAGTGGAGCTGGGATTGTTAACACATGTTATAATTGAGTAAGAGGAGGAGGGAGGGAGAGAGAGAGCGAATGGGATGGAGCAGGGTTAGTGTGTTAGTGGGGAAGCACTTCAAAGATATATCTCAATTTACATCTTTCACCTTAGTTGTCAAACACACCCTAAATCTCCAGTTTCGACAATTACCACCCTTTCTTTTTCCTTCTTGTGCTATCTCTCTCTCTCTCTTTCACACACACACACAAGCTCTCTCTCTCTCCATCTTCCTCCGTCTCTCCCTCAGTCATATGATTTCCTCTCTCTCTCTCTCCATCTTCCTCCGTCTCTCCCTCAGTCATATGATTTCCTCTCTCTCTCTCTCTCTCCATCTTCCTCCGTCTCTCCCTCAGTCATATGATTTCCTCTCCCTCTCTCTCCATCTTCCTTCGTCTCTCCCTCAGTCATATGATTTCCTCCCTCTCTCTCCATCTTCCTCCGTCTCTCCCTCAGTCATATGATTTCCTCTCTCTCTCTCCATCTTCCTCCGTCTCTCCCTCAGTCATATGATTTCCTCTCTCTCTCTCCATCTTCCTCCTCCTCTTCCTCAGTCATATGATTTCCTCACCTTTTATTATATTTTCCGCCAACAGGCGCTGAAACACTCAATTTTCAATTATAAAGTTTTACTGACATGACAAAAAGTATTTTTGTTGACAAATCACTAACTCATTCACTCACTCACATCCATACATCTGTCAGTCTTTTACTCTCTCTTTTGCTCTCTCCATTTCTATTTTTCAAAGTCTAAACTTGACAGGTGTCTGTCTGTCAAACATATACTATAGCTTATGCTAAAGATAACAGAAGTTGCCTGGAAATATTTTACAGATGGTGGGTTCTTCAAAGAAAAACAACGGGAAGTTTCCTTTTTCTGTCCGTAGGCCTTTTATTGTGATACACAGAAAGGAAGAAAACGAGAGAGAGAACACTAGCTGTGTCTATTACCGAACACTTTACGAAGTACACTGCAATACAGTGTACTGCAATACAGTCAGTGGTGGAATGTAACAAAGTATTTTTACTTCGTTACTGTACTTAAGTAAATGTTTACGTATCTGTACTTTACTTAAGTAAAAATAATAGTGCATACTTTTTACTTTTACTCCATTACATTTTTTAGCTATTATCTATACTTTTACTCCGCTACATTTCTACAATATGTGTTGTTACTCGTTACATTTTATGAACACAGTTTCGCCAAAATGTTGCCTACACAAAACTATGGATTGCGTTGCTGTTTTGGAAGTTTAAACCAATCAGGTGGCTCTATCAACTCCAATGATATCAGAGTGCGCGTCTGGCAGCAGCACTAGCGGTAGCTTTGTCTGTTATACCTGAACATTCAACACACAGCCTGACTACTGCCTATTCTACATGGATCCAGAGTCGGCCTGAACTGAGCCCTCTGATATGGCCCTATTTAAAAGATATGTTCGAGTTCAAAGGCCCCAAGAATGACTCCTGGAGGTTTCAATGCGTTTCCTCTCTCCCTCAAAAAAAAGGAGTTGCTAGCCTTCAATAATTCGCCCTCAAATTTAAAGTAGCATATCGAGGTAAGCAGAGTGATTGCTATGCTAAGTTAATGTCCCTGACTTTTGAATATTGATATATGTATTTAATTCGTTTACTGACATGATATTATAATTTTATCTAGCGAAATGCATGTTGACATACTGCAATAGCATCAAAAAACATGATTGTATCTTCATTATATATTTAACGTAGTGGTAACATAAAGCTGGTAGGTTAGCTATGTCAAGCTAGCGTGCCTTGTTCTGTCCAGTTTTACAATTACATTTGATTTTCATGTTCCATGTTTCCCTTTTTTACACGTTTACAATTAAAATAAAAGATTTAAAGATATCACATGGTGTCTTTATTGGTTTGGCTTAATGGTATTAACTTTGCAAATAATCCCTGGTAGATAACTTGTCATCCGCAGAATTGTAAGATATAGTGTGAACAGTATTACAGATGGTAGGCACAATAAGTACACCAACCTTTCCAATTAACAAATGTTGTTGCTTATAATTATTACTAGTAGTGACATCTGTAGAGGCATTTATTACCAGTAGCTACAAAATGGCACAGCCTAGACATTGAGAGACAAGCCATTGCGTGAGTACTTTTACTGTTAATACTTAAAGTAAATTTAAAAGTAAGTACTTTTTACTTTTACTTAAGTAGGATTGTTGATGTAGTATTTTTACTTTTACTTTTATTTTCCTGGGTACTTGTACTTTTACTCAAGTACTAAACTTCAGTACTTCCTCCACCACTGAATACAGTGCACTTACATCTGTAGTGCGTTTAGTCGCTGATTAGTGTTGTCTCAAATGGAACACTGACTGACGAAAATGTGAGAGCCTTTTACCCATAAATCTGTGCGTCAGCTTCCTCCGGCCAACTGGAAATTTTAAACAAAGATGGCGGACCAAACCCAGCTGACGGCTGTGTTTTGTATGTAAATGTACATCTTTTTGGAGTTTTCTCGCTTAGATTATTTAAAGTTACCGAGAAATAGACACTGTACTATCAGATAACACAGTTATTGTAACCAGCAATAATGGTTGAAGTGATTTGCGAGGCGTCAGTCAGCCAACTTTTCCAAACTGAAAAGCTGCCGAAAGGGCTCCTCCTCTTCCGCTACGTAGCCAAGATGGCGCTCGTTTAGGGCGAGTAGTGTCCATCGTTTTACATTACATTTTTTTACCGTTTGCAGTGCGCCATCCGGGTACTTTCAGTGCCCTGAATTCTGCTGGCTCTGTCAGTGTGAACGCCCTAAGCACTGAAAGTCAGTGCTTGAAGTGCACAAGTGCGCGGTAATAGACAGGGCTATAGATCCCACACATAACAGGAAGAATCAGAAGGCAGGTTGACATAACAAAGACAGTGACAGATATACTAACTTAACGCAAAGCCATCAAACAGCAATAAATGTGGACAAAATGATAAGTGTCACACACCCTAACATCAGACACTGCAGATTGAAAGAGACTCTGGTCTCTCACGCACAGCATTCTGGGAAACCCATGCCACACAGCCCCCCCAACCCCTCACCCCCACTGACTGCCCCCAGCAGCAACCAATGCACGCAACACAAAGTCTCTGGAGTGTCGGGGGACTCTCCATTGCTGTTGTTTGCAGCGTTGTTATAAACAAACAATTCAACATCCATAAACTTAAAAGATGATGCAGCTCACTGTATCCTATATACAATATATTTCCAGTCCTTGGGAAGCAAATTACAGAATAACGTCCATAACTTAGTACACTGCTCATGCCTTTGTGGAGCTGGATGCATTTTTATTAGAATATTTTCATTGGTTTATCTTATCGTATGATATAAACGAGATAGAAGAAAAGCATCACAAAAACATTCTCTCTTGCGTTGTCCATTATCCACATTTCCAAGACATGCATCATGTGCGTCCAATGAGGGAAGTCTATTTAAACTACATTACCCACAATGCCGAAGTCTAAAGGTCGGAGGTAAACTGTCATGTCTGCTGAACTGTCAACTAAGTCGTGCTAAGAAGTCTAAGTTCATTTAAATTCATTACTCTGAATTACCATTAAATCTAAACGTGCTTCATACTCTGGTACAGAGGTCTGCTTTCATATCCCAGCCTGCTATTATAGTTTCATGAGCGGAGCTTGCGAGAGGTCCAAGAATCCTGTCTTGGATTGTTGTGGAGGACTCAATAACGTGGATTACTCCAAGGTAATGCTTACTGAACCGCCCGAATCAAGATATGGTTTGATCGCTGGTGCTAAAAGGATAACGGGCTTACAAGGTGTAACGTCTAATGTGTAACGTCATCATTGGCGATTTGTGTTATATTTTACTAAGGTTTAGACTTCGGTACGAAACGTTACGCTGAGTTCTCCTCCTAATTCCCTTGCCGTTGCCATGGTGCTGTGGCCGCGTGGCAATCCTATCCGAAGGAGTGACAGTTCCACTCATTGGACAAAGGGATTTAAAGTTCAAGTGTATTCATTTTGCAGACGCCTTTATTCCAATGCAATTTACAAGGGATGATAACACAGGGTATCAGCTGTGCAAGTAGGCTAGTCAGCGGTGTATTAGGCTACTAACGTTATGTTTATAAACTTCCAGCTGCATTTCAATGTAACACATTCTCCTCGAACGTTTTCACATTCTGCGGCTTCATCCCAGCTTCCACACACATATTTCATTGTATCTTTAAACAAAAAACAAAAACGCCCTCCCCTCCTATATTTACCACCATTAATGCCTACATATAAATATACATATAAATATCTGCCTCTGTATGTCTATCTGTCGGTTTCTCTACAAAGTGAAGGGTTCATCCAAGCAGTCGCTATTCTTTGCCCGTGCAACAGGGAAGTGTCGGGTTCATTTGGCTGAAGACATCGAGATGAGAGCTCTGTACAGATCTCCCGTTCGCCTCATCTACGTACTAAATTAGCTCACCTTTGGGAGTAGTGGAGGCTTCTGTTCATTAAGTTCACATAGAAATCAATCCTGTCGTCTAGGAGGCTGTGTGTTTATTCAAGATCAGTGCGTGGAAGTGTGGTTAGCACTTTTATTTTTAAATGTGCAACAGTGTGATCTCCTGTGAGTTTAGATAAATAATATTGACCTCTTGGTGGAGTTTAATTTTATATGTACACACTGCTTCCTATAGGGTATCTTGAGATAACATGTTAACACCAAACACATTTTGGAGGGAGAGTCAATCTAATTTAGTTTTAAATGTGTGTTTAGTGAAGGCACCGAGACTCTTCTCATAATTATAATTGGCTTTGTAGCATCCCTTCCCTCACTATGTCACCTCATTGTGTCAGAAGGGACCCACAGACTGAGCAACTGCAAGGGATTGTTGAACGCGAGCACAAATACGATGCTGCACGTTCGCTAGTGCTAGTCTCAACTAAAGAGTACATTGACATGTGAAGGAGTTGAAACAATCAGAATTAGGGATCAGAGCTAAAAATGATTGACAATAATCCAATGAATTTGTATTTGTTACTTTTAATTGGACTTAGAGTTTTTGGTTGAATATACTGTTAGATCAGATGACCTGAGAGAGCTGTGAATTAATGTTCTCCCCCCCCCCCCCCCCCTCTTGGTCATATCAAAGTTTCTTTGATATTCCTTATACCCCCACCCCCATGAATGCAGGCCTCTGAGACACTTGCTCACAGCTGGATCTCTTAATCAATTTCCCCCGTGAACAAATGTTGTGGAGTTTCCCGTCTACAAAGGTTGCAGACTGATACATATTCATGTCAACGTGACACCCCTTATGCTATGTAGGGTACTTAAACTGAAATGTTACAATGGATGTCCAGAGGAGACATAGGTGAAGCTTTTGAGTCTCTCTCCTGATGCGCATCACTGCAAGATTAAAAGCCTGTTTCTTGACTGTTCATAACTCTCCACCAAATCTTTTGGCACTTTGGCTATCACATGGTAGACCCAGAGGAGAGACCTCCTGTGAAGTTGCCCTAGATGGAGGCTTATGGAGGCCTGACTTGGGTGATGAGCTGCGATCACACACGCACTACTGTGTTGCCATGGATATGGATCATTGTCCTCATCTGTGCTGCCATAGAGATGGTTTATGGTCTGCAGTTACACGCATGTGATTTGACCTTTGACCTCTGGTATAGCCTATGAATTCTCTGCCCCTGTGATGACCTCTGGTCCTTCTTAGGTGGACATGTCCGTCCTGTTCAACGTCTTCCAGCTGGTGAATCTGCTTGAACCGAGGTTCTGTGTGGCTGTGATCGCCATCATCTTCAACCCATTCTTCTGGAATGTGGTGAGTGTGTGTGTGTGTGTGTGTGTGTGTGTGGGTGTGTGTGTGGGTGTGTGTGTGGGTGTGTGTGTGTGTGTGGGTGGCGGGGGGGTGTGAGTCAGTGTTCTGTGCAGGGCTGGATATAGAACAAGGGTGTGTGTGTGAATGTATGAGTAAGTGGTGTTTGTGGCCATCATCACCATCATCACCATCATCTTCAACCTGATCCTTTGGTTTGTGAGGTGAGTGAGTGAGTGAGTGAGTGAGTGAGTGAGTGAGTGAGTGAGTGAGTGAGTGAGTGATGGTAACTCACTGACCGAGGGTAACTCACTGAGTGAGGGTAACACCACACCAGGGTAAAGCATTACATAAAGTTCAATGTCACTGGAGTGGGACTATAGGGAACCTTTATGAGCGGGTACTATAATAAGATTGCAGTCGCTAAGAGAAGACAATAGTGGCTCAGTAGTGACTCACCCACATGACACGCTGGACATTCATGTTCACTTATGTAATAGCCAAAATGTAAAACATTCAGTGTGTGGTCCGTTATAGAAATAGAGTTCTTTCTATGACGTGAAAAGACAGGTTTCTTTTCTTTCTCCATGTGTGGTAGTAGCGTCCACAGCTAATGCAAATCCTATTCTTCTGGAACAGTCTATGGCAGTGGTGGGTCAGATCTAATGTAATACACATGCAGCAAACCTGTCCAGGCCGCTTTACTCTCAACCATCCGTCAACTTAGCTGTTCACTAACCATACCCTTAACATTAACCCTTCAATCTGAGAATTTTTTCAGCACTGTCAACAGAAAGCACATATACGGAAGAAAACCTATACTGTTAGTCAAATGTTGTCTGGCAAAGGGATTAATGAAACCTAAATGTGTAATTTATACTGTAATAGCACTTCAATATTACCCCAGTAGACAATAGGCTTTAATCTACTAAAATAGTAGAATGCTATACCATCAGGATACACATTGCAGGATATATCTATAATCTACTAAAATAGTAGAATGCTATACCATCAGGATACACATTGCAGGATATATTTATAATCTACTAAAATAGTAGAATGCTATACCATCAGGATACACATTGCAGGATAATCTACTAAAATAGTAGAATGCTATACCATCAGGATACACATTGCAGGATATATCTATAATCTACTAAAATAGTAGAATGCTATACCATCAGGATACACATTGCAGGATATATCAAAGCGTCTCAGCATCAAACCCAACCTCTTCATCACTTTTGACCTTTGCCATGTAGCCATGTGTTATTTTTACAGTCCTCCCCTGCTTTGGATTTATGGTTCCAGGCAAACAGTATATGCTAACATAGCGAGGACTGCGTTCCCGAGTCATACCTGCCGCCTAATTGTCATTCCCATAATGAGGCCTTTGTGTGAGGCGTCCTTTGTGATTGCCTTCATAAAAAGAGCTCTATGTCTCTCTCAAAGAGTCAAATGATTAGCCGTCGTCATACCCTGCCATCTCAATACGCAGCTCTTCTGATTGCGGGTTGTATTCTGTTTGGCTCGCCTCCCCTCGTCCTTTGTGTTTCCACAGCACTGCCTCTTCCCCTCAGCACAGGCCCTGAGTCCACCCTCAGGCTATTGCGGAAATGTTAGGCTAGGCTAGCACTGGCTCTGCTTGCTCTCTGCTCGAGGTCCTGAATGGTCCTTGTTGGTGGTGTTCGTAAAGCTGTGGCATGTGTCTTTATCCAATCAGATTTGGAGTAGGGCAGAAGGTGAGGTCAGGTGAGGTTAGCGGGGGCTGGTACTGAGGAGCGTTCACCATCACTTCAACTTGACCCTAAAAGAGAGAGACACACTTGACTTTTTGACATTTTCACTTTTAAAAACCATTTAGCCTCGAGCAGGACAGGACATACGGTAATCTCATAACGTGATCCACTTTGGCCATAAAATGGATCTCTTGCTATATATATATATATATATATATATATATATATATATATAGCTGCTATATTCCAGTGCATTTAACATTTAAGGGGGTGGCTGGGCAGTATGAACTTGATGTTTTTGACAGAAGGTCAACCAAGGACACCAAGGACTCCGTATCTTCTGTGTGTGTTCTCATCCGAAGTCGCTCTGAGCTCGCTCGCATTAGCTCGCTAGTTTCTGACCAAAACTCCACACTACTGTTTTCAATATTTATGGCATATTTATGGCATTATGACCACAATGAGGTTGAAGCAAATGTGTTCCACGAGGGACAAGCCTCTAGGACTGCCTTTTATACTTGCGGAACAATCACAGTTCAGTGCAGAACCTTTTATACATGGGGAACAATCACAGTTCAGTGCAAAACCTTTTATACATGCGGAACAATCACAGTTCAGTGCAAAACCTTGTTCCGCATGTACAGTATAAAATCACAGTTCAGTGCAAAACCTTTTATACATGCGGAACAATCACAGTTCAGTGCAGCTCCTTTGATGTGTGGAAGTGATGGTAATTAGTTTTATACCATATATTGAAGATTCAGTCTTAGGTTTGATCAGTCAGGATTCAGGTTTATTCTTGAAGAATGGCGGCCGACCACTTGTGAGACAGAGACTGTCAGATCCATCCTCCCTCACAGAACTTCACCTCAGTATATCTGATTATCCCTTGAGGGACAGTCTGTTAAATACACTGACATCTAAGGGGTGTTACCGTCTATTCAAATGGGCCATGCATGCAGGGTTCTTTGTCTCGACCTGGGGGTGGGGGGGGGTGAGAGTCTAGTATCACACCTCACTACCCAGGTCAGCCCAAAGTATATTCACCAAGCAAAGTCCACTCATGGCTAGTTAAATCCAAATAAACTTAACAATTATAACTAGGTATAATATCATTGACTTATTGACTATGGCATATTCTTATGACCTATGCTGGTCCCTTCAGAAGTAAACACATAGCCGAGTCCTCCACATGCACTAGTCTTGTGAGGGTGTGTAGCTATGGGTCTGGATGCTAATATGCATGTCCTCCACATGCACTAGTCATGTGAGGGTGTGTAGCTATGGGTCTGGATGCTAATATGCATGCTGTCACATTTTAATTTGATGGAACCCTCTCTATACCACACTCTCCGATCTGTGGCGTGAACACATACGAAAGGGGTCATGGGGTCCTTCCAACCACTGCTCTCTCTTGTCTGGTGTGTTTGCCTGCCTGCCTGCCACTGATGCGTGTGTGTGTGTGTGTGTGTGTGTCTGTGTGTGTGTGTATGTGTGTGTGTGTGTGTGTGTGTCCTGTCCATATGTCTCTGCTGAAGGAGAACCGATTTGTGTGACGCACACTGCTGCAGCGTGACATCAGAGGATATTTTCCACATGGTGCATAGAGTGAGCATCAACCATGCACAATCACACACACAGGCACGACACACACACACACACACAAACACAAACACACACACGGAAAAGAGGTTGTAGTAACACACAGGAGAAGTTGCACTTTCATATCAGACACGCACGCACAAACGCAAGCACGCACACACACACACACACACACACACACACACACACACACACACACACACACACACACACACACACACACACAAGCACACACACGGAAAAGAGGTTGTAGTAACACACAGGAGAAGTTGCACTTTCATATCAGACACGCACGCACGCACGCACAAACGCAAGCACGCACACACACACACACACACACACACACACACACTCTTCTTTTCCTCGCTTTATCTCTTTATTTCTGTGTCTCTTTCACCCCTCTCTCTCCTTCGCTCTCTCTCTGTCTGCCTTTCACCTGTTTTCTCTCTCTCTCTCTCTCTCTCTCTCTCTCTCTTCCCCTCATCTCATCTCTGTGTTGGGTGGTGAGTGTGTCATCCTCTCTGGGCTCTTGTCTCCCTCTCACGTGATTCCACACAGTGACGTCACACACTGCACCCCAAAGCCTTGTGTGTGTGGTGTTTTTTTTTTTGGGGGGGGGGTCGGTTGGAAGCTGTCCAAGTTTGAGTGTCAGTCTTTGGCACAGTGTGGCATAGTCTGGCATGGTGCTGGAGGTGACGCCACCACGGCTACACGTCACCACGGCTACTTCTCAAAGCCTCAGCTTCTTCTCAAAGCTTCACCAACTCCTGTGGAGTGTGTGGTGTGGGTTAGTCATCTGCAGAGACAAGAAGGCTGGCGCACACACACACACACACACACACACACACACACATACACACATGTGCATGTGTCTGTCTGAGTGTTTGTTGGTTATGTCCATGTCCCTTAATTATTTGTGTAATAAGGGAACAGGCTGTCTTCCTATCAGAGTTGTGCGTATGTGTGTTAAGAATAGGATGTCCCCACTTCCAGCGTGTGTGTGTGTGTGTGTGTGTGTGTGTGTGTGTGTGTGTGTGTGTGTGTGTGTGTGTGTGTGTGTGTGTGTGTGTGTGTGTGTGTGTGTGTGTGTGTGTGTGTGTGTGTGTGTGTGTGTGTGTGTGTGTGTGTGTGTGCGTGCGCACGTGTGTGTGTGTGTGTGCGCGCGCATGTAGGGTCACCCCAGTTCTGGCAGTAGGAATTACATCGAGACAAGATGTCCTCATTTGAGCACATACACACACTTGCACATAAATATAAAAAACACAGATACAGGTACGCAGTCACACACACACACACACACACACACACACACACACACACACATTAGCCAAGTAGAGAGAGTTCAGCTACTTTCTCTCCACCCACCTGTGTGCATGAGAGTGGCCAGTGGCTGTGTGTGTGTGTGCGTGTCTTTGTGTGTGTGTGTGTGTGTCTCATGGCATCATGGTTCGTGTGAGTGTGAGACTATAAGCATATAAAACACATTGAAAGCTTTTCAAATTCATCAACATTTGTCCCATATAGAAACAGTGGAGATAAAACCTTCTTTCATGCTTGAGGTAAAAATGTCTTTCATAACTGAAAGTCTGTCTGTCTGTCTGTGTGTGTGTGTGTATCTGTGTCTGTGTGTGTGTGTGTTTGTAGCATTTTGCTAACTTGTATTAGCTCAGTGCACACAGCGGCTGCATGAGGAAGGATTCAGTTTTCACACGAGAAACTAATTTAGTGTGGAAGAAAATAGACCTCTGGGATGGATGTAATATATACTGTATGTGAATATAGAAAGAGAATATATAAGTATGAGTATATGTGTTTGCATTGCATTCAGTAACATGCTTCATATGCATTCATGTGGAAATGGGTATATGCTATTTGAGACACAGCTCATGTGTTGAATTAAAACAATATAAGAAATAGAATTAAACAGGCATTCTGATGGTCCTCAATCAGAGGTCCTTCTTCCTCCTTCCTCCTTCCTCCTTCCCTTCCACCATCTTGACTGTGATGTCACTGGGGTGGCCCATCTGAATCAGCTTCTCCTTGATCTGCAGTAACCAATCAGACAAGTCTGTTATGGTTCCATCTCAAACTGTATAATGGGATGTTCTTCACAATGTATGGATATTATTACAAAGAGTCTCTAACAATCTGTGGCAATTCCAATGTCATTAACAACCTTTTGATAAGAGATGCACACCTAACATATACATTGATTCATTTAGTATATGATTTCATCTATAACATATACATTGATTCATTTAGTATATGATTTCATCTATAACATATACATTGATTCATTTAGTATATGATTTTATTGAAAGCAATTTGTTACCTAGTTTTCCATCAGTATTTGTCCCATGAATTTGGTGTTGCTAGCACCCTGCTCTACCATTGTAGCTACTACAAGAAGATAAGTTTGTTTCCTGGGAACTAAACACCACGTCTCTGTGTTTTATGAACACTGCATTGAGCAAAAGCACTGGAAATAGTGCTTTTTATAAACATTTGAAACATTAAATAAACAATAAATAACTTTTATTTGACTCAAAACAATCTGCAGATAATGACAGTTCTTTCTCACTGTGGGGTTGTTCATATGTTCGTCCTCATAGTTCAATCTGATAAAGTGCTAATACTCTTAGATAGGCACATGTGATCAGAGCTAGTCACCTGTTGAGCAATATCAGACGGGGAGAGCTCTCTCTGGAGGACGACCTTCAGCCTGAGCCTCTGCTGGAAGCGTGTCTTGGGTTCTGTGTCAAATGAACAGAGGGCTTCATATTAACTCACACAGGAACAGCAGAGATTGCACTGCTTCTTCTAAATGGGTTAACCTTTCAGATAACTGAGATGAATTCTACACCCCGTACCTCTGCTAAGAAAACTTTGTGTGTGTGTGTGCAACTTCCAATAACACAAATGTATTCCTCACATTCATACTTTATCTAAGTCAGATGAATTCTCCACCCCCTCTGTAGAGATGACACTATCCAGTGTAATTATCCCCTACACACATGCTGCAGATGTTCAGGGGATTGTAAGCATTTTTTATGCTTAATTGTTTTGGCACTGCACTGGCACAAAACCAGACTTTTTCTGCACTGCAGTTAATTGGGGTGGTATATTTCGATTGAACACAAAATACATAAATAAAATAACACATAAATATTCGGCTCTAAAACACTGTCTTCATTATTTGGGAGGTAATATTCAGCCCATTATTTTTCAAGCTCACATATTGAGGCTGCCAATATCCAATATGGATGTTCATTGTCAGTGTGGCCAATGTATGTTCACGGACTTTGGTCATAATTAAAGTGAGGGGTGCTGCATTCTACTTCTAAAATTTTCCACAACACCACTGGGTATATGGAAATACATGTGCCTACAACAAAATGTTATTAGATTACACATACTCCACATTCGAACGCTTAGAAACAATGTAAAGGGACTGAAAATGCAAGCAGTATTTCAGCAAAACAGAAATATCTCATTCTTTTTTTGTTTTTCTTTGGTTAAGCTAGCGTCCACCTCCGATGTCACAATACATAAAACTATGCAGAGTCTATATTGTCTAATATATATATATATATATATATATATATATATATAGCCGTTGTCTTTGCCGGTTCCATATCCTTCAGCTTGTCAACAAATACACGTGTACACTGTCCAATAGGGGGTCTTGAAGGGCAACTTGTATTTACGACAGTGGTGTAAAAGTGAGCTACACTCCGCAACTTAAGGGGGAGCTCAGTAGCAAAAAGTATCAATTCTGGCATAATGGGGCTTTAACAAGAGCAGAGCAGACCACCTCCATTCATGTCTATGGAAATGTCACAGGATTTCATCAATTTAGACCCCCTCTTTTATCTCTGTGGTTAGGAACTTTATTGTGATTCCCAGACTCTTGAAATCCTGAGACCCATTCTGACCCTTTTCAATGCGTTATTTTGAAGAGAACAGAGTTTATTTCAAGTCTGCACCAAGCTCGTGGGGGTCGAAGCATTTACACATTGTGTACTTTCTGAACTGTGTCGTAGGCTTACTGCCTAAGTTCCCTATTAATCTACCATTCCACTCACGACTGCCTGGTTTTTAGATACAAAAATAAGAATTTTACCTCAGAGGATAACGTATTACATTAGAATTTAAGAAAAAGCACAATAGTAAATACCAAATAATTTAAAATGATAAAAACACACTAAAAAGACATGTATGAAAAAGACATGTGTGAAGGTATGAAGGAAAATCTAACAATACACAGTAATGTGATCTGACAAACTGGCCATAGACTGAAACAAAGGAAGTGTTCCTGGTTTGAACATTGCTTACTTGGAGTGGTTGGAGCAGGGTTAGTTACAGCAGCAGGAAATGTTGCAGTTGTTGGATCTGCGTGGCGTATGGAAATATGTTTTAGATAATAGATATGAGAGATGAAAATCTTCTCCCAGGGGAAACAATGGTGAATGTAAAATGGACACAAACACAATATAGTAACTATATCAGAAAAGAGCAATTTACCTGTACAATATGCAAAATTGCAGCCATGAGGGTCCACTAGTTTGTAAACAGTGTAGTTTCCTGGACACGCTTTCACCTGGATGGATGGTGTTTTGTATTGGCAGCAGTTAGCCCAATTGGATGCACACACCTCTCTGGTCACGATGCCATCTTTCGGGCGAGGGTGTGGACCGTTCAGCCAGAGAGGATAAGTGGTACCGCAGCGATAGTAAGGCACACACACGTTAGGCATCAGAACGCTCGCCCCCTGGTGGAACATGCGGTACCAACCCTGCCACTGGACGTTACTATCACACCTAGGTGACCCGTCCTTGGAAGTGGCCCTCCAGGTGTCGTTCAACACAGTGTACATGTCACAGGGGTCACTCTCGTCATATAAGGTGGGTTGCAGGAAATGTAGAACTATTATGGGATTCAAAGAAGCAAACACACACACACACACACACACACACACACACACATAGTAATAGTCATCACTCCCAGTTTTTAATCACCTCCATTTCTCCTGCTCTAGGCTGGGCCAAGTCCATGCA
This sequence comes from Clupea harengus, assembly GCF_900700415.2. NCBI lineage: Eukaryota > Metazoa > Chordata > Actinopteri > Clupeiformes > Clupeidae > Clupea > Clupea harengus. The sequence goes on from NC_045152.1 coordinate 14,168,304, forward strand.
GAGTCGCCTGGTATCTGGCTTGTATGTCTGAAAGCATTACATCACTGAATATGCCCTATGATAGCACTCCTCCAATCAGCTCATACATTCATGAGGAATTGATAGTACATCATCTGAATTAGGGTAGTAAATGCACAATACTCCAACAAACTAACCCTTTAAGCCCTGTGAAATGCACTAATTCAACTACATTACATTTCCCTGCATCCACAACACAACCCCAGATCAGTGGAAATGATATATGCTATTTGGCTGTTGGGGGAAATGTACCCTAAATGGTGTCCTTTGGGTTCTGAGGGAGAGAGATGTTCATCAGGAAGAGAACAGAGCAGAATCTTACACAGTATCAGGCAAAGAAGAACACCCATGGTAGCCAGATGGTAGACGTGTCTTCTCTAACCAACCTCTGTAATCATACACAAACACAGGCATTAGGCTAGTTTCTGTCCATGTAAGGCCTGTCCGGTGGCTAATACCATTGTTCTTGTGGGCTGTGAGTTGACACTTCAAACTTCACCCCAAACTGACACATGCTGCCAGAACTATAGCATATGCTCTTGTAGGGGGTCTCACCATAGACTACATTACCCAGAGGTCCCTTATCACCTTTCATTCCTTATCTACATTTCACTGACTCAGCATTGGCCGCAACAAGGTCATAAAACCGGGTGACGCATTTTTTGCTTTATAACCGCGCCAAAGCCGAAAATCTCTCTCTCTCGCGGTGGTTTTTGCAGCAGTGAATTCCATTCACAAATAGAGATACCCGACCCTACAGAAGAATTCTCATCAGGACAAAGGACGACACGACGACACGTAGTCCATAGAACTTCTGATCAAAGTTCCAATCTACTTGAAATCGTTAGTTGCAACCTGAGTTTACATCGGTAGTACTACACTGCAGCCCAGCAGTTTATTGAATACGAGAAGGCGACCGGTTCCCTTTTCATCTATTCAAGTCGACAAACAGAACGTTCATTCCCTTCGAGACTCGTCCCGGGTCCAGTTGACGAACTGATTAAGAAGGAAGAAATCCGGCTCCTTCCACACGCCTGCGTCCCACGCTGCTCCACGGAAAACCGCAGAAAACATCTTGATCGCTACGCAAGAGCGATCGAAGTACGGCTAATATCTGGGCAGAACTTACTTTTATATGTATGTTTTATTCTATGTGATAAGTGTTGTTATTTTATTTCGTTAAGATTTAAATGCAAACTGAAATTTACCATCTACACGGTCTGTGACCATGGATAATCTTGCTTGGTTCTTTTGCTAATGTTAGATAGGTTTGTGCATGCACCATCTCTCTATCTCTTTCTCTCTCTCTCTAACTCCCTTTTACATCACCACCTGAACATATACACGCACACATCGCGATCTCAGTGTTGTAAAGAGCTTGTATTGAATTAAGGCCTAGCTCGGATTTTGTCCTTAAGGCAAGAATCCTTTGTTCAGGCATTCTTTACTTTGCGCACTTCCCCCAACTAAATTTGCGCCTAAGCAACATAGCGTTCCTGTCTCGGACCCGCAGCAGCATCCGGTGACCCACTCCCTCTAGTTGGGGCCTGATGCACTCTTGACTTCACGCACACAGCATCTATCACCTGTGCACTTGCGCATAGCCTCCCTCTCACTTCCCCCATCTCTCCATTGAGCGCGCGACCACGTTTACTCGCAACTGCGCATACCCACACACGCATAGACATATATACATAGACCCCTCCTTGACTGCTTCAGCCCGTTGCCGTGACGAGTTACGTCGCCGCCATCTTGTAAAGGGGGCAGCTGGCCTGGAAACAAACGCAAGAACGTTGGATCTGTGTTTTTTCTGGATAAAACGCACTCTAGCGTTTACATTTCTCAACCGATTTCACTGAGTCGTTTTTATATTCAAGGGTTTATGATCGACGTGAAGTTCTCCCAAAAAGTTTTGTCTCCATGTTACTGGGCCAGCTGCCCCCTTTACAAGATGGCGGCGACGTAACTCGCGAGGCAACATAAGAGGAGGGGTCTATGTATATATGTCTATGCACACACGCACCCGCTCACACACGCACGCACCCGCTCTCACACACACACACACACACACACACACACAGACAGAGACGAGGAAGCTAACGCATCCTCCTCTGCATTGCTGAAACAGATTACCTCATTCCCCAATCCCACTTTGTGCCTTGCTCAATTGTTTTACTCCAGTGTGTATGTTATTATACCTGATTTGATATTACTATTAATTACCGTTTGTTACTTTTAATAAATTGTTTATTTTAGACTTAAACAATTGTCTTGCCTGTTATTGTTCCAATATTCCACTGAAAGCCATTTTCCGCCAATCAAGTACTTCAAATGCCTTCACTTCTCTGGTTGTTTCATGAAGTGTTATAGACTTAGTAGTGATATTGTAGTACGATAGTATTGTGATACCATACTTAGACTGTAGCATAGTGGTACAACTAGAGCTTTTCATTGTTTTAGTCATTTAATTATAAAATATTAAATACTAAATGTAATGATTATTAAATTTTATGAGACTGATTTAATTAAACTAATGTAGCAACCCCGGTTTCACCTACACTCTCTCCCATTAAAATACCTCATCATTCAATGTACTGTATAATGAACTAAAATACACAGACAATATACACAGGTAAAATGCATCAATTATATCTTGCTGTATCCTCTGCCCAGTTTAGTATTGCATTCCAAAACAAAGGGAAAACGTATGGCACCTCGTATATATTGTAATACAAATCAAATACAGCTCCATGCTAAATTTTCTCTGGTATTCTACAGTATAGTAAAAAAAACAGTGTGCTGACTCTTTTCTTTCCCAGTACAGTAAGTGAATCAACAACACATGAGACTAGCAGTAGAAGTGTCCTGCAGCCCTAATGCTGATCCGTGGTGAAAATCTTATGAACTTCACATTTGCCGTATCGCAACATTCTCCCTTACATGGAAACTTTAGGAAAAATCTTCAGCACATCTTATCCACCCCTAAAATTCCCCATATTCTGTAAAATATGTTTTAAGGCAAGCTGTTGTCATGACAGCACGAACAAACTTTTTTTATCTGTTGGTTTGCCTGTCACAATACATACCACTTTTGAGTGCGGCATATTGACCATGTGTGATCAGTGGTACAGTGCTTAGTGTTGTTGAACAACAAGTAGCTAACTTGGGTTCAATTCCTGAGCAATATAAGGTGCTATAGTAGGTGACTTTTGATAAAAGTTAGTTGTAGTTGCATTTTTGCGTCACTTTGTCTCATTGATAGCCCAAAACATATACAGCAGTAATAGTGGGGAAATGTCTTCAGCGACAACTACATCTATATTTTTCCTTCATACATGCATATTTCAATGCAAATGCTGTACTGCACCACTTTTGTACAGTTGGTAACAAGGCTGCAAACAAACAAAGCAAAGTAGAAAACTGAATACATTTTCAGCAAAAATTATAGAATACTCTGCCTTATTTCAATTGCATTTAATTTTTCTGTCAAAATACAACATCTTTCCATCTACAATTATCAAAATGTTGTCCGGTTTTGAACTGAAAGCTAACTGTTTGGAACAGAGTATCTAAATTTGGCAAAAATTGCTGTAGTTGCAGAATTTTGCTGCGTTGAACATTGAGTCAGGTATCCATGAATTGGAAAAGTCTCCACAGTTTAGTTCACATAGTCTACTGATATGCTGAATGTGTTTTTGAAAGTGTTTTGAAAAAGTGTACATGGAATTGAAACAAGTTTGAAAACGATTGAAAAAAACTGTAGCAATGAACATAACAATTGATAACATGACACCTTTTACAATAATCTGTCCAAATATCTTACCTTAAATGATTCCTTTATGTTCTCACCTCACACTGACATTGACAACTATCATAGAGCTTCCTTTTCTCTCTGGACTATTGTCTTCAGTCTCATTTGACTTAGATCATATCAATGTGATGAAAAACATGATTTACATGTTTATGGGTCTATTTTTGTCAGATACATCTTACCTTTCCAACATTTCCAAGTCAAACACTCTGATCCTCATGTTCATTGACCTCGTATGCCAACCTATAGACTGTGGAGGCTGGCAGTGAAACAGATCTGACCACTTCTCCTCAGCTGTAACATTAAAAGTGTTGTGATGTATGTTGAGTGAATCAATGGACATAGACCTAAAGGATACAAATATAAATGTCTAATGAAAATCTCTCATGGCATCATGGTTTGTGATGAGTGTGAGACTAAAAGCACATAAAACACATTGAAAGCTTTTCAAATTCATTAACATTTCTCCCATATAGAAACAGTGGAGATAAAACATTCTTTCTTGCTTGAGGTAATAATGTCTTTCATAACTGAAATGAACTGTGCAGGTAAACAGGTACTCTGGCGGTAAACAGGATGTTTTCATAGAAATATTGTTATAGCCTTGCCACATCCACACAAGGTGTGTGTGTGTATGCATGTGTCTGTGTGTGTGTGTGTGTGTGTGTGTGTTTGTGTCTATGTGTGTGCGTATCTGTGTCTGTGTATGTGTGTATGTAGCATTTCGCTAACTTGTATTAGCCCAGCCCACACTGCGGCTGCAGGAGGAAGGGTTCAGTTTTCACACGAGAAACTAATTTAGTGTGGAAGAAAATAGACCTCTGGGGTGAATGGGCATTTTATTTCAGCATAAATAATAATGAGAGCCCTGGTGTTGATGAGCCCTGGTGTTGATGTGTGTTAATCCCATAATGAGCCCTGGTGTTGACGTGTGTTAATCCCATAATGAGCCCTGGTGTTGATGAGCCCTGGTGTTGATGTGTGTTAATCCCATAATGAGCCCTGGTGTTGACGTGTGTTAATCCCATAATGAGCCCTGGTGTTGATGAGCCCTGGTGTTGATGTGTGTTCATCCCATAATGAGCCCTGGTGTTGATGTGTGTTAATCCCATAATGAGCCCTGGTATTAATGAGCCCTGGTGTACATTTTCTCTGGTATACTACAGTATAGGTAAATAACAGTGTGCAGACACTTTTCTTTCCCAGTACAGTAAGTGAAACAACAACACATGAGACTAGCACTAGAAGTGTCCTGCAGCCCTAATGCTGAACTAAAAAGACATGTATGAAAAAGACATGTATGAAGGTATGAAGGAAAATCTAACAATACACAGCAATATGATCTGACAAACTGGCCATAGACTGAAACAAAGGAATTGTTCCAGGTTTGAACATCGCTTACTTGGAGTGGTTGGAGCAGGGTTAGTTACAGCAGCAGGAATTGTTGCAGTTGTTTCATCTGCGTGGCGTATGGAAATATGTTTTAGATAATAGATATGAGAGGTGAAAATCTTTTCCCAGGGGAAACAATGGTGAATGTAAAATGGACACAAACACACTATAGTAACTATATCAGAAAAAAGCAATTTACCTGTACAGTATGCAAAATTGCAGCCACGAGGGTCCACTAGTTTGTAAACGGTGTAGTTTCCTGGACACGCTTTCACCTGGATGGATGGGGGTTTGAATTGGCAGCAGTTCCCATCCAAGGATCCACACACCTCTCTGGCCACGATGCCATCTTCCGTGCGAGGGTGTGGACCATTCAGCCAGAGAGGTGCATGGGTACCGCAGCGATGGTGAGGCACACACACGTTAGGCATCAGAACGCTCGCCCCCTGGTGGAACGTGCGGTACCAACCCTGCCACTGGCCGTGATTGTCACACCTATGTGACCCGTTGTTGGAGGTGGCCCTCCAGGTGTCGTTCAACACAGTGTACATGTCACAGGGGTCACTATCGTCATTTAAGGTGGGTTGCAGGAAATGTAGAACTATTATGGGATTCAAAGAAGCACACACACACACACACACACACACACACACACAGTAATAGTCATAGCCATCACTCCCAGTTTTTAATCACCTCCATTTCTCCTGCTCTAGGCTGGGCCAAGTCCATGCAGAGTCGCCTGTTATCTGGCTTGCATGTCTGAAAGCATTACATCACTGAATATGCCCTATGATAGCACTCCTCCAAACAGCTCATACAATCATGAGGAATTGATGATACATCATCTAAACTTGGATAGTATATGCACAATACTCCAACAAACTAACCCTTTAAGCCCTGTGAAATGTACTAATTCAACTACATTGCATTTCCCTGCATCCACAACACAACCCCAGATCACTGGAAATGATATATATGCTATTTGGCTGTTTGGGGGAAATGTACACCCTATATGGTGTGCTTTGGGTTCTGAGGGAGAGAGATGTTCATCAGGAAGAGAACAGAGCAGAATCTTACACAGTATCAGGCAAAGAGGAACACCCATGGTAGCCAGATGGTAGACGTGTCTTCTCTAACCAACCTCTGTAATCATACACAAACACAGGCATTAGGCTAGTTTCAGTCCATGTAAGGCCCCACCTGCCCCTACCCATCTGTCCAAACACTGCCCCTACCCATTTGTCCAAACGTTCTCATATGCTCGGCCAAGAACGGGTCAAATTGTGACAACAATTCCAAGATGCCTAAGTAGTTGCCATTGTGTGGTGAACCTAGCAATTCGTCATTTCCCCTAAACGCGAGGAACTTGATGACAGAGACCACTCTCCTAAGCACCTCTCTCCAATATTGCCTCTCTCCATCGATTTGCTTCATAAGGTCGGAATCCACGGTGGCACCTGTGGCTCTCTGAAGCAGATCAAGCATGCAGGCTAGATGTTCTGCACTTGTCTCGTGCTCGCAGATTCGCTCCGGGTGTTTCCAGTCACAGTAGCCAGTAACGAATGCTTGAGATTTTGAAGAAAACAACTTGCATGCAAAACAGTAAATATTTCATGTCGATGGGGAATACGTTATTCACAGTCTATCAACCACTTGGCCATTGGGCAGTCTGCATGTAAACTGCTCATTTGTCAAAACTCGAGTCTTGCCACCAATCCGACTGAATAATGTGCACACCAATTGTGGAACACTTTAACTCCTCTATCTATAAGAAATGCTTTGGCCCGCTCACCGTGAGTGTTCCCCCAGTAAGCTGGGTCAGTTACAGCTTCAAACCAAGCCTCGCCCTGGCCCTGCTCTCCTTCAGGAGGCTGTCTCTTATCCTCCATGATGCTAACAGGCGGCGGAGGTGACGCATGTCGGCGTTGTTGACCCTCTTCTATAGCACCGGTCTCCTCCTCACCAACCAACCAACAGTGGCCTCTGTGCCGGTGGTGCAGCATCACCCGCCGGTGCCAACAGTAGCCACTGTGGTACAGCATCACCCGCCGGTGCCAACAGTAGCCTCTGTGCCAGTGGTACAGCATCACCCGCCGGTGCCAACAGTAGCCACGGTGGTGCAGCATCACCCGCCGGTGCCAACAGTAGCCTCGGTGATGCAGCATCACCCGCCGGTGCCAACAGTAGCCTCGGTGGTACAGCATTAGCAGTGCTGCTACCAGGCTGTTCCTCCTCCTCCTCCTCCTCCTCTTCCTCCTCACCACCTCCCATGTTGGGCTCGTGAGCGTCCGCTGCAACTTTTGAATGTTTTGGAAAAAACTTGAAATGCGAGGAACTAGATTGACAATATCTGCCTTGCTTTCTCTTTCTTTTTTGAGGTAGAAACTTCTTTCATGCCTGAGGTAAAAATGTCTTTCATAACTGAAATGAACTGTACTGGAACAGGTAAACAAGAACTGTGCAGGTAAACAGGATGTTCTCATGCAAATTCATGTAAATGTCAGAATGTTATAGCCTGTAGCCTAGCACTTGCCACATCCACACAAGGTGTGCATGTGTCTGTGTGTGTGCGTGTCTGCGTGTGTGTCTGAGTTTGTGTGTGTGTGTGTGTGTGTGTGTGTATGTGTGTGCTATTATGTGATTTCCTCTTTGCTGGTTTGGCCTCCGTTAATCCAGTACTTCCTGCTGAAGCCCTATCCACCTGTGATACTCACACACACACAGACGTGTACACACACAACACATACACACACACACACACACTCATACACACACACACACACACACTCTCATACACACATACACACACACACACACGTGTACACAGACCACGCACAGACCTGCACACACAGACTTCTGTATCTCTGGGGTGTGTGTGCGTGTGTGTTTAGAGAACAGGAAACGCGCTCTTCAAACTCAGTCACATATCACCTGCTGATCTGAGAGAGATGAAAGGCCACACACACACACACACACACACACACACACACACACACACACCAAGTGCAAGACCATGGAAACACGGAGGAGCAGATCTAGGACACAGAAAGATTGAACGACAGAATAGAGGAGGAGATAAGAGAGAGGAGAGAGGATGGGGTGAAGAGAGGAGGAGGAAGGAGAGAGGTGGAGGAAGAAGGAGAGAGGAGGGGAAAGAATGGGGTGCAGAGAGGAGGAGGAAGGAGAGAGAAGGAGGAAGGAGAGAGGAGGAGGGAGGACAGAGGAGTAGAGAGGATGGGGTGAAGAGAGGAGGAGGAAGGAGAGAGGAGGAGGAAGAAGGAGAGAGGAGGGGAAAGAATGGGGTGCAGAGAGGAGGAGGGAGAGAGAAGGAGGAAGGAGAGAGGAGGAGGGAGGACAGAGGAGTAGAGAGGATGGGGTGAAGAGAGGAGGAAGGAGAGAGGAGGGGAGAGGATGGGGTGCAGAGAGGTGGAGGAAGGAGAGAGGAGGAGGAAGGAGAGAGGAGGAGAGAGGAGGATGAAGGAGAGAGGACGGGGTGCAGAGGAGGAGGAAGGAGAGAGGAGGAGGAAGGAGAGAGGACGGGGTGCAGAGAGAAAGAGGAAGGAGAGAGGATGGGGTGAAGAGAGGAGGAGGAAGGAGAGAGGAGGAGGAAGGAGAGAGGAGGAGAGAGGACAGATGCAGAGAGGAGGAGGAAGGAGAGACAGGGCTCTACAGTGCGAGTATTTCACTCGCATTTGCGCCTAAAAATAGGTATGTGCGAACTTGAAAAATAATTTACGAGCATAGTGCGCGAGTGACGGGTATTGTTGTCAATACACGGAACAACGGTGCGAAGAAGTGAAGCATACCATAGATTTCATATGGAAACAAGTGACGGGGTCGCGACTGCACAATGTGAACATAGCATGATGACACGTTTAACTTCATGCAAATGAGAGCGACTATTCGCAACCAATGGGCCAGAGCCATATAAAAAGAGGGTTACGACGATCTCGCCGACATGTGATCATTTAGTATAAGTAGCTCGCAAAAAAACCCTGCTGGCAACCTGTTTGAATGGTCTTCCACGGGACAGACAGCAGCACCACCTCGATTTACTGATATTTTCGGTATATTAACACATAATATCAATTGGTTACTGGTGTGTTGTATCCTGTTTATGTCTGATACTTTATTAACATTTATGTATTACATTAACTTATAACACTAGGCAGCAATATTGTGAAGCAGAGCTAGAAATGGCTTTGCTAGCTCCCATACTGTAGCTCACACCAGCAACTGCTCAATTTAAGACAAGAAAGGGGTTTGGTAACTTAGCTAGTAACTGTCAATGATAACTAGTTATTAGAATATATTAGCCAACGTTAAGTTAACTTCAAAGGGGCAGTCGAGTGTATAGGTTGTGTCAGCTTGGATAGTTAGCTAGTCATTTTCGATTTAAGCCTCCCGTTAGCCTTGGCAAACTTTTAGCTAGCTAACTATGAGGTAGCATATCCTAGCTAAGTTATACTAGCTATCGATAGCTAGCTAGTAAACTCATTGCAGAATGGACGACAGGCCACGCATGACATTAATCAAGAAAAAATAAATGAATATGTGATTGGTTTAAATATCCTTGTCTATTTGGGCAATTGTTATTATCATTGACACCACTTTCAACTGTCAAAACTATCCGTCTAGCTAAATCTGTTGGTTATCAAATTGCACAGCAATTCATATGGAGGATATGTGGTTGATTTAACTCTAAGGCCAGGTAGGCATAGTAGTTGTAATGTGCTATCACATCATTTGAAAATCTAGACTTGATATTCTCTTATATTTGAATGATAATTCTGTTAATTAAGTATTGCCTTAAAATGATTATTTACATTGAATTAATTGGAATTCAGCTGTAGGCATATACTAAGAGATCTGTATCTTAGAGACTAATTGCATCCACAATTTAAGTACTGCAAGCTTGACTATTATGCAGTTGTAGACACAACACAGGGGGTCCCTGGGCCTGAGAAGGGAAGGAAAGGAGTTTAATGTGGCTATAATATGGACTTTTAAATGTGACTAAAACTAGACTAAAATGTAATGAGTTTTCATTGACGAAAACTAGACTAAAACTAAGAAGGATAAAAATGACTAAATGTGACTAAAACTAATATGCATTTTCGTTTTAAGACTAAATCTAAAATAGCTGCCAAAATTAACACTGAGATAGGGACCCCTTAATCTGCAATTCATTGCTGCTAGCTCTAATCAGATGTACTAACTAGGCTAATAAGAGAAGACTAACTTTGTATGCCAACAAACACCAATAACTAGAACTAATTTGACAGACTATAAACCAACAGACTTCTGGTTATGATACACATGCTCTCTAGCTAGCTACAGTGAAAGTGTTGCTTACGTTAGATACTAGACGTACAGTCTAACTCTAACTGCATTTAGAATCTAACAAGCTATATCTTACAATAAACTTTAGGTAAAGCTGGCTATATAAAATACTACTAATAACAATTGATAAGAGGTCCACTAAAGTGTTGAAATATGAACAAATGCAGTAATTTGATCAATTTACCAGCTAACTTGCTTCGGAAACACTGAATATGAATGGGGTTGAACGTTGGAAAATACAATGTTTTGAACTGTAGGTCGCAAATGACATGCTTTACTTCCACATAAAAAAACCCCGCTGTGCTCCTAAATTTCTTTGTGTGCTCCTACATTTTTTCATTTAGGAGCACATGTACTCCTTGGGGAAAACCTTAGCGTAGAGCCCTGAGAGAGGAGGGGAGAAAAGTAGAGAGGAGGATGAAGGAGAGAGGAGGATGAAGGAGAAATGACGGGGTTGCAGAGAGGAGAAGGAAGGAGAAAGAAGGAGGAAGGAGAGAGGAGGAGAGAGGAGGAGGAAGGAGAGAGGAGGATGAAGGAGAGAGGAGGGGAGAGGAGGATGAAGGAGAGAGGATTCCAGGTTGCCCAAATTCTAGGAACTTCGGTCCCCTCAAAGTTCTATTCAGTCCCCTCAAAGCTCTATTTAGTCCCCCCAAAGACACTATTAACAGGCAAGATCACACCTTCTCTTCACACCACTATTCACACCTGGATTTCACAACCGCACACGCACACACACACACACACACACACACACACACACACACACACACACACACACACACACACACACACACACACACACACACACACACACAGAGGCTCATACGTATATACACACGCACGCACACACACACACACACACACACACAGAGGCTCATACGTATACGCGCGCACGCACGCACGCACGCACGCACGCATGCACACACACACACACACACACACAGAGGCTCATACGTATATACACACACACACACACACACACACACACAGAGGCTGATACGTATATACACACGCACACACACACACACACACACACAGAGAGGCTCATACGTATACACAC
>NC_045152.1:14184927-14194927 GCF_900700415.2 Clupea harengus
ATGCACACACACACACACGCACACACACATGAACACACACACACACACACACAAACAAATACACGCACACACACACATGCACACACACACTTACCCATGTCATCACTGCACACAGACACACACACACAGACACATGTCATCACTGCACTTCATTTGAACACACATATGTGACTGCAAATGTAAACAAATTGTAACTTTGAAATATAGAGCTGCACATAGGAATACACACAAACACACACAAACACACACACACACACACACACACACCCTGCATGTATTATGGCAATGGGAAAAACGATCTGTCTTTTCCATGGAAAAAGTGAGGTGCTGCTGAATTGATCCTGACATTATGAAACTTTCCCCTGTAGCTGACGAGCACCGCATCTGACACACACTCACACTGCATCCCCCATCACACACGAACACACACACACACACACACCCACACACACACATCCACACACTCACACTGCATCCCCCATCACACACGAACACACACACACACACACACACACACACACACACAAGCACACACACACTGTATCCCCCATCACACACAAGCATATACACACACACGCACACTGTATCCCCCATCACACACGAACACACACACACACACACACACACTGTATCCCCCATCACACACAAACATACACACGCACTCACACATGCGCAAGTGTGTGTGGAGATCATTACAACCAAGAGACTTGACTTCCAAAAAAAGACTTATGAGCCTTTGCCTTGCTACACATACACTGCATCTCCCATCACACACAAACGTACGCACGCACGCACGCACGCACGCGCACACACACATACTTCTTGTGTGCAGACACACACACACACACACACACACACACACACACACACATATTTCTTAAGGTCTCAGCAGAGCTGCAGTCCTGTTCAGCTTTCACTGTGGGTTTCAGATGCAGTTCCCACCAAAAGCTTTTCTATGAGCAGCCTGCCTGCTGCCATGTCTGACTCCAGTCACCATCTCTGAATGTGAGCTACAGAATGGGAGAACAGGGGAGAGGGAGAGAGGGAGAGAGAGGGGGAGGGAGAGGGAGGGAGAGAGAGAGAGGGAGAGAGAGGGAGAGAGAGAGGGAGGGAAGAGAGGTCATTTTAGTTATACACAGGAAAAGATGTTAAATGTCTGTGACATTTCCAAACTCCAGAATTCCTTTTTCATAAAATGCTACAGTACTTTACCACAAGGTGGCACCCCAATCAATCAATCAATCAATCAATCAATCAATCAATCAATCAGCTGCCTTATTAATGATTCTCTGCACAAGGCCCAAATACACAAAGCCCACCTTATGCATGGGAAAAGCCCAAACAACAAGCACCACACAATTTCAGTTTACCAGGCAAGAAAGGCTCATCAAGCCTGTAAGATCAACTCAGTTCAGTAGAGTTTTATTTTGAAATGAGTACCTACAATACAATTGTCTCTAAGCTTTTTGCAGAGACCAGAGTTTAGAAAAGAAACAGGCAGTTAGGGCCAGTCAGTGAGGAATGCGGCCATATGCAACATTGTATTCTTGAGCTGGGCCTCTGGCGAGATAAGACGGGTCAGCTCGATGAGAAGCAGAGGATCTGAGAGTTCACACAGAATTGATGAGCTATTGTTGAGAACAGAGTGTCACCAGATAGAGCATGTCACCAGTCCCATGCTCATCTCATGACACAAGGGACACACGAATGACCTCACTGGGGTAGGCTTTAGGAGGTAGTGTTGAAGGAAACATTTCTCTGGCTCTGATTGACTGTACCAAATTGTCTGTTAAGCATAGCTGTATTGAGTCATCACTTACCAAGTAAAACTTATACTGAACTGAATTTATCTTACGAGCCCTAAAGTCAATCATAAAGTGGAGGTTGGCGAATATCAGACTCCATGAGTAGGTTCATTCCCGTAATGAACAAGATGAGGGAGTTAGTGCAGCCCGTTACGATCCCCTTACGACCCCCTTACGACCATAACCTTCTTCTTTGAAAACATGGTTTATAGCAGAGAGTGAGTGAGAGGATGACTGAGAGAGAGAGAGAGAGAGAAAGAGAGAGAGAGAGAGAGGATGACTGAGAGAGAGTGAGTGAGAGGATGACTGAGAGAGAAAGAGAGGATGACAGAGAGAGAGAGAGAGGATGACAGAGAGAGAGAGTGAGTGAGAGGATGACTGAGAGAGAAAGAGAGGATGACAGAGAGAGAGAGAGAGAGAGAGTGTGAGTGAGAGGATGACTGAGCGAGAGAGAGAGAGGATGACAGAGAGAGAGAGAGTGAATGAGAGGATGATTGAGCGAGAGAGAGAGTGAGTGAGCGAGAGAGAGGATGACAGAGAGAGAGTGAGAGAGAGATAGAGGATGACAGAGAGAGAGAGAGAGAGAGAGAGAGAGTGAGTGAGAGGATGACTGAGCGAGAGAGAGAGAGAGTGAGAGAGTGAGAGAGAGAGGATGAGAGGATGACAGAGAGAGAGAGAGAGAGGATGAGAGGATGACTGAGAGAGAGAGAGAGAGAGAGGATGACTGAGAGAGAGAACTATTTTTTAATGTAGGTGAACGAGAGAGGCAGAGAAAAAACAGTTTTAACGCCGAAAAGAGAGAATGAGAAAAAGAGTCAGAGGGCAAGAAATATAAAAATAGAAGCCTTGGCCCTCGCCTGTTCAATTAGGCGTCTGTGGTTGTTCAACAACACTTCATTACTCCACTGATGGCACAGATGGGAGCCAGCGACCGTCTGATGTATAGACAGGTAGAGAGACAGGTGTACTAGAAAGATAGATGGACGCTAATAGATATATTAAATCAGCGTGTTTTTTTTTTATCAATTCAAGATGGCTGCCAAACAAACCTCATGGGCCATTAGTAGACCTTGGCAACATGGAACAGTCTTAACTTGCCACCATTAGGGTCCTACAAACACAGGTTACAACACAATGACAAGCGTGTGCATGGGAAGATATTTCTCCTACCAGACTATATGGGCCACTCTCATGAATAGATACATGAATATATAGATAGAGAGAGAGAGAGAGAGAGAGAGAGAGAGAGAGAGATAGAGAGAAAGAGAGACAGAGAGAGAGAGAGATACAGAGAGATACAGAGAGCTATAGAGAGATAGAGAGAGAGACTATAAGGGCTACTCTCTAATAGATACATGAATAGAGAGATAGAGAGAGAGATACAGTGAGAGAAAGAGAGAGAAATACAGAGCGCCATAGAGAGAGAGAGAGAGAGATAGAGAGAGATACAGATCGCTATAGAGAGAGAGAGAGAGAGAGCGCTATAGAGAGAGAGAGAGACTTAATGGGCTACTCTCTAATAGATACATGAATATAGAGATAGAGATAGAGAGATACAGAGATAGAGTGAGATACAGAGCGCTATAGAGAGAGAGATAGAGAGAGAGAGAGCGCTATAGAGAGAGAGAGAGAGAAAGAGAGAGAGCGCTATAGAGAGCGAGAGAGAGAGAGAGAGAGAGGAGGGGATGACAGGAGCTACATCAAAAGAGAGATGGACAGAGAGAGAGGGGGGGATGACCAGACACGAGAGCAAAAGAGAGATGGAGAAGGAGAAAGAGAATAGAGGAGGGGATGGGATAAAAATGGGACACACATAAGCAAGCATACACACACACATACAGTCACACGCACACACACACACACATTCTGTCTTGTCTATATTGGCGGCTTAATTAATTATATTTTTAGATAATTATCAGTCTGGGGATTTGTGCGTCACTAGGAGGTTGGATTTTGTGGGTGTTCAAATTCCCGCTGATATGACAGATACTTTTGTGTTTGTGTCTGACAGTGTGTGTGTGTGTGTGTGTGTGTGTGTGTGTGACAGAGGAGAGCATAGATGACACTCCATAGGTAGTGCTCATTATGTCATCTTTTTTTCCATGATGTCATTCTGACACATCAACTGTGTAATTCCTATCTCCACATTCACATCACACAAAGCCTTCTTTTCCATAGCAGTTTTGTCATTAGCCCATGGATTAGCCTTCCTGTCCTTAGCCCATAGACTAGCATTCCTGTCCTTAGCCCATAGACTAGCATTCCTGTCCTTAGCCCATAGACTAGCATTCCTGTCCTTAGCCCATAGACTAGCATTTCTGTCCATAGCCCACAGGGCTCTACGCTAAGGTTTTCCCCAAGGAGTACATGTGCTCCTAAATGAAAAAATGTAGGAGCACACAAAGAAATTTAGGAGCACAGCGGGGTTTTTTTATGTGGAAGTAAAGCATGTCATTTGCGACCTACAGTTCAAAACATTGTATTTTCCAACGTTCAACCCCATTCATATTCAGTGTTTCCGAAGCAAGTTAGCTGGTAAATTGATCAAATTACTGCATTTGTTCATATTTCAACACTTTAGTGGACCTCTTATCAATTGTTATTAGTAGTATTTTATATAGCCAGCTTTACCTAAAGTTTATTGTAAGATATAGCTTGTTAGATTCTAAATGCAGTTAGAGTTAGACTGTACGTCTAGTATCTAACGTAAGCAACACTTTCACTGTAGCTAGCTAGAGAGCATGTGTATCATAACCAGAAGTCTGTTGGTTTATAGTCTGTCAAATTAGTTCTAGTTATTGGTGTTTGTTGGCATACAAAGTTAGTCTTCTCTTATTAGCCTAGTTAGTACATCTGATTAGAGCTAGCAGCAATGAATTGCAGATTAAGGGGTCCCTATCTCAGTGTTAATTTTGGCAGCTATTTTAGATTTAGTCTTAAAACGAAAATGCATATTAGTTTTAGTCACATTTAGTCATTTTTATCCTTCTTAGTTTTAGTCTAGTTTTCGTCAATGAAAACTCATTACATTTTAGTCTAGTTTTAGTCACATTTAAAAGTCCATATTATAGCCACATTAAACTCCTTTCCTTCCCTTCTCAGGCCCAGGGACCCCCTGTGTTGTGTCTACAACTGCATAATAGTCAAGCTTGCAGTACTTAAATTGTGGATGCAATTAGTCTCTAAGATACAGATCTCTTAGTATATGCCTACAGCTGAATTCCAATTAATTCAATGTAAATAATCATTTTAAGGCAATACTTAATTAACAGAATTATCATTCAAATATAAGAGAATATCAAGTCTAGATTTTCAAATGATGTGATAGCACATTACAACTACTATGCCTACCTGGCCTTAGAGTTAAATCAACCACATATCCTCCATATGAATTGCTGTGCAATTTGATAACCAACAGATTTAGCTAGACGGATAGTTTTGACAGTTGAAAGTGGTGTCAATGATAATAACAATTGCCCAAATAGACAAGGATATTTAAACCAATCACATATTCATTTATTTTTTCTTGATTAATGTCATGCGTGGCCTGTCGTCCATTCTGCAATGAGTTTACTAGCTAGCTATCGATAGCTAGTATAACTTAGCTAGGATATGCTACCTCATAGTTAGCTAGCTAAAAGTTTGCCAAGGCTAACGGGAGGCTTAAATCGAAAATGACTAGCTAACTATCCAAGCTGACACAACCTATACACTCGACTGCCCCTTTGAAGTTAACTTAACGTTGGCTAATATATTCTAATAACTAGTTATCATTGACAGTTACTAGCTAAGTTACCAAACCCCTTTCTTGTCTTAAATTGAGCAGTTGCTGGTGTGAGCTACAGTATGGGAGCTAGCAAAGCCATTTCTAGCTCTGCTTCACAATATTGCTGCCTAGTGTTATAAGTTAATGTAATACATAAATGTTAATAAAGTATCAGACATAAACAGGATACAACACACCAGTAACCAATTGATATTATGTGTTAATATACCGAAAATATCAGTAAATCGAGGTGGTGCTGCTGTCTGTCCCGTGGAAGACCATTCAAACAGGTTGCCAGCAGGGTTTTTTTGCGAGCTACTTATACTAAATGATCACATGTCGGCGAGATCGTCGTAACCCTCTTTTTATATGGCTCTGGCCCATTGGTTGCGAATAGTCGCTCTCATTTGCATGAAGTTAAACGTGTCATCATGCTATGTTCACATTGTGCAGTCGCGACCCCGTCACTTGTTTCCATATGAAATCTATGGTATGCTTCACTTCTTCGCACCGTTGTTCCGTGTATTGACAACAATACCCGTCACTCGCGCACTATGCTCGTAAATTATTTTTCAAGTTCGCACATACCTATTTTTAGGCGCAAATGCGAGTGAAATACTCGCACTGTAGAGCCCTGGCCCACAGATAACTGTTCAACCTCAAGAACCTCAAGAATCCCAACTAGAAGCCTAAATGGCAAAAATACGACATAGGAAAGGAAACTTTTTCTAACAGGGTCAGACCCTTCAGCACCACCATGATGATGAGACAGCTACACTAATCCCCATTCACACTTCATGGAACTCAAGGGTTTGTGAGGCGGCAGTCTCCCTGGAAACAGAACTCTGAAGATGAGTTTCAAAGCAAGGCAATATTTTGCCCATATATGGGGTTCCATGTCTTAAGAAATGTTCCCTGAAGGAAAATGACATGGAGATTTTGAATAATCGCACCTGCCAAACTCTCTGTAACATTAGTATGTGCTGAGTAGTTTGTGCTGGTTAGTGCCCACATAACACAAATATTAGTTTACCCTCATAAACAGCATCAGCAATGACAAGATACACTCAGAGACAGACAACTAAAGTATAAGGGTAAAATGGAGGCATTTCAGAGTACTTTGTTACCAAGAGAGTTTTGTAGGTTCGATTATTCAAAATCCCCATGTTATTCTCCTTTAGAGAAAACTGCTTAGACACGGAAGTCAACAGTGACAAGGCAGCACACAATGCTCAGACCATAATAATTCTGTGGCTAAAAGTTCTATCTGGTTGCTAGGTGGTGATTCATTTCTGCTGTTTGATAGTCAACGTTCTTGTTATTATTTCGGACGTCCCACATTATTAAAAGTCTTACCGCTTTGGTCAGAATGAAAACTGGTAGTGGTGAGCGTTGTGTCATAGTGAGAAAGTTGAACCAGGCCCAACATAAATCAGCAATGTGTTCCCAGTGGTGTCAACAGTTCCACTTCTGAACCATACCCACCAATAGAATATCTCCCGCTTCTGCCGCTACCACCACCGGTCAGTGTGATTCCCACTTTAAGTAACTGGCTAAGTGACTGTGATGGGTTGTATTGTGGTAATTGTTAAGTCATTTAGTCGTTTTTAACTGGGTTGTTGTTTTAAGTGAGTTATGGAATATATGTGATGTTGTACGTTTGTTTATAAGAAAGTGGTGGTGTGGTCACAGGACATTTTTTCCAGACGGGAAACATTTTCAGGATGACATAACAATACTATTCCAATCATCTGTTCAGCGTTGTTGCTACGCCGGTCACTATGTCAGGAATTATGTATAGTCCGCCGGTCACTATGTAAGAGATTATGTATAGTCCGCCGGTCAGTATGTAAGGGATTATGTATAGTCTGCCGGTCACTATGTAAGGGATTATGTATAGTCCGCCGGTCAGTATAAGAAAATAAATCCCGACGGGATGAACAGGACCCCTGACGCGCAACTCATGACTTCTGCCAAAACTAAATAAAGTTCTTTGCGCAAATAGAACTTTAAAGTTTCAGGTGTCGCTAAGCACCCTATTACTTCCTGACTTCAAGTTACAATGGATTTCCATTACATTAAGTGAACGGACTACTTGCGGAATGACATGAAAGATGAGAATTAGAAGCACAAAACCTGTTACCAATGGCAGCAGTCATTCGGCAGCAGTCATTCATTTTCGCAGCAGTCATTATAAAGAAATATCAGACCTCCGAACGTTGGGGTGGCTCATTCAAATCAATGGGACTGTTTGCAACATTCTGAGGAGCCGTATAATAAGAAAAGATATCCGGTGTGTGTGTGTTAGTTAGTGGGGGGATTACTGCTGGTATACTGATGCTTCCTCTTGAGGTCATATTAATATGGATCAGATGATGTTTTTCTTTTTCTTTATCCACATTTTTATCTTTGGCCTACATATATCTCACTAACATAACTCTAGTAATTACATTAATACACAGATGTCAGTGACCTACATTGCACTAATAGGCCATACTGATTATCAGTGACTTTGTTATTCGGTCATCAGCGCAACACTTCGCTTCTCCCTGGAGATAAGAGCAGCTCCTGGCAGGGCTCTCATAGAAGATGAGGTGACTCATGCCTCAATACTTTATTTTATGTTAAATCAAAAGTTACTTAGCTGCAGGCATGACTAATGGTACTAACAAGTCTTGTTTGTTGCAATTAAAGTCACTTACTGCTAACATTTAAATAACAAATCAAACACCTATGACAGTTTAAAGCTATAATTAGTACAGCTATAAAAAAAACATCCTCACACATACATCAGTGGGTACACTTCAGAAAACCAGAGGATAGGATGGTGTGACATCATCTCAAAACTAGCCAATGTATGATTTATCAGACCATAACCATCTCAGGTTGTTATCTGGCATATGCTTTTCCTTCTCTAATATGGTGCATATCTATGTATACTGACCTCACTCAGGCCAATATCAGGTTGTAATCTGGCATATGCTTTGCCCTCTTTAATCTGGTGCATATCTATGTATGCTGACCTCACTCAGGCTATAGTCTGTTGTTTATTATAATCTGATATGCTCATTGCATTAACATGCACTGGTAAAATGAGATGGTAAAATGTAGTGACCCAACATGTAAACAAAAAGATAGATTCATTGTATTTTGAGGTCGACCTTTATCACAGTGCGACAGTGGTGCAAGGCGACAGTGGTACAGGGGGTACAGGGGGTACAGGGGGTAGAGGAGTCGTTTAATAATCAGAAGGTTGCTAGTTCGATTCCCCACTCCTCCTTACCAAGTGTGTAAGTGTCCTTTAGCAAGACACTGAACCCCTAATCTGCTCCTGCTGTATAAATGCAATTTCCTTGTAAATCGCTTTGGATAAAAGCGTCTGCTAAATGTAAAAATTTAAATCACATGGCTTTTATGAAATTGCAAGTAAAGTTTGTTTCAAACTCTGGCTTGAGTAAGCACACGCACACCACAATTAAAGTACCAATGACTGCTTAAAATGATCCCATTAAACACACACACACACACACACACACACACACACACACACACACACACACACACACACACACACATACACATACACACACAAACACAAACACATACAGAGGCAGACACATACACATTGCAGTCCTCCTGGTGTCATTATGAAGGCTATAGGCAACAGTTTACTAAAGACGTAGTGGAGAGGCAACCAGAGTCGGGAGCAGAAACTGTGGGATGCCGTTCTTACACACACACACACACACACACACACACACACACACACACACACACACACACACACACACACACACACACACACACACGTACAGTGTGTTTGAAAAATTTTCATTTTTAAAATAGGTAACTTACTGGAACATTAGCCTACACAATGCATGCATACAAGGCTTTAACTAGCCAATGTTAGAACATGACAAAGAAAGCTAAAGATCTTATTGGCTAGATTTCATTTTACAAGCCTGGTTCATGGGGCAAAAAGCTAACGCTAGCCAGCATTTCAGTTTGTGAGCCTTAAATTTGAAAGGCTAGCCTTCACATCAGTTTCTCCTGCTTCCGATGTAACTTTAGCAGCTCATCTGATCTGTCCTTCCTCAAAGTACAGCACGAGCTCTTGTAGCGCTCCTCAACTCAACTCAACAGTCACCCCACACCACATCACAAGGCAATTCCTACTCACACACACTCACACATCCATACAGACACACACACACACACACACACACACACTTGTCTTAGCGCTATCCTCCACACACACATCCGCTCTCATCTACTCTCACGCGTGCCTCAACAGCAGCCTCCACACAGTCAAGTACACACTCATAAACAGACTCTTCAACACACGCGAATACACTCCAACTTCACTCAAACACGCCTCAGCCAATCAGATTTTAGGGCAAGAGTGTTATAACATACACTGGTGACAAAT
>NC_045152.1:14207427-14209927 GCF_900700415.2 Clupea harengus
CTGTGCACTGCAGCCAGGTTGCTTGCCCGCTGAATATGTATGTGCAGAGAGTCCTGGTTTGGAGGCAAGTCTCGTTCAGAACATCTGCCCGACTTGAACAATGTAGCCTGACTATCACACCCGGAAAATGGATGGAGACCTACAAGGGCGTCACACTTCTCCTGTCCAAAATGGCTGTGCAGTTTTGATAGATCTGTTATTTGGGACTCTCTCCCCTTTGCAGTGTTGAAATACAGGTTTGCATTGATGTGGCTACAGAAAGACAGTGCCAGAACAAAGACATCTGTGTCTGGGCTCATCACAATATTGGTCCAGGTTTTTGAGGCATGAGCGGCATGCAACAGCATCCTGGTGCCTGCCTCTTCTTGGATAGTTTTAAGCTCCTTGAGCTCTTGAATTTCTACGGTTGTATTCATCCGGATGGCATGGCATTGGCTGCCATGTGCCATGATGACTGTCACATCATCACATCTGTATGGTGTTGGAAAATTAAAGCATACAAAAAACTAAATTAAGAAAAAGAATACATTGACCTATGACCTCTATGGACTGCCCTCTCAGGAAATGAATAAGGCCAGGGCTACATTGTTCAAGTCGGGCAGATATTCTGAGCGAGACTTGCCTCCAAACCAGGACTCTTTGCACAAACATATTCAGCGGGCAAGCACCCAGGCTGCAGTGCACAGGAGAAGCCTGGAGTGTTACCCAGACATTCCTCCTCCAATCAGTCATGGCTGGAAGATGGCTGGGGAGCTCTATGAGGTGGACTGGATGTCACTTCCACCAGCTCCAGAGGCAATCCTTGAGCTTGTTCACTGCTCCTGCAAAAAAAAAAACTGTGTCAGGGGAAAACGTACATGCAAAGTGGTATGAGCTGCCATGTACCAACCTGTGCAAGTGCACAAATTGTGATAATAACACCTTAGAATAGGACTAGGGAGAGATCTCACCCTTGGCATTACCCTGGTATGGCAGTACTGCCAGGGAGGGGTGGCTCTTTGTGGACTAACCGACCTTAGCCTTGTGGCTCTGGTCCCAGTGCTCAGGAAATCCACATTTCCCCCTTACCTTTCCTTTTCCCCCTTGATGATTAAATATTTCTTAGACTATAACGTTTTGTGTTGCGTGGTTTATGAGTCTACCATCGACTCCATACAATGTGAATAACGTTGATTAAACTTGACAGAGACAAGGTAAATGAGGTATTAACAAATAGCATAGCTAACCGTAAGCAAGGCTATATAGTACAAACTACGGCTCGTTAGCGAACTAAAACTATTTACACCATCACTCACCGTATGAAAAAGACGGTTTAGAAAACAAACATGTTTTAAAACGGCCTAATACTGATCAAATTATTACTTACAACACGTCTCCGTTTCAATGTGTTGGAGCTGTCGCGGCAGCAGTGAAAGATGTCAACATGAGTAATCGGTGAAACGGGTGTCAATAAGGCTGCATCTGATTGGTTAATAATTTTCTTACACCAGTATAACATCGTGTTATTGGTTCGACTGATTTGGTAGGCAACTGTGTTAGCCGGCGAGTTTAACAAACTTTTACACTATGGGTTGGACAAACTCCACGGGAAACTGTCCTGGCAACAACTGGTTTATCGTTAGAAATTATATAATCATCCCAACTTTAGAAATTCAGGTACTCCTAAATTAAAATGCAAAGTTGAACAGATACGAGGCTTCGGCCCACCACCTATATGTATTTATCACTTCACTGGATTGGAAGTCCATTTTCCAGGCTCTCGCACGCCCCCTTCATTTAGGCACAGGTTAGGTTTGCCTCCCCTATGTGCTTTTTCACTGTGGTTTTATGACAGATCAGCAAGACTAAATAGCTTCTTCACATACGTGAAATACATTACATTACCTATTCTATGGATACAAACGACGTATAATAAAAGTGTCTACAAATATTTCAGTGATGACAAACAATGAGAAAGCAAAAGGCATGCGCTCAACCCAGTGTGTGAGGGATTGCATAATCTGAGATGAGGCGCAGTTCGTTGCTGCCTCACCTCGCGAGTCAGCGATTTTGATTATAAAAATGATCGGAATCATACACAAATTAAATTTAAAGCACAGATCACTAGATACATATTAATATTTATTTTATTTTATCATTATTTGTTTTTTTACTTTTCATGATGACTTTTACTTTTCATGAGGCTCTTCCTCCCCTGACCACACATCCCCATGTGTATGTAATCTGAAGCACCGACCCGTTTTCTACTGCCGGGCGCTTCACTGCAACTGAACAAATTTACCACTCTCCTACTTCAGTTTGTTTTCAGAATGAGAGAATTTTAGGAGGAGGATGCCATTACTGTGGCTCAACTAGAGGCAGGAGTCAGGTGCAAATAGGCCTTGGCCTGACAAGCTAGACTCAAAGAGTAATGTAAAGGGAAAAGAATATGTGTTCCCACTGTCACAGTTTTTCAAGAACATGGAGAAGCTAGGCCATGCCCTGATGCAAACATTCAACA
>NC_045152.1:14214927-14220193 GCF_900700415.2 Clupea harengus
TTTTGTAGTAAACCTTTTCGTTGTCTGCCTCCATTGTTATGTTGCGGTCACGAGCCGGCCGTAACACACACACACACACACACACACACACACCTCAAGCACACTCACTCCTAGAGGCCAAGGGTGTTATCCAGGATGTAAGAGGTCCTTTCACCCAATTTACCCAGTCCTCTTAAAATAAAAACTTTCATCTGTTTCCATGGCAAAGCCTTAGCACTCAGGTCTCACATTCACAGTCTATGAACAACATTCAGCCCAACCATTATTTGGAGAACTCCAAACTGGCCAATCAGCGTGCATCTCCAGAGCGCCTCCTCTCGTCCCTGGCCAATCAGCGTGCATCTCCAGAGCGTCTCCTCTCGTCCCTGGCCAATCAGCGTGCATCTCCAGAGCGCCTCCTCTCGTCTCTGGCCAATCAGCGTGCATCTCCAGAGCGCCTCTGGTCCCTGGTGACTCAGCTGGCCTGCGTCTGTAGGGTGACCCATATTCCCCTCCAGGTGGAGCCAAGGATAGAGCTGTCTGTGTTCCTTCATCTGACTCTCTACTCCAGAGATGCCACTGGATAGAGCCGTATGTGTTCCTGACTCTCTACTCCCGAGATGACACTGGATAGAGCCGTCTGTGTTCCTTCCTGACTCTCTACTCCAGAGATGACACTGGATAGAGCTGTCTGTGTTCCTTCCTGACTCTCTACTCCAGAGATGCCACTGGATAGAGCTGTATGTGTTCCTTCATCTGACTCTCTACTCCAGAGATGACACTGGATAGAGCCGTATGCGCTACTAGTCTAGCCACAGGAGAACAGGGAACTGTTACACATTCTAGTTCTTAGCCTCTGGAGGTTTTTTTCCCTGCTATTTGATTTGGGCTTGAAGCATGAAGACATCTTTTTAGATGTGACAATGGAGTCAGTCCTAAAGGCACTTCTGTGCATTTAACAGCTGCACTATGTGAGTTTGTTTTCATCTGAAATGTGCTCAAAAACAAATCTTAATCACTTCCAGGCTCAATTGATTAGCCTGTTTTTTTTAACAGTCTCGCCAACCTTACAGAGAAGGTGAAAGAGAGAGAAGGAATAACTGTGTGTGTGTGTGTGTGTGTGACTGTGACTGTGTGTGTGTGTGTGTGTGTGTGTGTGTGTGTGTGTGTGTGTGTGCTTCTGCAGGCGATCACTTCGGGATCCTGATGGAGAAGAAGGTCACCGGCTTCCCCTTTAACATCATGGAGAACCCCATGTACTGGGGCAGCACCCTCAACTACCTCGGCCTGGCTCTCATGTGAGTGTGTGTGTGTGTGTGTGTGTGTGTGTGTGTGTGTCTTTCTGTCTGTCTGTCTGTCTGTCTGTCTGTCTGTCTCTCTGTCTGTCTCTCTGTCTGTCTGTGTGTCTGTCTGTGTGTCAGGGTATGTTTGTATCTATCTGTGTCTGTGTGTGTGTGTGTGTCTGTCTGTCTGTCTGTCTGTCTGTGTGTCAGGGTATGTTTGTATCTATCTGTGCGTGTGTGTGTGTGTGTGTCTGTCTGTCTGTCTGTCTGTCTGTGTGTCAGGGTATGTTTGTATCTATCTGTGTCTGTGTGCGTGTGTCTGTCTCTGTCTGTCTGTCTGTCTGTCTGTGTGTCAGTGTATGTTTGTATCTATCTGTGTGTGTGTGTGTACGTGTGCGTTTCCTTCTGAATGTTATCATGTTGTGTAGGGTGCTTAAATGGTGCGTTCCATTTACCCCGGCACTCAGAGGTGGGAATGACACACCAAAGTTGACAGCGTTCTAGTAACACGTCAGAAAACGAATGCAACACCAGTTGTAGTTGTTAGAAACTGTCACCAGATGTTAGTTAGTCCAGTTGATAACAACTCATGACGTAATATATGCGCATACAAACACCATAGCAACATGTCAACAGAGAGAAGTTGGACAGTACTGTGTGTGCGACTTATTTAATGAGACACAGATAAGACAGAAGTGCTAATAAAGTTGATGAGCGGGGGCAGCCATCTTGGATTCTGAAGTCGGGTTGATGAGGTGTGTCTGACTTTCGGAGATGGAATTCTGACTTCAGGGAGCATTCCTTTTGAGATTTCTGACCCAAGCAATGACCCACTGGTTTGTGTGTGTGTGTTTGTATGTGTGTGTGTGTGTGTGTGTGTGTGTGTGTGTGTGTGTGTGTTGTTTGTGTGTGTCTGTGTGTGTGTTGTGTGTGTGTGTGTGTGTGTGTGTGTGTGTCTGTGTCTGTGTGAGTGTGTGTTTGCACTCTAAACCTCTGTTTGAAATCGGTCCAGGCAGAGCCTAAGAAAAAAAAATTAATGACCCACTGAGGGGGGGGGGGGGGGGTGAAGCACTCATCACTGGCACCTGTGTGTGTGTGTGTGTGTGTGTGTGTGTGTGTGTGTGTGTGTAAACACCCAGACTCCCAGCATTCTCAGTCACAGGAAAAATGGCTTATCGCCATGGCAACACAGATTGGGTCTGATCAGAGCACTTCTAATGGACTCGCCATCACTATCTCACACACACACACACACCCACAAACGCACGCGCACACACACACACACAAACACACAAACGCGCGCACACACAAGGCATACACACAAACATGTAATCATGCATATCTTCTCCATTTTATCTTCTTGCTGGCTTGTCTTACGAGGCGTTTCCAGGCAGGTGTTGCAGAGCGGAGCAGGAAGTGGTCATTGCGACCCGTGATTTTGATGTTAACGCTGAAGAGCCTGAATTAAACGCACACTATAAACGCACTCTTTCCACGTCTGCACAGATCAAAGAAAAGCAAACTTGCATGCCTACAGTGCGCGGACCCGGCAGTGTCACATTCGGCGCTACATAATCCAGCTGTTAACGCAGGCATTCTAAAATTTGTCATCAAAGCTAGGCTGCAAGCACTCCCCACTCAATACAATCTTTCTACATGGTTTCCAAAACGTCATGACCCATTCTGCTTGTTGCATAACAACAAACAATTGGAATCAACAGCGCACATAATGAACGGATGCCCCGCATTTAAAGGACTATACATTGCCCGTCACGATCGCATTGTTGACATTACAGCGAACGAATTACGCAAAGCATATGGACAAAGCGCAATACACACAAACAAAAAAGTACAATTGAACTGGTTCACACATTTGAATGACAACTCCTTAGAAAGTGTTCTTAAAGACTCTCCAAATACTCCTGACATTGTTGTTGTTGATGATCTTTTAAAAACCATTGTGATTCTGGAAGTGGGTTGTTGCTTTGACATGTATATGGACCTGTGTTTCTCTGAAATTTTTTAAAAATATCAGCCATTAACTCATGCTCTGACAGTAGGTGGTTATAGTACAAAACTAGTTGTACTCATGGTAGCCTTGGACATGTTCATAGACTCTGTGTTAGAGGATTGCAAATTGCTGGACTTAATAAGAAGAACTCTAAGCAAATAGCCAATACTGCTCTGTGTCAGCAATCATAGGCAGTCTGCATATATGGAGAAGGCGCTGCCATCTCTACCCCTGATATGACTATGTATTCATCTACTGATTCACTTGGCTGTAAATACTTGCACAGTGTTTGTGTTGTTGTGTGAGACATAATATGCTCTTTATTAATATTTGGATGCTGTGGTGTTGTAATCAGTATTGGTCATTCCAAATAAATTAATCAAATGTGTGTGTGTGTAAACTCCCAGCATTCTCAGTCACAGGAAAAATGGCTTATCGCCATGGCAACACAGATTGGGTCTGATCAGAGCACTTCTAATGGACTCGCCATCACTATCTCACACACACACACCCACAAACGCGCGCGCACACACACACACACAACACACAAACGCGCGCACACACAAGGTATACACACAAACATGTAATCATGCATATCTTCTCCATTTTATCTTCTTGCTGGCTTGTCTTACGAGGCGTTTCCAGGCCGGTGTTGCAGAGCGGAGCAGGAAGTGGTCATTGCGACCCGTGATTTTGATGTTAACGCTGAAGAGCCTGAATTAAACGCACACTATAAACGCACTCTTTCCACGTCTGCACAGGTCAAAGAAAAGCAAATTATGTGTGTGTGTGTGTGTGTGTGGGGTTGGGGGGGGGGGGGGTGCATGCTGGTGCCTGACTTTGCTTGTTGCTAAGCAGCACATCAAGGGGAGAGTCAAAACTGCTAAGTAAGCTTGTGGTTTCTTTCCAAAAACACACACTCACACACAGACACACACACACACACACACATGAGACAGACACACAGACACACACACACACATGAGACATGACATGAACGCCCATAAGGGTGGTCAAAGAATTGCTATTGTGGTCAGTAGACTGGTATGTGTGTGTGTGTGTGTGTGTGTGTGTGTGTGTCACAAGTCACAGAGGTTCAAATGTTGCCTTGTCTACATTGTGTAGTTTTCCCAGTAGTAAGTGCCTCATCAAGGTCATCCACGTCATAGGACTGCCACTGCCATTGAAGCACAGTCGGCGTGTGTGTGTGAGAGTATGTGTGTGTGTTTGAGAGTATGTGTGTAGTCGTGTAGACTTGATCAGATCCAGGTCAGTCTGTCTTTATAGAGTACACACAGTTTTCTTCTCGGGGTGACCCACTTCTCCTCTATGTTCTTCCTTTAACACTGTTCTATAGAATACACTCTCCATTCATTAACACACACTGTTCTATAAAACACTCTCCATTCATTAACACACAAACACTGTTCTATAGAATACACTCTCCATTCATTAACACACACTGGTCTATAGAATACACTCTCCATTCATTAACACACACTGTTCTATAGAATACAGTCTCCATTCATTAACACACACACACTGTTCTATAGAATACACTCTCCATTCATTAACACACACTGTTCTATAGAATACACTCTCCATCCATTAACACACACACACTGTTCTATAGAATACACTCTCCATTCATTAACACACAAACACTGTTCTATAGAATACACTCTCCATTCATTAACACACAAACACTGTTCTCTCACACACACACTCACGCACCATACACACACACACCTCATAACATTGTTTAATGCCTTAACACTCAAAGTCTCAGGTGTGAAAATGAGGTGAATTATTGTCCTCCTCCTTCTCCTCTCTCCACCTCTCCCTCTGTTCTCCTCCTCTCCCTCTCTCCTCCCCCCTCTCCTCCTCTCCCTCTGGTCCTCTCTTATTTCTCCAACTCTCCCTCTCTCCACCTGTCCCTCTCTCCTCCTCTCTCTCTTCTCTCTCTCCCTCCCCTCTCCCTTCCTCTCCCTCT
>NC_045152.1:14223193-14240693 GCF_900700415.2 Clupea harengus
GCTGTAGGATCTCTGTGTTGTGTGTGTGTGTGTGTGTGTGTGTGTGTGTGTGTGTGTGTGTGTGTGTGTGTGTGTAGAGAGAAAGTCAGAATCAGAATGGGATTTATTGCCAAGTAGGTTTACACCTACTTGGAATTTTTTCTGGTGTGAAGGTGCATACAGAAAACATAAAAACATAGAAACACAATAAGTACTACACATAACATAAAATCACAAATAAGTACTACACATAAGAAAAGTACTACACATAAGAACCAAAAAACACAATATATACGATACAAATATATAAACAATGAATATAAAAAAAAGTAAAGTGGAAAGTAGAGTGCAAAAAGCAAAACAGGAGTGCAATGTGGATGAGCAATGTGCAATGTAATGTGTGTTAATGTAACACAGACTTAGGGTGTGGGGGTGGGATAAGAGTCCAGGTCAGGTGGGGGTCCCGGGCCTTGTTAATAAGGCCAACTGCAGCCGGGAAAAAGCTGGTTTTGTGGCGTGAGGTTTTGGTCCTGATGGACCGCATCCTCCTGCCGGAGGGAAGAACCTCAAAGAGTTTGTGACCCGGGTGGGAGGGATCGGCCACAATCTTACCTGCCCGCCTCAGGGTCCTAGAGGCGAACAGGTCCTGAAGAGATGGAAGATTGCAGCCAATCACCTTCTCGGCAGAACGGATGATACGCTGCAGTCTGCCTTTGTCATTGGCAGTGGCAGCAGCGTACCAGACGGTGATGGAGGAGGTGAGGATGGACTCGATGATGCAGGTGTAGAAGTGCACCATCATTGCCTTTGGCAGGTTGAACTTCTTCAGCTGCCGCAGGAAGTACATCCTCTGTTGAGCTCTTTTGGTGAGGGAGCTGATGTTCAGCTCCCACTTGAGGTCCTGGGAGATGATGGTGCCCAGGAAGCGGAAGGACTCCGCAGTGTCGACTGGGGAGTCTCTCAGGGTAATGGGGGTGGGTGGGGCTGGGTTCTTTCTAAAGTCTACAACCATCTCCACTGTTTTCAGAGCATTTAGCTCCAGGTTGTTCTGGCCACACCAGGTCACCAGATGGTCAATCTCCCACCTGTAAGCGGACTCATCCCCACCAGAGATAAGCCCAATGAGGGTGGTGTCATCCGCGAACTTGAGGAGTTTGACGGACTGGTGACTGGAGGTGCAGCTGTTTGTATACAGGGAGAAGAGTAGAGGGGAAAGAACGCAGCCTTGAGGGGAGCCGGTGCTTATGGTTCTGGACTCAGAGACATATTTCCCCAGCCTCACGTGTTGCCTCCTGTCAGACAGGAAGTCTGTGATCCACCTGCAGGTGGAGTCAGGCACACTCAGCTGGGAGAGCTTGTCCTGTAGCAGAGCAGGAATGATGGTATTAAAGGCAGAGCTGAAGTCCACAAACAGGATCCTGGCGTAGGTTCCTGCGGAGTCCAGGTGCTGGAGGATAAAGTGAAGGGCCATGTTTACTGCATCGTCTACAGACCTGTTGGCTCTGTAGGCAAACTGCAGGGGGTCCAGGAGAGGGTCAGTGATGGCTTTGAGGTGAAGCAGCACAAGGCGCTCAAATGCCTTCATCACTACAGAGGTCAGGGCGATGGGTCTGTAATCATTGAGTCCAGTGATCTAAGCTTTTTTGGGGACGGGGATGATGGTGGAGGTCTTGAAGCAGGCTGGTACGTGGCATGTCTCCAGTGAGGTGTTAAAAATGTCTGTGAACACCGGAGACAGCTGATCAGCACAGTGCTTCAGGATTGTTGGAGAGACAGAGTCTGGCCCGGCTGAATTCATTCAGTGAATTCATTGGTTCATTGTAGGATCCTCCATTGGTGTTGACCGGCCAGAAAGTCTTAATTTTAGCACCGACTTCACCTCCATCTCTGTGTGTGTGTGTGTGTGTGTGTGTGTGTGTGTGTGTGTGTGTGTGTGTGTGTTTAGCAGCGATTTCACCTCCATCTCTCTGTCTGTGTGTGTGTGTGTGTGTGTGTGTGTGTGTGTGTGTGTGTGTGTTTAGCACCGATTTCACCTCCATCTCTCTGTGTGTGTGTGTGTGTGTGTGTGTGTGTGTGTGTGTGTGTGTGTGTGTGTTTAGCACCGACTTCACCTCCATCTCCAGATTTTCAGGAAGCATAGGGTGCAAAAAGCCTGCTGGAGTATGAATGGCAGACTGTTCTGTCTCCCTCTCACACACACACACACACACACACACACACACACACACATTTCAAAACACGCACATATTCACAATATCCCACAAAGAAAACACTCACACATATGTAAATGATGACAGCATTATGTGTTATTTTCAGTGACCTACTTTTCTCTGATATTGATTCCATGTCCTGTCGTGTCATTTCTCCATTCCCCTACTCAATTTGCTCCATTTTGTAATTCATTAATTGTCAAATGTAACATTATAAAATCGCTGCCTGCAATTCTGCTCTCTCGCTCTGAATGTATGTCTCTTGTCCAATCAGAAATTACCTTACCTGTTGTATAATGTCTATTTTGCTTCGCTTTTCTACTCTTTGTTTGATCATTTTAGGCACAGAATGCTAATGCTAATACTAATTTTGGCAGCTATTTTAGATTTAGTCTTATTCTTTAGACGAAAATGCATATTAGTTTTAGTCACATTTAGTCATTTTTATCCTTCTTAGTTTTAGTCTTGTTTTCGTCGACGGAAATGGGTCATGGGAAATGGCTTAGTCATGGGAAAAAGGTCGTTAACGCAAACTTTTTGTTAACGAAATGAACACTGTAATACTGCTAATAAAGCAACTTTAAAGTTGAATTAGAGAGGGACAGATAACATAAGGATCTAATAAAATAATGTAGACAGATACACATACTTTCTTCATACACATTTTCATAGTGGCTTATTGTTAAGCTGCAGGCTTAAGGAGTGTTTATGCTTTTGTAGAACGACATGTCGCCGCGACTACCTACAGTACCTACCTACTTGTCCTCCAGTGGTTTGGACTCTGTTTAGTCATTGTTGTATTTGTTACCGCAGCATGGCGTTCCCACACACACACACACACACCCGCGCACACACACTCACACACACACACACACACACACACACACACACACCCGCGCACAAACAGTTATCTGTCAGATGGTCCTCACACATCCCTGAAGGAGGATGCGAGGAGGAGGAAGGAGGTTTGGAGTGTAAATAGGAGGAGGAGGAGGGAGGTTTGGGGTGTAAACAGGAGGAGGAGGAGGGAGGTTTGGGGTGTTAACAGGAGGAGGGAGAGAAGGAGGTTTGGGGTGTTAACAGGAGCAGGAGGAGGAACGTTTGGGGTGTAAACAGGAGCAGGAGGGAGAGAAAGAGAGCCGCAGGAGACAGAGAGACAGAAATATGGTGTCATCTCATCTGCCCACTCACACTCATTCAATTAACCCACTTTCTCCTCTCCTCTCCTTCAGTGATGTGTGAGGACCATCTGACAGATGACTGTGTGTGCGCGGGTGTGTGTGTGTGTGTGTGTGTGTGTGTGTGTGTGTGTGTGTGTGTGTGTGTGTGTGTGTGTGTGTGTGTGTGTGTGTGTGTGTGTGTGTGTGTGTGTGTGTGTGTGTGTGTGTGTGAGAGAGAGATGAAGGGTCAAGTGTGGTTATTATATTAGGACCGCAGACATATTGAATCCCAGAGTGGAGTTGCACACACTCATAGATGTACATATCCACACAGTCAGATACATATACAGACACATACACTCATTCACACTCATAGACACACATATGCACATGTGTGCACACACACACACACACAAACACACATACACTCATTCATACTCATAGACACACATATGCACATGTGTACACACACACACACACACACACACACACACACACACACACAAACACACATACACTCATTCACACTCATAGACACACATATGCACATGTGCACACACACACACACAAACACACATACATTCATTCACACTCATAGACACACATATGCACATGTGTACACACACACACACAAACACACATACACTCATTCACACTCATAGACACACATATGCACATGTGCACACACACACACACAAACACACATACATTCATTCACACTCAGACACACATATACACAGGTACACACACACCCATGGTCACGCACATGTACACACACACATACACACACACATTTGGGTTGCCAGCTCCCACTAACAGCGCAGTGCCCTTTTAGCTTTTGTGTGTGTGTGTGTGTGTGTGTGTGTGTGTGTGTGTGTGTGTGTGTGTGTGTGTGTGTGTGTGTGGTTTTTCTTTGCCACCGTCGCCCTAGTACTTGCTCTGGGGGTTCAGGCTCTGGGCTCTGTGAAGTTCAATAGTTATCGGCACTACATAGCTAAATAAAATGAATTTTTTTGGCAGTGACTTTGTGGTGTGTGTGTGTGTGTGTGTGTGTGTGTGTGTGTGTGTGTGTGTGTGTGTGTGTGTATTGGCAATATGATCTGATATCTGATCTGATATCATCTGATGAGGATCTTATTTAATGTCTTAGTGTGTGTGTGTATGTGTGTGTGTGTGTGTGTGTGTGTGAATGGTGTTTTACGTTTTTCCAGGCATGTGGGTGGAGTAACGGGCCTTCCTGACCTGCTACGTGAAACAGAGTTTTAAGTGTGTGTCACTTCTTACGATTAGATCACGGTCAAAATGACCCCAAGCTGGGTCATCACATCTCTGGGTCATCATCCACTTGGTCTTATCATGCCTTCCTCTCTCCTCATCTATTTAGCAGCGATGTTGTGGACCAGATGGGAAAGAGGTAATTGAGTAAGGGAGGAATGATAGGCATTGGGGGGGTAGAGAGAGAAAGAGGGGGGAGAGAAAGCAAAAGAGAGAGCAAGTGTAAAAAGACAAGACATGCCCAGAGGGAGAGTCACAGCCGTGCCCATGCTGAGAGGGAGTCACAGCCGTGCCCATGCCCAGAGTGAGAGTCACAGCCGTGCCCATGCCCACAGTGAGAGCCTGCGTTCCGGGGGCAAAGCCTTGTGTTTTGATTGACCTGCTCACAGCCGGCAGTAGTGTGTGAGGTTACTAACATTACGAGCCTTGGTTTCCTCTTTTTTCATCTTCATGTAGGGTCTATAATAAATGCTTTCAGAATTCCCTTCTCCCGCCGTGTTTCTGCCTGGCAGTGCCATCGCACTCCTTTTGTTCAGACGCCTGACCCTAAACAAGGGTGTGAGACAGTGTGAGATGGAGATGGAGAGTGTACACAGACTAGGGTGTGAGATGGAGTGTGTGTACACAGACTAGGGTGTGAGACAGTGTGAGATGGAGATGGTGTGTGTACACAGACTAGGGTGTGAGATGGAGATAGAGTGTGTGTGTACACACACTAGGGTGTGAGACAGTGTGAGATGGAGATGGTGTGTGTGTGTACACAGACTAGGGTGTGAGATGGAGATGTGGTGAGTGTGTGTGTGTACACACACTAGGGTGTGAGACAGTGTGAGATGGAGATAGAGTGTGTGTGTACACACACTAGGATGTGAGACAGTGTGAGATGGAGATGGTGTGTGTGTGTACACAGACTAGGGTGTGAGACAGTGTGAGATGGAGATGTGGTGAGTGTGTGTGTGTACACACACTAGGGTGTGAGACAGTGTGAGATGGAGATGGTGTGTGTGTGTACACACACTAGGGTGTGAGACAGTGTGAGATGGAGATGGAGTGTGTGTGTACACACACTAGGGTGTGAGATGGAGATGGAGTGTGTGTGTACACACACTAGGGTGTGAGATGGAGATGGAGTGTGTGTGTACACACACTAGAGTGTGAGACAGTGTGAGATGGTGTGTGTACACAGACTAGGGTGTGTGAGACAGTGTGAGATGGAGTGTGTGTGTACCAAGGTTATTATAGTTTTGCATTTTTCACTAGTTTTTATTTTTATTTCGTTTTGACTTTTTGTTTTCAATTTCAGTTTAGTTTTAATTAGTTTTTAAAGCGAGTTTGCTAGTTTAGTTTAGTTTAGTTTGAGTTTAGTTTTTATTAGTTTTAGTCTTTACCGCGGAATGCAACAGACCAAGGGGGGGCCAGTCAAGGAAGCTTATTGTTTTTGCTTGCAAAACAAAATGCTCAAAATGAATAGAAGATACAAGCTATAATAAATAATATGTAATAAAAACTCACCAAACATACCATTTAAAAAAAAGTATTCACTTAGGACAGATGAACAGCCATCCACAAAAGACAACTATGAAAGATCTGTGTCAGACGTGTGTCAGTCAGAATTTGCGCATGTCCTGTTCAAACAGACAGGAGACAGCGAGACGGTGAGGCAGCGACGAGCTGTGCCTCATCTCAGATTGCGCAATCCCTCACAAACTGGGTTGAGCGCATGCGTAGAACCTATTTAGTTTTGCTGATCTGACGTAAAGCCGCAGTGAAAAAGCACAGAGAGGAGGCAAACAGTACCAAAGGCATACGCTGTACCTCTGCTTCAATGAAGGGAGCATGCGAGAGCCCATCGGTCGGGTTTATGCTTGTTCTGCGTATATTTGACCTTGACTACGAAAATGGAAGATTCTATAGCTAAGCTAAAGCATTTCTCATAACTGGACTTTCAATCAAAACGTGAATTGATCAATAATGGGAGACCAATGCCGTAGCTAAACGGTATGCTTCAAACGACGGCACAGAAGATAACTCGGTCGACTTCTCACACCCAAAGCCAAATTGCTTTGAAAATATTTTTAACCTCAAGAATAGATTTTGGTTTTGGACGTACAGCGGAGACCCTCAGGGGGCCTGTGCAACTTCGTAAGAGTTCATATTCACGAGTGCATAATCACACATATTAACACGAGTTCATCACAAGCTAGCAGCTGCCAACTGTATGTAGCTACCTTACCTATGTGTGTGTAAAGAATGCTGATATGAAAAACAACCAGTAGTCGATGTGCAAGCTGCCAATTGAATGGTGATTTAAGCTACTGTATTGGGTTTATATATTTGTAAATCTGACTCTGAAGTGCCTCACCAGCCACGAACCTCACCGCACGTTACTTTTCCAAGTAGCCTAATCCCAAATAGGACTGTCGCTTTCTCCCGACTTTTGCCGCCATGAAACCAGGTGAGGGGCGTGTACTAAAAGTGGTACGGCGGGAAGATAGACTAAATTGTATTAAATACATTGACAAAGACGAAAACTAAGGACATTTTCTCTATAATTCTATTTTATTGTAGTTAGTTTTGTAAAGACACAATACAGTTTCAGTTAGTTATCGTTTTTTTATAAAGCCTCGTTTTTATTTTTATTTCAGTTAACGACAAAAAAAATCACACCTCGTTTTCGTTTTTTCGTTAGTTTTCGTTAACTATAATAACCTTGGTGTGTACACACACTAGGGTGTGAGACAGTGTGAGATGGAGATGGTGTGTGTACACAGACTAGGGTGTGAGATGGAGATTGAGTGTGTGTGTACACACACTAGGGTGTGAGATGGAGATGGAGTGTGTACACACACTAGGGTGGGAGACAGTGTGAGATGGAGATGGAGTGTGTGTGTGTACACACACTAGAGTGTGAGACAGTGTGAGATGGAGTGTGTGTGTGTACACACACTAGAGTGTGAGACAGTGTGAGATGGTGTGTGTGTACACACACTAGGGTGTGAGAGAGTGTGAGATGGAGATGGTGTGTGTACACACACTAGGGTGTGAGATGGAGATGGAGTGTGTGTGTGTACACACACTAGGGTGTGAGACAGTGTGAGATGGAGATGGAGATGGTGTGTGTACACAGACCTCCGGAGCTGCATGGCAGCCTTGCCTTATGATGAGGTTAGTTATGTCACAGTAGGTGAAAGAGAGAGAGACTGAAATAGATAGATAGATAGATAGATAGATAGATAGATAGATAGATAGATAGATAGATAGGGTGTGTGAGAGACATTGAGAGAGTGAAGAAGTGAGAGAATGGAAAGAGATAGATAGATAGATAGATAGATAGATAGATGGATACTTTATTAATCCCGAGGGAAATTTAGGTCATCCTAAAGTGTGTCTTCCAGAGCAGTAGTTCAGCTTGGCTCTGACGAGGCTTGTGATGTTGTTGGCATGGCCGTGTCCGCCTTCTTCTCGTCCTGCGTTAGGGCACCAGTGACTGACAGGAACATTCAGGGTTCTGACATTCGGCGGGTTATACAACCCGGTTCCCCCCCTATGATTCTCCCCATCACTGGCTAGCTGCAGCGCAGGCAGCTGGGATCGGAATAGATGGTGGTGGCCTAGGCAACAGTGAACAATGGCTGTTCTATTCAAAGGCAACCTTGCTCAGCTCCAAAAGAAACACAGGGACAGCCACTCATGTGGGGCCTTAAGAATTTAAAGTGGCTATATAACATTGACTAAAAGCAATAATGCATTTAGTTGTGAACCTGATTGTTAGTATACTTTATAGTCATTATTAACTTCATATAGATTAATTTGCTATATAATTAAATATAGATGTTTAGATGTATAGAAGGTTTAGGCCATTCAGGAAATGTTTTATGTTCTGCATTATTTGAAGACGTACTACCCAGAGCTACCGTTAGGTACTACCATTTTCCTTTTTTTTTTTTTTTTTTAGTTATACACAGGAAATTAAGTTAAATTCCTTGTGCTATGCTTGGGAGTTCTCACAGTGGCCAATCCTCTCACTGTCACATGCAAGCACTCATAGCCAGCAACCTAACCAATATAATGACTGCCCAACCATAGATACAACAACAACAACGCACAGCTGGCTGGAGAAAGCCGCAAAACATTGTATCTGGGGTCGGCAGAGAGCAGACTGTATGAAAGATGTGATGTTTATTAGCTGGCTGAGTGCTAGGCTGGATGAGTATTAGTAGGATACTGGTATTGGAAAGCTCGAGAGGACTGTGGCGTTCTGTCTCTGATGTTTTTCCTGCGTCTCAAGGGGCTTTTGTGTTCTAAACATAACTGGCCATGTTGTTCTAGTCTGACCGTGACCTTTCCTCTGTGGAACTGGTATTGTGATCCTTCAGATGAGAAGGTCGTGAGGATGATGCCAGGTACCCAGTGTGTGCTCGTGCCCCACGTGGGCAGAGGGTGTAAGTGGAGTGTGTGCTCGTGCCCACGTGGGCAGAGGGTGTAAGTGGAGTCTCCTCCAGCCTTCAAAAGGGACATCAAGTAAACAGTTTGAACTAAGATCAAGGAAGTCAATTGGATGAAGCGCCAGAATGGACTAACCATCTTTGTTGCTTTGTAATATGTTGGCACTTAAATGATATGGCTTTGGTACATTTCATTCTGTGAGGCGCATTGTGTTACCTCCTGGTATGAAATGCGGCGTATAAATAAAGTTTGATTTGATTTGATTTGATTTGATTTGATCAAATTTTTTTGGGGAGTTCCTCACCTGGTAGAGCAGGAAGCTAACAACAACAACACCAAGATCATGGGGATTTTTCAGTGTTATTTTAAATGAATAAATGTATATGCTGGAGATGTAATCCATGCATTATCTATCTGCATTATCGGCTCTCCTTTTTGATGAGAAAAGTGGAAAATGAATTTATCTTCTTTACATTTAGCAATTATCCGGTTTTGTAAACAACAGGGATTAGGTAATGGACTGTGTCCAGATAATAGATTGTTTCTTGATAACTGATTGTTTTCTTTAATTTCCTATATCCGAATGGAAACTGTGTCCTATTTTACTTGTACAATGAACAAACATGGACCCCATTGTCCTCATATACCCGAATACATGGATGTGTTTCCAATTCCCTCTCTCTCTCTCTTTCTTTCGCTCTCATACAAACACACACGCACACACACACACACCCTCCTGAAGTAGTCAGTGATGTGAAACCTGTTTTCCGAACTCTGAGGCACACTGAGGGACTGTCCTCCAAAACATACGGGTCTGGGACACGGTTAATATTTGGTGTGAAAGCTAATAGCAGGAAGTAGCCTGACAAAGTGATAATCAGGCTGAAGTGTGTGTGGCCCAGATAGCCCAGTAAGGCTTGTGAACACGCTTACACGCTAACAGGTTCACACGCTCACAGGCTAACAGACTCACAGGCTAACACGCTCACAAGCTAACACGCTCACAGGCTAACAGGCTCTGCTGATGGCTCTGTGTCAGCTACCCACACAACCAGACGCTCAGAACTGCAGTCCAATCTTGCTAACTCACTCTCTCTGTCTCTCTCTCTTTCTCTGGGGAACAGAACACAGGACTGCTGAGAGAGGAAGGAGGATGGAGAGAGAGAGGCTGAGAGAGGGGGGGACATTGAAGGGAGGAGAGGATAAGAGGAAGAGAGACTGGAAGAGAAAGGGAAGAAAAGGAGAGGATGAAAGGAAGAGAGACTGGAAGAGAAAGGGAAAAGAGGTGACTATCTGAGGGGGGGGGACTTGGCTGAGCGCTGAAGCTGCTGAAGCTGCTGAGTCACTTGCGCAGACAGACAGACAGACAGACAGACAGACAGACAGACAGACAGACAGACAGACAGACAGACAGACAGACAGGCAGGCAGGCAGGCAGACAGACAGGCTAGGTGGGTGGATAGGGCCAGGCCTGGGCTTCCGAGCGGTCATCATAACACACACAGAACATAACACATGCTGTCGTCTCTGAGCAGCCACTGGGTCATGAGGACACACTGGCCAAGAGTCTGTGTGTGTGTGTGTGTGTGTGTGTGTGTGTGTGTGTGTGTGTCTCTGTATGTCTGTGTGTGTCTGTGTGTCTGTGTGTGTCTGTGTGTGTCTGTGTCACAGAGACACACTGGCCAAGAGTCTGTGTGTGTGTGTGTCTGTCTGTGTGTGTGTGTGTGTGTGTGTGTGTGTGTGTGTGTGTGTGTGTGTGTCTGTGTGTGTCTGTGTCACGGAGATACACTGGCCGACTGGCCCACAGCTAAGCCAAGAGTCCTACTCATTCACTCATTAAGTAGATATTTGTCCATTTGTACCCAGACCTACCTCTGTTCCATCAGTGTATGATTTCCTCTGGGAGATCAACCAGGATGCTGAAGATTCAAGGCCAGCGTTTTATTCACTAATTTGTCTAGCAGACATTTCTATCCATAGTGCTACGTATATGGAGGGCAATTTCATCAGCGATCAGACCAGTGACCCATAAGTCTGTCGGCTGAGTTAATGTAATGTCTACAAACCACCCGGAGGAAAGGGTAGTCATGTTAATGTAATGTCTATAGACCTCCCAGAGTAAAGGGTAGTCACATGTTAATGTACTGTCTACAGACCTCCCAGAGGAAAGGGTAGTCACATGATAATGTCACATGTTAATGTAATGTCTATAGACCTTCCAGAGGAAAGGGTAGTCACATGATAATGTCACATGTTAATGTACTGTCTACAGACCTCCCAGAGTAAAGGGTAGTCACATGTTAATGTACTGTCTACAGACCTTCCAGAGGAAAGGGTAGTCACATGATAATGTCACATGATAATGTAATGTCTACAGACCTCTCAGAGGAAAGGGTAGTCACATGTACACCAGGGTGTTGCTGGTATGTAGAGATGCAGTTAAGCAAACTGGTATTTGAGCTCAACAGCCGATCAAATTACTCCTCTCTCCTCCATGCTCCTGAGCGCACGTGTGTTGATCGGCTGGGATGGTTTATGACTCTGTCCTGGGATGTTGGATCTATTTCCTGGGAGATGGGGGCAAAAAGTGTACCTGGTCTCCCCCTACTCGTATATATCTCAAAAACAAATGTGTGATGCAGAACATGAGGCCGAACAAAAGTAGAAAACTAAGGATCTGTAGTTAGCTCAGCTGGTGCATCATGGGACCTGTAGTTTGCTCAGCTGCTGCATCATGGGACCTGTAGTTAGCTCAGCTGGGGCATCATGGGACCTGTAGTTAGCTCAGCTGGGGCATCATGGAACCTGTAGTTAGCTCAGCTGGGGCATCATGGGACCTGTAGTTAGCTCAGCTGGTGCATCATGGGACCTGTAGTTAGCTCAGATGGGGCATGGGCCCTTGCACCTTTGCACACGTCTCAGAACTGATGCCTACTTGTACTTTTCTTAGCCTTTTACTGTGCTACATTGGCCGCAATGCCATTTGGACCTTTGTGACAACTAGTCTATCTACTGTGCATTTAGCCTGCGTTGACCTCACATGTAATACCTGCCGTCCACAGGAGGAGACAAGTTTATCATTTCTGACAGTGGCATCACTGGGCAATAAAAGCGTATATTCTTTATGTTGTAAGGAAAAGCTCTTATGACTCAACCTGTGCGTGTGTGTTAGAAGATCATTAGGGATGGGTTAGTGTGTGTGTGTGTGTGTGTGTGTGTGTGTGTGTGTGTGTGTGTGTGTGTGTGTGTGTGTGTGTGTGTGTGTGTGTGTGTGTGTGTGTGTGTGTGTGTGTGTGTGTGTGTGTGTGCGTGTGTGTGTCCGTGTGTGTGTCTGTGTCTCTGTGTGTGTCCGTGTGTGTGTTTGTGTGTGTCTGTGTCTCTGTGTCTCTGTGTGTGTCCGTGTGTGTGTGTGTGTGTGTGTGTGTCTGTGTGTGTGTAAGTGTTCAGAGTGTTTCTTGGAAGGTTTCTCAAGAGAGTACTAGGACACAGTCACTGCAGGGTGAAACAGAAAGAAGACAGATTTATATTCTATGATTCATTTCATGATGGGCTATGTGTGTGTGTCTGTGTGTCTCTGTGTGTGTGTGTCTGTGTGTGTGTGTGTCTGTCAGATTTATATTATATGATTCATTTCATGATGGGCTTTCTGTCTCCTGACCTGTTTTTCTCCTGTCTTCTGCTCAACATGTCTATCTCTTCATCCTGTCTTCTGCTCAACCTGTTTATCTCTTCATCCTGTCTTGCCTCTTTATCTCTTCATCCTGTCTTGCCTCTTTATCTCTTCATCCTGTCTTCTGCTCAACCTGTTTATCTCTTCATCCTGTCTTGCCTCTTTATCTCTTCATCCTGTCTTCTGCTCAACCTGTTTACCTCTTCATCCTGTCTTGCCTCTTTATCTCTTCATCCTGTCTTCCCTCTTTATCTCTTCACCCTGTCTTGCCTCTTTATCTCTTCATCCTGTCTTCTGCTCAACCTGTCTATCTCTTCATCCCGCTGATGGAGATGGAAGTTATGGAATGTTAGTCTGACTACTGGAAGAGACAGACAAACCTACTGATCTAAAACTATTAATCCACCCCCCCCCCTCTCTCCCCCTGTCTCTATTTGTCTTTTCCTCCCTCTTTCTCTCCCTCTCTCTCTCTCTCTCTCCCTCCCTCTCTCTCTCCCTCTCTCTCCCTCTCTCTCTCTCTCTCTCTCTCTCTCTCTCTCCCTCTCTTTCAGGAATGCCAGTCCAGTTGGTGTTGTGTTGACGGGAGTGGTTGCTGTGTCTTACAAGGTTGCCATCGCATATGAGGGGTAAATATCTCTTTCACTCCCTCTCACTCATCCTCTTGTTCTCCTCTATCTTTTCTCTCTCTCCCTCTCTCATCCTCTCCTCTCTCCTTCTCACTCATCCTGTTGTTGTCCTCCATCTTTTCTCTCTCTCTCTCTCTCTCTCTCTCCCTCTCTCTTCCTCTCTTCTCTCCCTCTCTCATCCTCTCCTCTCTCCTTCTCACTCATCCTCTTGTTGTCCTCCATCTTTTCTCTCTCTCTCTCTCCCTCTCTCATCCTCTCCTCTCTTTTCCCCTCCCCTCCACACTACTTCTACTCCTCTTGGCATATGATAAGCACACCCACTTACAGTTGCGTGCTAAAGTTTAGGCACCATTGGGCAAAATCCGTAGTTTGTTGATCTTTGAAGTGAAAAGAAGTAAATACAACCCCTGCAGCAAAGAACATTTCAAAATGAGGATTTCTTCAAATCTTTGCCATGTTTGGGTACCCTTCAGCCTTAAATGTACAGTGTGTAAGATTTAGGGGGATCTATTAGAGGAAATGGAATACATTATTCATAATTATGTTTTTATTAGTGTATAAACACCTGTAACTATGAATCGTTGTGCTTAGAATGAGCCCTTCATGTCTATATAGGAGCAGGTCATCTTCCACACAGGCCAACATGTTGCAACATAATTATGAATGATGAACATTGAACACAGAGGCCACCATGTTGCGCCGCCATGCACACACACACACACACACACACACACACACACACACACACAGTTAGGATATGATGGCTGCAGCTCACCACCCACTCGCTCTCCAGGGAGAACAACAGGGCAGACACACACACACACACACACACACACACACACACACACACACACACACGGCCCAGAACAGGAGAACAACAGCACAGACACACGGCCCACAACAACAGGGCAGACACACACACACACACACACACACGGCCCAGAACAAAAGGGCAGACACACACACACACACATACACACACGGCCCAGAACAACAGGGCAGACACACACACACACACGGCCCAGAACAGGCAGCGCTGGCTCTCCAGAGGGCCTCTGGTTAAAGTGGCAGCTTGAATTTGAAGTTTGAGAAATAGAGGATCAAGCGTATTACTTAGCACAGGAAAAAAGCACGGCAGTGTGACCCTTGTTGTCAAAGAAGCAAAAACACGAAGCGAAACGGAATGGGCACAGGCCACGGCAGAACACAAGGATGAGCACTGGTG
The DNA here is from genome assembly GCF_900700415.2 of Clupea harengus. Taxonomy (NCBI): domain Eukaryota; kingdom Metazoa; phylum Chordata; class Actinopteri; order Clupeiformes; family Clupeidae; genus Clupea; species Clupea harengus. The sequence goes on from NC_045152.1 coordinate 14,237,785, forward strand.
TGACCTTCCCCAGGTGGAAATGTTTTCTGAGTGCCACTGGAGTTGGCTGGGTTCTGCCGGAGGATAATAGCCCACCAATCTAAATGCAATTTGCTTTTTGAAAGCTTTAGCTTACAACATGGCCATGGGCATAATGACCAACACAAGTCATCTTTTTTCACCGTGTTGAAATATAATTGCTACCAGGATTGTCATTTTATATTTATGCGCTAAAACTAGAATTGATCTTTGTCAGTTGGACTCAGACCACTCCGAGGTCAGCCCACAGCTGCTGACAATGATGGTCAATAAAAGTGTAACGTTAAACAAAAAAAGCTTTTGGATCTCTCTCTCTCTCTCTCTCTTACATGGAAGCTTCGGCCTATAGTTTTACAGACTAAATAACTAAATACAGCTTCTAAATATCCATCTAAAGTAACTTCATCACTTGACATTATGGCTTCTCTGTCGTAAATTATAATAATTTGGAAGTAGCTACTGGCACCTGACAGGCACCGTACATTCTCCCATACGCTTGGAAAGACAGGGGTGAGGGAGGGGTATTTAGTCGGTTGCAATCTGCCACCATTGGGCAAAATCCGTAGTTTGTTGATCTGTGAAGTGAAAAGAAGTAAATACAACCCCTGCAGCAAAGAACATTTCAAAATGAGGATTTCTTCAAATCTTTGCCATGTTTGGGCACCCTTCAGCCTTAAAGGTACAGTGTGTAAGATTTAGGGGGATCTATTAAAGGAAATGGAATACATTATTCATAATTATATTTTTATTAGTGTATAAACACCTGTAACTATGAATCGTTGTGCTTAGAATGAGCCCTTCATGTCTATATAGGAGCAGGTCTCTTCCACACCGGCCAACATGTTGCAACATAATTATGAATGATGAACATTGAACACAGAGGCCACCATGTTGCGCCACCTTGTTTCTGCACACATACACACACACACACTTACACACACACACACACACACACACACACACACACACACACACACACACACACACACACACACACACACACAGTTAGGATACTGTAGGCAGGAGGCCCATGCACTTAAGGCGTGGTGCCCCAGCATGGCTCCAGTCTGAGTGCACCTCCAGCTGGCGCTCTTATGAAGGAAGTTGGCTGGGTTCTGCTGGAGGATAATAGCCCACCAATCTAAATGCAATTTGCTTTTTGAAAGCTTTAGCTTACAACATGGCCATGGGCATAATGACCAACACAAGTCATCTTTTTCACCGTGTCTCCGTGTTGAAATATAATTGCTACCAGGATTGTCATTTTATATTTATGCGCCAAAACTAGAATTGATCTTTGTCAGTTGGACTCAGACCACTCCGAGGTCAGCCCACAGCTGCTGACAATGATGGTCAATAAAAGTGTAACGTTAAACAAAAAAAGCTTTGGACATCATGTCAGCCAACAACTATCATGACGATTCACATTGAAGCTTTGGCCTATAGTTTTACAGACTAAATAAATAAATACAGCTTCTAAATATCCATCTAAAGTAACTTCATCACTTGACATTATGGCTTCTCTGTCGTAAATTATAATAATTTGGAAGTAGCTACTGGCACCTGACAGGCACCGTACATTCTCCCATACGCTTGGAAAGACAGGGGTGAGGGAGGGGTATTTAGTTGGTTGCAATCTGCAACCTCACCACTAGATGCCACTAAATCATACACACTACACACTACACCTTTAACCTCTCAGAACATAACAGTAACTTGTTAAGCCCTATTGAACTCATTAAGGACCAGGAAAGTGGGTGTAAAGAGTTGTCATTCAGATTGGTCAGACAACTCCAGCAGCTGATGAATTATCTGACTCCTCAAATGTTGTGCCAACACTAAACACACACAGGCACACACAGGCACACACAGGCACACACACACACACACGCACACACACACACACACACACACACACACACACACACACACACACACACACACACACACACACACACACACACACACACGCACCTCTCAGCAACTGACAGAGGATCTGAATGAACCTATCTGACGCCCAAAGAGCAGCAGAAGGTTCCAGAAAGATATCACAGCAGATATTTCTAGCTTCCAATTTCCAATGACTAAAATGTTGTTAAGAAATGTCTATTAGGGGCAACTGTCGAAGTCAAGGCGAGATACTGAGGACCAAGAACACTTTCAGTATAAAATGCATGTGTGCTGGGCAGAAAGCCAAGATTTATCTGACACGTGTGGTGACAACCCAATCATAAATATTAGGTATGAAAAGCAACATCTAGATCAAGCCAGGGAGGTGCCGTGAGCGGATGATGCTAAATGGTGTTATTTGTGTTTGGTGAAAAAGGGAACAGCATGTGATGAAAAGATCCCCTTGACAACTGTCAATCATGTGGGTGGATCTGTTCTGTTTGGGCATATTATAGCATCCAACGGCAGAGGGGTAAATTAAATTGTATTTAATTTAAAAAAACATGAAACATCATACATTGAAGCCAAGAACGAGGCTCCATTTACATCAAACTCAACACAATCTGCCTCTTCCACAGGGCGGCCCAAACTCAACACAATCTGCCTCTTCCACAGGGCGGCCCAAACTCATCACAATCTGCCTCTTCCACAGGGTTGCCCAAACTCTCGCACACAGATGGACATTACTTGAGAGGTGGTGTATCACTGACCCAGTTTCATGCTGTTAAACATGAGCTGAGCTGAGCTGAGCTGTGTTCACACCGAGTGATCGTTTTCACTAGAATCATTCAGACAATTTTACTCTTGCCAGACATCATGGACACAAAGTGTGTGTATATACGAATGTGTGTGTGTATATATACTGTATATACACATACACATATATATACATATATATGCCAATATGAGTCCAATTTTAAAACAATTTTGTCATTGCCAAC
>NC_045152.1:14245693-14258193 GCF_900700415.2 Clupea harengus
GAAAATGAGTGGTTGGTTTAGCTGAGAGTTTGGATGGAGTATATGAGTGGTTTGAATTACGTTTAATTTAAATGTGAGTGAGATATCGATTAATCTTCATAGCAGACTGTTAGTATGAGTGGATGTGTGAGCTTTAGCTATGATGTGTGTGAGAAGGTGAGCCTTTGATGTTCTTTTAGCTTTGTGTTTGAATGTGAGTGAGATGTTGATGTATCTTCATAGCAGATGATTAGTATGAGGGGGTATAGGGGTGCTTGAACTATATATATTTTTTTACAGCCTGAATGTGTGTATAAGTGGTCTAGACTGAATTCAGAGTCAGTGGTTCAAGTCTGTGTATAACTGAAACTCACAATATGAGGGAGGTCAGGGGGAGTGTTTGAGTCAGCTTCAAATGAGAGGTCCCCTGCATGCTGTCATGTCTGTCACCACACACACACATACACACAGGGCTTAAAACGTCCGTGAGCCAATTAGCGTTTGACTGTTCAAGTGTCCAAAGCTGAGGTGAATCACCTTGTTATGGTTAGTTATGTTGGTCCAGATTTTGTTAGAAAACTTGTGTTACCAAATGTATTATTTTGTGAACACTAGATATAACATCCATTTGTTTGTCTCCTCCTTGTTGAAAAATGAGTGATGAAGTTTCCCCGTGTCATGCCTCTCCGCTCAGGTAGCAGTTCAATCTGGGACGGAACCAGTTCTGCTCAGGTAGCAGTTCAATCTGGGACAGAACCAGTTCAATCTGGGACAGAACCAGTTCTGCTCAGGTAGCAGTTCAATCTGGGACAGAACCAGTTCTGGCACCAGTTCAATCTGGGACAGAACCAGTTCTGCTCAGGTAGCAGTTCAATCTGGGACAGATCCCTCCATCCCTCCGTCTCTCTCCCTACCCCATCCCTCTGTCTGTTTCCCTCTCTCCCTCCCTTAATTTCCTCTGCGGCTCACTCATAGCGAGCACACACACACACACACACACACACACACTCATAGCGAGCACACACACAGACTCACATACACACAAACACACACACACACACATACACACACACACATACACACTCTCACACACACACACACACACACACACACACTCACTCATAGCGAGCACACACACACACTCATAGCGAGCCTCCATGGCAGTCATGTCCATTAAATACATGGTGTCTTTCAGCATGACCTAGAAATTAGCTGTTATAATAATATGAAGTATTTTCCCTGCTCTTGATCTTGTTCTCGAATGTCATGACAATCTTGAATGTCATGCAGTCACCTTGCAAACACCAACAATATCACAGTTGGCACTGACAAAAGCTTGCTAGCACACTAACTGGTGTGTTTTGGTGATGTAGTTGGTGCTGTCGCGATGTGAAATATTTACTTATGTTTTCACTAGGTGTTCGCCAGGTGGGTTGATCTGCATTTCACTTGACCATATACCAAAATGAAATAGGTGGAGATGACACCAAAACTAGTTACCTGTAAACTCATAGGTCAGAGAGCTGTGGGGATGCACACTGTGTGTTCATGGAAGTGGTGTTGGGTTCAGAGAGTTCTGAGAGGCTGCCATAAAACCATCCTTTCCATCTTCTATCCTAACAATAACTTTCCATTCCAGGGTACCAGTGTACAGCATCAGTCGCCTTGACCCTGCGTGTGTGTGTGTGTGTGTGTGTGTGTGTGTGTAAGTGTGTGTGTGTGTAAGTGTGTGTGTGTGTGTAAGTGTGTGTGTGTGTGTGTGTGCTCGCTATGAGTGAGTGAGTGTGTGTGTGTGTGTGTGATCAGTGTGCTCTGCTTGGTATTAGTGGTTCTAAAGGTGCTGATCAGTGTGCTCTGCTTGGTATCGTGTGTGTGTGTGCGTGTGTGCGTGTGTGTGTGTGTGTGTGTGTGTGTGTGCTCTGCTTGGTATCAGTGGTCCAGCAGCCCTGGGGCCGGTAGTGGTGGCCTTAGGTAATCATGTTGCTATGGAAACCCCCTGGCTGCACTTGACCCCAATAAAATGAAGCAAATGGGAAAAAGTGCAGCTTATCGTGCTGTATAAATCATGTTGTTTTAGATGTTAGACTACAGATTGTGTGTGTGTGTGTGTGTGTGTGTGTGTGTGTGTGTGTGTGTGTGTGTGTGTGTGTGTGTGTGTGTGTGTGTGTGTGTGTGTGTGTGTGTGTGTGTGTGTGTGTGTGTGCGTGCGTGCGTGCGTGCGTGTGTGTGCATCTGCAGCCCAGAGAGACAGATGAGTCACTTGATTTAGCAATTAACCTGAAATGAGGCCTTGGTTATGACAAAAAGAATCATGAAAACAGTGATTCAGGTAAGCGTATTCAGAGCAGCTAGACAGTGATCCATTAGTGGTCCATTGTGACGCACCTCCCTCTCATCTGTTCTCCACTCAGAGAGAAAGCACTGAAGCAATAAACAAGCAAAAGAAAATGATTACTGCTACTAATAAGAATAGTTGTTTGTCTTATTGGTCATTATTTTAAATGTATTCCTCTATTGTAATTGTTATTGTTATAAGTCCTATCCAAAGGGAGAAGTAGCGGCGAGGCCCAAAGTATGACACACACACACACGCAGACACACACACACACAGACACACACACACACACACACACACACACACACACGCCTGTTGACCATGAAGGAGTTGTGAACCTTTCATCAGAGCTCTGCAGCTGCACACAGAGCCAGAGACAGACGTCTCGATGCGCGCTTTTTTCTTCTTTTTCCTCCCCTCCTTCTCCATGGCAACGGTTCAGCTCGGCCACTGGAGTCGTGGTGTGGTGTTGCGTGGCGTTGCATGGGGTGTTGAGATGTGGGGCGATGCCAACGGTGGGCAGGGGGCGACCGCTGTGATGGACGCACGGCGGGGGACGCAGAGAGTAATCACCTCCACTCGCTCTCTGTCCCTTGGCTTGTCCTGCCCGGGTTCCGTGCGTGTCTTTGTACCTTCCCGGTAATGAGTACCGTGGCGGCTCCTCTGCAGTACAACAGGGGAGGATCACTCTTCCCTCTCTCTCTCTCTCCCTTTCTCTCCCTCTCTCTCTCTCTGTGAAACACTTTTACTCGCACACATCTGATCTGACTGATCCACCTGCAGAAACCCTCTGCGTACAGCTGTCCATTCCCACCAAACTGTTATGCACAAATTGTACTTTGCTTATGATACATCTTAAATACATATGGTGTGCCTATTTACATGGAATATAAACAGATGCTATGATTGACATAGTGTCCTGCTTCATAGCTCTGCCTTTTCTTATAATAGTAACCTTATGAGCATACTGTATACCCACCAAGCTGTTCGACAGCCAGTACTTATAATAGTAACCGTATGAGCATACTGTATACCCACCAAGCTGTTCACATACTTATAATAGTAACCATATGAGCATACTGTATACCCACCAAGCTGTTCTACAACCTATACTTTGAATGCTGTGACTGCCAATATGTCAGTATGTATCCTTGCGTGTAGGGCATGCTAGGTTAGGTATGCTAAAATGTTAACCAGAATGCATGTATGAATTGATCTGCTTGCTTTTGATTATCTCATGTTCTCCTCCGTTCCCCCATGTCCTTTATGAGTGCGTGCAACAGGAACTGCCCAGCAACTACTTACACACTGCATACTATATCTCCATGGTGACCGCTGAACCAACCCCTTAATGCGTGAGAGGCTTGACTTTTAAAAGTAACTACTTGGCTGAAACCCCTTAGGGTCCAAAACACAACGATTAGTCACACTAATGAAAACATAATTATGAACGCTATATTTCATTTGTACTAGTAGTTCCCCCTAATTTCTACATAGTGCACATTAAAAGATGAATATTGTGGAGAACTTTATCAGTTGTGTTATGTTGCCCCACTTTTGATCTTAAATGCCAGTTATGCCACTGCTGAATGATTACATTTGCTTACGTCCATTTTTTGCTTTGGCTATGTGCGTCATGAATATTGAAAATAAGCATGCTATGTAAGATAGGCTTGTCCTACTGGAATAGTGCATATTACCGCAGTGGTTAGCCTACAAAACCCTTGACGAAATATATGCAGATCTGTCAACGGTGTTTTTCTTTTCCATAACAATTTTCGGCTTGCACTTATCTCGCGTTCTGGGAGCAACTTAACAGAAGATTCAACATCTCATTTCAAACCAGTAAGGTCTCTCCTCTTTGGAGCAGAGCGTTTCAGTCGAGAGAGGATGTGAAGACCTTTAATCAACGCTGAAGATGCACTGCAGGGCAGGAAAAGTGGGCCAATGTCAACGCATAGCAAGTCATTTCAACGCATATCATGTCCGTGCATTTTCACCCATAAACGGAGAAAAAGATTATTCTCCCTTTCCATTACTAATCGATTCGTCATTAATGCATCATTTAAAAATGCCATTTGCAGGTAGGCTACTTACAAGGCTATTTGTGGAGTTTTATTTATTTGTTTTATCCTGGTTTTATCCTGTGCACACACGCCCTCTAGCGGAACAATAATGTACAACCGTGCGCTTCTCCAGCGCTCTTGCCAACTCTGCAAACGCAGCGAGAGGCTGTCCGGTGGAGCCGTACTGTACCATACTAGCTCAGATGAACCTGCATGAAATTATTTAACATTTATATCAGTAAACACAGTTTCAACATTAATAAATGACCCCTTTTTTGAGACATGAAAGCACCAATTGACATTTAGGTCACCCAAAAGCAGAAGTTGTGTCATTAGGGGATTGCACTTAAAACCCTAATACATATTATTGTATCTGTCCATTCTATGTACACTATCACCAAAACCTGAAACTTCATAATAACCGATTTTCAAACAAACATGATCAAATGTCAACTTTTGCAATACGTGCTGCTGTTGAGGTGCATGTTTTTTATTTTTTTTATTTGGTGAAATGCATCCCTGGAGAGTGATATTTGTGTCTTGTCTGTCTCCTGGGTGCGTTAATGCTCACCATAATCCGTGGAATGCCCAGAGAAACAGATTAACAAAGAGCAGAGATTTTAAATGTCAAATTATTTTCTGCGTCCTTCGGTATGTTGCAGATTCAGTATGCTATCTGTAAAATGGTCACATTAAAGAAAAAAACAACTCGTTACACCGCGTACTTAAAAGTCCTCGCTCCATCCCAGAGCGCTGCTCTGTTCTGACTTGTACCCAGACTCCCAAGGACTGACGCAGAAGCGGGCACCTGTTACATTTTCCCGTTTCTCCCGTAGATTTTGTTCAACCAGTGACGTGCCAGGAGGAGGGGCACCGATGGCCCCTTAAATACTGGACTCTCGCAACTGAAAGCCAGACTTGAGATGCACATTCACTCACACACACAGCAGCCCGAGCAGTAGACTTCAGGTTTACACCCCTTTCCGACTCAGCGCATTTCCGAATCGTTCTTGCACCACCGCAGCGCGTAGGTAAAAACATGATAAAGAAAATGGCACCTACGGAAAATGAGTTTGACATACCGACCAAGAACTGCTACCGGATGGTGATTCTGGGTTCTACCAAAGTAGGCAAGTCAGCGATCGTGTCCCGATTTCTATACGGCAAATTCGACGAAGAGTACACGCCAACGATCGAGGACTTTCACAGGAAACTGTATAGCATCAAGGGAGATGTTTATCAACTGGACATTTTGGATACATCTGGAAATCACCCGTTTCCAGCTATGCGGAGATTATCAATACTTACAGGTGAGCAAACATTTTTATCAATAGTGCAAAACATCAATGGTAAATTTAAATGTTTTTTTCGCAATAATCAGATTACCCACATTTTGCCGCAACTGTACATTTTGCATGAGCTAAATTAGAAAGTGAGCGGGTTTAAAGTTAACGCTGGTGACTAACGTGCGCCTCTCCTCTTCTCTCCTCAGGTGATGTCTTTATCTTGGTGTTCAGCCTGGACAACCGGGAGTCCTTCCAGGAGGTACAGCGGCTTAAACGGCAGATCTTCGAAACCAAGTCCTTACTGAAGAACAAGACCAAAGAGAACGTGGACGTGCCGCTGGTCATCTGTGGGAACAAGGTCGACCGAGAGGTGTACCGCGAGGTGCAGAGAGAGGAAATTGAACAACTTGTGGCGGGAGACGACCAGTGTGCCTACTTCGAGATCTCCGCAAAAAAAAACAGTAACGTGGACCAGATGTTTCAGCAGCTCTTCAAGCTGGCCAAGCTCCCGCACGAGATGAGCCCGGACCTGCACCGAAAGGTCTCCGTGCAGTACTGCGACATGTTGCACAGAAAGTCTTTCAAAAATAAGAAGCTGAAGGATGGTGGCGCGTACGGCATCGTGGCTCCGTTTGCACGGAGACCGAGCGTGCACAGTGACTTGATGTACATTAAAGAGAAGGCGGTGGGCGGTGGACATGCCAAAGATAAGGAGCGGTGCTCCATCAGCTAAGCCCCAAAATAGTGTTTCTGATGAGATGGTGAAATTACTTAATATGGCAGCACACTGTCAAAGACTAGTACAGTTCTGCAGCCTTGACGGAGTTCCAGAGGGTTTTCCACGATGTGCCCAAAGGCCTGTCTGAACTCTGAGGCAACGGCACGGGCACAGGATCCCGCCACAATTGGCGACCTGCAAGCCTCTGTTCTGTCCGCGAGGGCTTGAAAACAGAATGTTTATTTTGTTCCGTTGAGCCAGAGAGCTATGTGATGTGGCGTTAAACCTCGTGAGACTACGAGAAACGCCTAGAATGTTCTTGTCTTAACACCTGCCTTCATCCGGCTGTGAGAGGAGACTCCGTGGGTCGGAGTAAGCTACATTGTTAAAAATGGAAACCAGTTGTTTACATTTTTGTTATATTTTGCAACAGATGACTGACACTTGAATGTTTGCTCTCTGAACAAAAAAAAGATATATGTGAATGTATATTTATTCTTATGTCAACGTTGACTTTTGCAGAGAAACAAGAATACAATAAAAAAGACAAATGACTGATACTTGCGTCTGTTGTTCTTACTGTGTGTGTAGTGTTTGTAAAATACCTGTCCATTAACAGGGGCCAGTTCAAGAGGCAGCAGCCTATATAGAGAATGAAATAGGACTCCCACGACTACACGGATAGGGCCAAGTGGAAGAGTAGAATAGTTTAGCCAACTAGTTTTTAACTCTGAGAGCCAACACATAAAAGTCTGTGTTTGTTACAACCTTGGTGTCGGTGCACAGTTCACTTTTTCAAAACACTTAACACATTCACCATATCAGTGGACTATGTGAACAAAATTTTGGATATTTTTGCAATCACAAATACCTCTCTCAGTCAATGTTCACCTACAGCAAAACTCTGTACACCTACAGCAAAGTTTGCAGAAATTTAAATACTCTGTTTAAAACAGTTAACTTTCGATTCAAAACCAGATCAAATTCAGATCACTGTAGATGGAAACATGTTGTATTATCACAGACAAATCAAACTGTACGCTTGAAATAAAACAGATTAGTCTTATTTTAGTGGAAATGTATTCAGTTCTTTTGTTTGCAGCCTTGTTGTCATCTATACAGAGTGGAAGCAACATTGAATCTGCTCAAAAAACGTGAACATTCTAGAATGGCTCTGTCAAGGCCACTCCTGAGAAGTCCTACTGAGATCTTACTGAGACCTTACTGAGATCCGTTTGAAATCTTACTGAGAATCTGTGGCAATAGTCCAGGACCGCCATCTCATTAACCTAGATGTTCTACATCCATTCTACCAAAGACAATAGGGGAAAAACACAGCACAATAATGTTTAAAGCGGGCACTTTCTCACTTCAGAAGACTTGAGACACTTCAGAAATATGTGAAAGTATCTTTTGTAAAACTGAAAATCGGGGGGGTGGGGGTACCTTTACAAGTGAGAATGCAACTACAGTAAATGTACCACACTCAATAGTGGTATCTGCAATATCTGCAGACCAACAGATTAAAAAGGTCGTTCTTAGTGTCATGATGGCTGCTTGACCTTGGAGATGAAAAGCTTCTGCATACTTTTAGTTGTAGCCTACTGTATTATACTACAGCATATTGATGTAGCCTCTGATAGCACAGCATATTGATGTAGCCTATACTGTATGATTGCAGCATTTCAGATTTATTTGTTTGGGATTACAATGCAAACTGTAAAGAGACGTCATACTTATTCTTTTTTTTGTGATGTAACATTAATCCATGCATAAATAGAGGATATGGCAACGCATAATATGTGTGCATTTCAAATTGTTTCCGTTTTTCACTCCATTCTATTTTTGGAGTGACAAAGTAATCTTGCTGGGAGAGAACATATTGTTTTGGCAGCATTAGTCACTTTTGCATGAAAGGTTAACTGATGTGCTCAGGTGTGTGTTTGTAAAGCACACTGTGTGAAGAATTTTGAGAGAGTGGACATGGTTGAGTGAATGTTCTTTTTTTATTTTTTTTAAGAAATTGTTACCATGGCATCATGAAACGTGAGGCATCTAAGGAGTACATGAAAGGGAACAGTCCTCCAAGAGAGTGCAGCATATTTGTTTATTTGTGCTGTAAGCTCATAAATAATCGTTACGTAAAATAAGAGGGCAGAGTCAGCGCCCGGAACGCCCCGGGTAAAGAGGCCAATGAAGTAACAATGCAGCCTTCTCTAGAAAGCCCTACGACAGCAGCCGAGGAGGAGGGGAAAAGGGCAAACACTGGTCTACAACTCCACACTCTGCCAGGGATGGATTACCCAACTACACACTCTGGCCAGGGATGGATTACCAGGCCAGCTAGTAGTGGCGTCTGCCCTAGAATCTCCACAGGATCACCAAGTACACCTGTATTTAGTGCGGATTGATCACCAAGTACACCTGTATTTAGTGCGGATTGAGGAATTTGGGGGATAACAAATAGCCAAAACGCGCCATGCCCATAGGTCATCTCTACCAATCACAGTTCAGGTGTTAACCAAACCCTGACATCAACCACTTTGGCCAGCATCTCCAACAACTTAATTAGCCCCGAAGCAACCGTTTCCGCAAAACAGCTGTAATTGTTCAGTCCTTGCCCTGACAACATTTTGGTTGAAGGTCTGCTCTCCTTTAAGCCTTCGGGATGTCAAACATGCACAGGCCTTTGTACTTGTGCAACAGCTGATTTTTCGTGTGCACTTGTTCTGTAAGTGTCTGTAGCTGTTGCTGTTGCTGCTCCAGGTTAGTCTCGATGCCTGGCATGGCCAGAATCTGCTCCCTTGTCTCCTGGATCTTCGTCTTTAGCTTGTTCAGTTCCTGGTGGACGTCTGGGCTATCTTTATCCATGCTGTACCAGGGTAAGACAGAAGTGAGCTCGTTATTTCAGAAAAAAGTAGCCTAAAACTCAATGGCTTATGATACATCATCAGTACTCCCTTTGTATTATGTTGCTGGCCACCAATGGGAAATAACTGTATATAATTAAACGCACCCTGATCAAAGCATGTTAGAAAGCTCGACGCTAGCCTACATTCTAGCTTTGAGTCGCACACAACTTGCCATATGACAAGCCATGTCACGACTGACAAAATGAGCTGAGCAAGGTGAATCTCTGGGATAAGCACAACGACAGCTCATTTGAAACAACGTAAACAATTGTCAAAGTGTTACCGTAGAACATCAAATGTTTCACACCATTTGATAATGTCGTGAATAAGTGGCAAAAAAGAATAATCCTCCGTCTCCTGCTGAAGCGGTATCGTCTCCATCCTGATCAGCTGTGGCAGTTGGGAGAGGCGCACAGATTATACGTCAGCAAATCGGCCGTATCCACAGTGTCTAGAAATTCTCTGCTGGCCTTCTTTCAAGTAGGATGAGTAACCTCACGTAGCGTGGTATTCTACCCTCATGGGAAATAATGTGAAGACTATAGGGATGTTATTAAAATAGCACAAGCTATTTAATGTCCTCACAGCAACTTATGTTTGTCTCTATTTTAGACGATTATCCTATTGCATTTTTGTTTTGTTTATAAGTTTAATTATCTGGCCTATTTTTAATTAGCTTATTTATTTGTCAACATACCTGATGTAAACCATTTACAGCAAGATGTATAAACCATGTAAATAACTACTCTGCAGGGAGCTCTTTTCAGTATTGGCAGATAAATCATTGGATGTTGTGGTTTTGCTATAGATCAACACCAGGATCCTTCTCCAAGTCAGCTGTTACCCAAGCTAGCTGCCAACAGTCCTGCCTTTGGGGTTTTGGACTTTGCATGTTTACGTCCCTGGTCACACACACACACATACCGCACATCACCTGACACACCGTCCACGCTCCTCTGCTGCGGGGGTGAAGTGTATGTGTGGGATACGTTTAAAACCCACCTTGCAAAAACACATCCATCACTTGGCCTGCTCACATGCCTCCTTTAAAGGCTGGGCGGCAGGGCAACACGCCTCTGTGACTGTGGGCTTTGATCTGGTTAGTGTTCCTTCGACTCAGGTCACCTCCCGAGCCTCGCTCTTCAAGTTGTTTGGAACAGACCACGTGCGGCTTACTGTTATTATTACATTACAAGAATTAGCCGTCTACATCAGTGTGCCGAAACATTTCTTAAGAATTTCTCTCAGATGATTGGCAGTGAGCTGTTGATTTTTTAACAACAAAAACATGCTGTGTGTGTGTGTGAGCCAGTCAGAAAGAGAGAGAAAAAAAAGGATATGAGCTTGCATACATGCCTCTTTGTGTGTGCGCGCGCGTGTGTGTGTGTGTGTGCGTGTGTGTGTGTGTGTGCGCGCGTCTGTGTGTGTGTGTTTGTGTGTGTTGAAAGGCTCTTTGTGGATGTCTAGAGTTTAGCGGTTTGAGGTTTGAGGCCACACAGTGACAACACCTGTCAAGTCACACACACACACACACACACACACACACACACACACACACACACACACACACACACACACACACACCACCTTCCCCTGAGGAACAGCTTGGTGAAGCCTTCTGCAGTCCTGGACACAGACGCAGGGCAGTTAAAAGAGAGAACTAAAGAACACGGTGTTCTTTCTCCTTGCTCTTTCATCTTTTAATAAATAGCTTGAAGCCTCGTCTCCATCTATAGTGGCTGACAGGTGATCCTGACCGACCCTCTGATTCTTCTGGAGGACACGCAGTGTGTGTGTGTGTGTGTGTGTGTGTGTGTGTGTGTGTGTGTGTGTGTGTGTGTGTGTGTGTGGAGGACACGCAGTGCTGCCATTTACCTTCTGATAGCATCCGCTCTGAGCGAAAGATCTTCTGAGAACATCATGACTCCACTGTCCATGATCCCTGTCTGCCTGCTCTATGTGTGCTTGTGTGTTTACTCTCTGTCTAGTGTCTCACTCTCTCTCTCTGTCTAGTGTTTCACTCTGTCTCTCTCTCTCACTCTGTCTCACTCGGTCTAGTGTCTCACTCTGTTTAGTGTCTCACTCTGTCTCACTCGGTCTAGTGTCTCTCTCTGTCTAGTGTCTCACTCTGTCTCACTCTGTCTCACTCTGTCTAGTGTCTCTCTCTGTCTCTCTCTCTCACTCTGTCTCACTCTGTCTCTCTCTGTCTAGTGTCTCACTCTGTTTAGTGTCTCACACTGTCTCTCTCTGTCTCACTCTGTCTAGTGTCTCACTCTGTCTCACTCTCTCTCTCTGTCTAGTGTCTCACTCTGTCTCACTCTGTCTCACTCTGTCTAGTGTCTCACTCTGTCTAGTGTCTCACTCTGTCTATCTGTCTAGCGTCTCTCTCTGTCTAGTGTCTCACTCTCTCTCTCTGTCTAGTGTCTCACTCTGTCTAGTGTCTCACTCTGTCTCACTCTATGTCCTCCCATAAACCCAGCCAACAGATCTGGGCTACAGCGTTGTGTGCCTATCTGCTTTCTCTGGACCTGTTTGTCTTGGTCCGTCCTCATGTCAGTTGGCCTGTTTGTCTGCGTTCATCCTCATGTCAGTTGGCCTGTTTGCCTTCGTCCGTCCTCATGTCAGTTGGCCTGTTTGTCTCTGTCCTCGTGTCAGTTGTCCTGTTTGTCTTCGTCCGTCCTCGTGTCAGTTGGCCTTCGTCCGTCCTCATGTCAGTTGGCCTGTTTGTCTCTGTTGTCTCACTGTCAGTTGGCCTGTTTGTCTCTGTTGTCTCACTGTCAGTTGGCCTGTTTGTCTCTGTTGTCTCACTGTCAGTTGGCCTGTTTGTCTCCGTTGTCTCACTGTCTCTCTGGTGTCTGCCCATCTGCCATCTTGTAAGCATATGTCTGTTTGTATTTTATTCTATTTCAATTCTATGTTCAGTCTATGTCTATTCGCCTTCTTTCAGTCTGCCGCTCTGGCGATTATAAGCAGATTTTTGTTAGTGTACTGTAGTTTGTCCTTAGGCCTCAGGGCTGTGGTCCAGACTGTACTTCATTAAACAGGATGTTTTTGGGTCGTTGGAGTTAGAGGGTCATGCAGGTCACTTAAACAGGAAGTTAGAGGGTCATGCGGGTCACTTAAACAGGAAGTTGGTGGGGCATGCGGGGAACTTGTGCTGGACGTGTTGCACGTGTTCGGTCAGGCATCACAGCACTAACACCT
>NC_045152.1:14263193-14273193 GCF_900700415.2 Clupea harengus
CTACTGTATCCCTTACAAGCTCAATAGATTCAATATTTCAAGGGATTCTGCATTTGCACACCAATACATTGAGACGTGGAATAATAGAAATATGTTTGTTTGGGAGTCGGTCTCATTGTTGCATTGTCTCATTCCTGAAAACCATGGGTGCCTTTGGAGAGACCAGGAGTAAACCAGGTTTTGACAGCTGCAGCTCCGCATCATTTAGATCAGGGTCGACTCAGAGGCTGCAGCTCCGCATCATTAAGATCAGGGTCGACTCAGAGGTCCGCATCATTTAGATTAGCGTCGACTCAGAGGTCCGCATCATTAAGATCAGGGTCGACTCAGAGGTCCGCATCATTTAGATTAGGGTCGACTCAGAGGTCCGCATCATTAAGATCAGGGTCGAATCAGAGGCTGCAGCTCCGCATCATTAAGATCAGGGTCGACTCAGAGGCTGCAGCTCCGCATCATTAAGATCAGGGTCGACTCAGAGGCTGCAGACACCTGATGCCACAGCTGACCTTTCTGAACACTGGAGGAGGTCAGTATGTCATGTCGCTAACTGGGTCAGTGGATCTCTGTTAGGTCCTGACATCACACACACACACACACACACACACACACACCTACACACACACACACACAGAGAGTGCGTGATTCTGTCAGCTTTGTTATCTCATTCATGTCAGTGTAATTCTAACAGGATAACGTAACCTTGCTGTAGGGTGCTAAACGCAGTAGAGGTGACATGTCTCTCCTAAGCCTCTGGCTTCTGCAGGGAAATGGACATTTAAACCTCATTAAGGCAAGGCCACACGCTGAATGTACAGCTCCTTTAGCTCCACAGTAAACACAAAGGTCACAGTGCAGAACTAATCCCTCCAGGTTTCATTAATTTAGCACCTCGACTGAAGCACACACACACACACACACACACACACACACACACACACACACACACACACACACACACAGAGCCCACAGGGTCTATCTGGGCACACACACACCATGACAAGGTAATCCAGACCATATCCCCCTTAGTGTGGAATCAGCCATGATGTGTGTGTGTGTGTGTGTGTGTGTGTGTGTGTGTGTGTGTGTGTGTGTGTGTCCAGACAGAGCCTCTGGGCTGTGTGTGTATGTTCTAAATAGTTTGAGCACTCAGTAGTGTACCAGTGGCAGATAAGTAACTATTATAAGTGATGAGCGTTTGTTATTTGGCTTTGGGAGCAACCATACAAACTCAAATGTTCTGATGGTCCAGCTGCAGTGTCACACATGCACTGGCTGGGCTTGGGTTTGGGTAGGTGTGTGTGTGTGTGTGTGTGTGTGTGTGTGTGTGTGTGTGTGTGTGTGTGTGTGTGTGTGTGTGTGTGTGTGTGTGTGTGTGTGTGCTGCAGTGTCACACATGCACTGGCTGGGCTTGGGCTTGGGTAGGTGTGTGTCTGTGTGTGTGTGTGTGTGTGTGTGTGTGTGTGTGTGTGCTGCAGTTTCACACATGCACTGGCTGGGCTTGGGTTTGGGTAGGTGTGTGTGTGTGTGTGTGTGTGTGTGTGTGTGTGTGTGTGTGTGTGTGTGTGTGTGTGTGTGTGTGTGTGTGTGTGCTGCAGTTTCACACATGCACTGGCTGGGCTTGGGTTTGAGTAGGTGTGTGTGTGTGTGTGTGTGTGTGTGTGTGGGGGGGGGGGGGGGGTCTGGGTAGGTGATGCTTGCGCTCAAATCTAAAATCCAAGCAGACTAATTAGGATGTACTAGTAGCATGTCAGATAGTGTGGACTAATATTAGCACAGGCAGCCAGTGGAGTTTGCTCTCTTTCTCTCTCTCTCTCTCTCTCTCACTCTCTCGCTCACGCTCTCTCTCTCTCTCTCTCTCTCTGTCTATTTTTTTTTCTCTCTCTCTGTGTCTTTGGTAACTTCAGGTGGAAAAGGACCATTCTTGGTTGTCATGGTGATATCTGGAGAAGCATGTGACAGCACTGTGTGAGCGGAGCGACTTCAGCCCCTCCCCTCGGCGGGAACACCGACAGCTACACATAGTGTTCCTTTAACGGCCCACACTGGACTTGACACAAGGCCGCCTCGCTCGTCCAGCACCAGCGTCACCTGAACTGACAAAAAATACGATGTTTTTGTGTGAGCTGCTCGTGCCGTCACGTGTACTGGACTGACTGATACAGTCAGAGTATTGATTATCGGACCTGGGGACATTCCAGGCGGTGAGGAATCTTGGGAAATATTCCACTCAAGACGGACATGGCGGGGCAGCCATTGTTAGAGGAAGAAAGCCGATTGAGTCGTGGCGAGATAAGGCAGAGAACAGTGTGTTGCTGTTATTCATTGGTGTTCCATTAAGCAATGTTTTAGTTCCTGTCAGACGTCAGGCTTAAAAAGGTCAGGGCTGACTTTCCCAAAACATGTTGTTTGCCACGAAAATAATGAAATGATACAGAAATTGCCATTTTGAACTCTGAAATGATCTGTCTTGCAGCTAGCATTGCAGCACTTGTGCTAAATAGATGTGGACACACACTCCTTTAGGCCCGGTGCTAAATAGATATGGACACACACTCCTGCAGGCCCGGTGCTAAATAGATATGGACACACACTCCTGCAGGCCCGGTGCTAAATAGATATGGACACACACTCCTGCAGCACTTGTGCTAAATAGATATGGACACACACTCCTTTAGACCCGGTGCTAAATAGATATGGACACACACTCCTGCAGGCCCGGGTCGTGTGCCGTTCGAGTGCGTTCGAGCCTTCATGGCTGGTCTCGTAGAGGTAATGGGTGTGGCTGAGTGTTTTGGGTCCCTGATGACCAGCACGGGGATTTCACATCACATCTGGTGGATCAGCACTGCAGGCAGGACAGCAGGACGGGCACAACAGCAGGACGGGCACAACAGCAGGACGGGCACAACAGCAGGACGGGCACAACTGGGTCACACTTGGTTTGGCGTAAATAGGGGTGAAGGAAGCGGTCTGGTGGCATCAGCATTTTTTCTCGGACAGGGCGACCGCCTGGGGGGGGAACAGAACCTGATACAGGACAGTGTGTTCACACACGCCCTCTCTCTAATGTACTCTCTCACACACACACACACACACACACTCTCTCTCTCTGTCTCTCTCTCTCTCTCTCTCTTTCTCAGGTACTCACACACAATCTATCTCTCTCTTTCTCTCTCTCAGGTACTCACACGCATTTGTAAGGAATGATATATTATATCCTGCATGACAACATGAGATTCATGGTAAAGCAGCCGCTGTGACCACCAAACATGTGCTCAACATAATCTCCAATGGTAATGTTGTCATGGCAACAAAGGGAGGGTCCACGCCTCACTCAGAAACTGTGTCATGAAGCAAACCGAGCTGTGAGCGACAGACACCAACTGGGAATGGGGTAGACCACGGAGAACCAGCTCTCTCTCTCTGTGTGTCTCTCTCTCTCTCTCTAAGGTACTCACTCACTCTCTCTCTCAGACACCAACTGGGAAAGGGGTAGACCACGGAGAACCAGCTCTCTCTCTCTCTCTCTCTCTCTCTCTCTCTAAGGTACTCACTCACTCTCTCTCTCTCAGACACCAACTGGGAATGGGGTAGACCACGGAGAACCAGCTCTCTCTCTCTGTCTCTCTCTCTCTCTCTCTCTCTCTCTAAGGTACTCACTCTCTCTCTCTCTCTCTCAGACACCAACTGGGAATGGGCTAGACCACGGAGAACCAGCTCTCTCTCTCTGTCTCTCTCTCTCTCTCTAAGGTACTCACTCACTCTCTCTCTCAGACACCAACTGGGAAAGGGGTAGACCACGGAGAACCAGCTCTCTCTCTCTCTCTCTCTCTCTCTCTCTAAGGTACTCACTCACTCTCTCTCTCTCTCAGACACCAACTGGGAATGGGCTAGACCACGGAGAACCAGCTCAGACAAAGGGCTGGAGAAATGGCATTATGAGTTTGAGACCTATTTGCATTTGAAGCCTAGTTCATTTACATTAGGAGCCTAGGAGGTAACCTAACCCATTTATATATGGCTGGAGTTGGACAGGCTTGTTCAGACCTCCATCGGTGAATCTGAAGAGTATGTTGAATGTACACTTTACTGATTGCTGCATCAACCACGAGCAACATGCTTTTTTTTCTACATGTTCAAACACACATGCGCGTGCATACCACAAATAGACACCACGCAGTGTACACACACACACACACACACACACACACAAGCATGCACGCACACACTCACACTCACATAAATGCACATACACACGCATACACACGCATACACACGCATACACACACACGCGCGCGCGCGTACGCATGCGCACACACACACATCCACATCCACACACATAAACACAGACACTCATATGCACACACTTGTTCCACGTGCAGATATATTGTTGTGCAGGGGACAGACAGAAGGTGCAGTACTACGTGTTCTTGCTGAGCATTGAGGAAACCAACCCTATGTCATCAATAAGAGACTAAACCCTAAGTCATCAATAAGAGACTAAACCCTAAGTCATCAATACGAGACTAAACCCTAATTCATCAATACTAGGGGTGTAAATCTCTCATGACAAAGACGATCCGATTCGTATCTCGATACATGGGCACAATACGATACAAGAAAAGATGCATGTTGATAAAAAACGATTCAGTACGATTCGATGCGATGCGATTCGATGCGATGCGATTCGATTCGATGCGATTCGATTTGATGCGATTCGATGCGATTCGATGCGATTCGATGTAGTTCAATAATTGAAAACACTGAGTTGTGAGGAAACAATGGACCTCATTCTCGAAACATTTTCTTGTCTTATTAAATATCTTCTTACCACCCTCAAAAGACCAACCTCAGAAAAGATCTCTGCTGGATTCATGAACGCCTGGAAATGTGTTCTTAATTGAACGCGCTTTCTCATGCACCTGAACTTGCATACAGAAACGCCCCGCCAGCTCCTTATAAGGGCATGCTATTGCAACGTGTGCACACTCCACAGGCAACGCGAAAGCATAGCATTGGCAGTCGAAATGAATGGGAGTTGTAATCTGTCATTCAGGTCTTGGCGTATTTGTGAGAATACAGCCTGATTGGTTTATGCTATGCGGGCTTTGGCCAATGACAGGCTGTCATTGTTCTGACTGAGATCAAATGCAACAGGTCAGCCAGTGTTTAGTGTTTTGCGTAGCAAGTTAACGGAGAGACAAACGCTTGTGAACCGGTTCATAACTTTTAAATCGGGCAAAGACCGGTTTATGCCATTTTAATACCGATACGGTACGTCACGCATCGATGTAGTCGTATCTTACACGCTAAAAACGGATATCGATACGTATCAGGGTTTTTTTACACCCCTAATCAATACGATACTAAACAACTAAGTCATCAATAAGAGACTAAACCCTAAGTCATCACTAAGAGACTAAACCCTAAGTCATCAATAAGAGACGAAGGCTGGAGTCTCTAACACAATGGGTGTTGATCTGCCAATGCACACAGAAATAAGCCATCAAAAACTCAATCAGGTATTCATTCAGACATTAATCAATTATGTATTAATTATGCTCACAAAATAGGACCTGGCTTGGAAAACACACACGCACACTCACACAGATATATATATATATATATATATATATATATATATATATATACTGTATATACACACACACACACACACACACACAGAGTATACAAACCTTATGGATATAAATGGATACTCATATAACTATATATATATACTCACCTATTTCTTGTCCACACCATTAGCTGTGGATTTTGTTACTCACACACACACACACACACTCTAGTCACTGCTCTGCACCACTTCACAGACCCGCTGACACACACACACACACACACACACACACACACACAGACACACACACACACACACACTACTCACTGCTCTGCACTACTGCACAGACCTGCTGACACACACACACACACACACACACACAAACACACACACACACACACACACACTAACACACACACACGTCCTTGCTCTGCTCCATTGACTGAGGCCTTCTCAGGTCTGTGAGCAGTGGACCTGGAGCACTTAAGAGGTAAAGAAAGAGCAGAATGAATGACAGGTCACGACCTTCCTCTTTATTTTCTCTTCTTTCTCTTCCTCCTCCTCTCAGTGGCCATGATTTCCTGTGCTTACATCACATGTCTTTCTTTCTCTCATTCAGACCTGTCTTCCTTTCTTTTCACTCTTTTCACTCCTGCCCTTTCAATCTCCGGTGTCTTCTCTCTTCTCTCCAGTCCTGTACTCTCATTTCTCCTCTTCTCTCTTCTCCTCTCTTCTCTCCAGTCCTGTACTCTCATTTCTCCTCTTCTCTCTTCTCCTCTCTTCTCTCCAGTCCTGTACTCTTATTTCCAATCCTTTCATCTTCCTTCATTCTCCTCTCCTTCTTTCTCTTCTCTTTTCCTCTCCCCTCCTCTAGTTCTGAATGGTTCTCCTCCCCCCTCTAGTTCTGCATGGTTCTCCTCTAGTTCTGCGTGGTTCTCCTCCCCCCTCTAGTTCTGCGTGGTTCTCCTCTCTCCTCCTCTAGTTCTGTGTGGTTCTCCTCTAGTTCTGCATGGTTCTCCTCTCTCCTCCTCTAGTTCTGTATGGTTCTCCTCTCCCCTCCTCTAGTTCTGTATGGTTCTCCTCTCCCCTCCTCTAGTTCTGCATGTCAATCATTCACTCTGAAGGCACAGCCTGTGCTGTGTCGTGCGGGTCACCTTCAGGTGAGTTAGTAAACACCAGGATCTACCAGAGTTGCAGTGGACTCTAGCGCCTCCTTCAGGTGAGTTAGTAAACACCAGGATCTACCAGAGCGCAGTGGACTCTAGTGCCCCATTGTTACGCCGTTTTGGTGCGGGAGGGGGGAGGGGGGCATCAGCCTGTTCTGTGATATGAGGATCACCTCCTGCTGAGTGAGTAAAGGATCTACTGAGGAAACACTGAGTGAGTAAAGGATCTACTGAGGAAACACTGAGTGAGTAAAGGATCTACTGAGCAAACACTGAGTTTCTCGCAGGCACATAGTTTTCATTTAGCAGCTGATATGTCATGCTGAAACACCTCTTGTTTCGTTACTAATAGGGTACATAATTAGGCGCACTTTACGCATCTCCTCCCATCTCTTTGCAACGAACACCCACTTTCCCTTATACACTCCCAGCAGCAGTAATCTAAAGTGCGCCACCTTTGATAAATATGGTTTTAGGTTTTTACCCGCTATTTTACGCCTGAAACAGGCGCAATCCTGTTAGTAAATGAGGCCCTGAGAGAGTAAAGGATCTACAAGGATCCTTGTGTTTCTCGATGCTGTGTGGATGATCTCCAGAGGAGTTGGTAAACACTATATCAGATCTGAGCCAGAACTGGGCCAGGCGAGAGCGAGTGCACTGTCAGCTACTGTTCCACTGAGGCCCTGAGGCAGGGGATACGAGGCAATTATTGCAGTCAGTCTAGGAGTTCAACAGCAACCTTGATTTTGCTTGATAGAATTTGGCAGCTGGAATGTGTGTGTGTGTGTCTGGGGCGTTAGTTAAATGGCTTAGGTAGAAAGCCAAGACTTACCCAATCAGTGGGATGCTAGCCCTAGCGCTGGCGCTCTCTCTGCTGCCAGCATTCCTGTCAGCCTCCTGGGACCCATTATGAGCGCCACAGTCAGCGGCATTACCTGTGCACACACACACACACACACACTATGCCAACCTGATACACACACTTATACACATACACACACACACACAGACACACACACACACACACACACACACTATGCCAACCTGATACACACACTTATACACATATACACACCCACATACACACTAACACACAAGCACACACGCACACACATACGCAAAAACACAAGTGCACACATTCATGCAAGTATACCTACACACACACACACACACACAATCATACATATTTGGGTACACAGTGCAGTAAAGTTGTAGTCTTTGGTGGTATTCAGTTCACAGAACCCCCCCCCCCCCCACATACACACACACACACCTACACACCTACACACAGATGAGATGCCTAGACATGCGTAAGCTGAAGCTGGTCTGACAGTGAGCTCCATTGTACTGGCCTCTGGTCTCGTTAAAGTTCCTTGTCTCCATGACGAAGTGTGCCTCACGGGGAAAGACAATTCCAGAGGCTTAACAGGCCACTTAGTCGGCCATTAGCAGAATTTCCTCGTAAACAGCAGTGTAAACATCGCTCCTCGTTTATTATTGGGTAAATATTTGGGATGTGACTTCATGGTATTTTCAGTGGCCCACACGTTAAATCCAACCTCGCCCCCGTGAAAATAAAATGTTGCAACAGATTGGACGAATCATGAACATATGAAATACACACTGTCTGGCACATATTACTACAAGCCAAATGCAATATGTTTAATAGGTCTATATTACTATGAGCCAAATGCAATATGTTTAATATGTCTATATTACTATGAGCCAAATGCAATGTTTAATATGTCAGCAATACTCTGCTCAATATATATTTTATGATGTATAATTTTTATGTATAGTTTTATGACACAGGTAGGAAAGTGTCCTGGTGTAGTGCGGATGAGGACCACTGGAAACATCTGGTGATTGTTGCCATATCAGGGCCATATCAGGGCCATATCAGGGCCGTATCAGGGTCAGATCAGGGCCGTATCAGGGCCATATCAGGGCCATATCAGGGTCATATCAGGGCCATATCAGGGCCTTATCAGGGCAGCATGATAGACCTGTCTCTCTTTTTTGTCAAAGGTTGTCTTCAAGCAAGTTTCTGATTTCCTGTGTCAGAATAATTTGCTCATCAATAATCAGATCATTCATTCCCATGGGTTCCTTAGGCGAGATCATTCATTCCCATGGGTTCCTTAGGTGAAATCATTCATTCCCATGGGTTCCTTAGGCGAGATCATTCATTCCCATGGGTTCCTTAGGCGAGATCATTCATTCCCATGGGTTCCTTAGGTGAGACCATTCATTCTCATGGGTTCCTTAGGTGAGACCATTCATTCCCATGGGTTCTCCTATCACTGTTATGCAGATGACGACGCTCAACTCTACTGTCTTTCCCCCAGGATGACTCCACAGTATCGGCTCGTATTTCTGTGGTGATATTTCAGCTTGGATGATGGATCGTCACCTTGAGCTCAGTCTTGAGAAAACTGAGCTCCTCATATTCCCATCCAACCCGGCTTTCCCACAAAATATTAACATCCAGCTCAGGTCATCTTCATTGACCCCAACTAAATATGCACGAACTTGGGAGTTATATTTGAGCGTGTAGCTTCTGTCTGAGCATGTAGCTTCTGTCTCGAGGCCTTGGCGGTTTACACTGTAAGATTTATAACATTCGCTATCTCACACAATGTGCTACATGACTTACGCTGCAGGCCATGTACACAGAATGCCTTCATGTGTAGTGAGGCCGGCGCAGATGATTGAGAATGCAGCGGCAGGTTTGGTCTTTGATCAGCCAAAGAGGACACATGTGACTCCTCCGCTGGTCTCCCTGGAGCTCCACACACACACACACACACACACACACACACACACACACACACACACACACAGGATTCAGCTGTACTCCCCCTCTGTCTGCCCTAGCATGGTGACGTGTGACATGTAGGGTTGTGTGTGTGTGTGTGTGTGTGTGTGTGTGTGTGTGTGTATGTGTGCGTATATGTGTGCGTATATGTGTGTGTGTGTGTGTGTGTGTGTGTGTGTGTGTGTGTGTGTGTGTGTGTTTGATTCAGCTGCACTCCTCCTATCAACCACTTCGCTCCTTTGAAGAGCGTTTGTTGTCTTTGTCATTTCTTCAAAGCTAGAGATCGCAGTAAGTTGCTTTGGACAAAAGTGTCTGCTAAATACTTAAACCATAACCATGGTTATGCACCACGGTCATACTGTATATACCCTATTTATCTATATTTATATTACCATTATGCACATACTCTGCACTCTTCTGCTTTGCACTTCTGGTTAGATG
>NC_045152.1:14280693-14290693 GCF_900700415.2 Clupea harengus
GCCCAGACAGACTGTTCTTATTTACACCGCTGGGTTTGTGTCCTCTTCAGACCAGAAGGCACGGAAGAGGGACTGAAAAGGTGTTAAATGAATGCAAGTGAGCTTGAGCCGAGGATAAAAGGTGTCGTTTGGCCACATTTAAAAAAAAAAAAAAATTATGTATTTATTTTTATCACAAAAGCAGCCTGCAAATGACAGGCAGTGAGGCCGTCTTCTAAAGTGAGTCATTACCCCAGCAGCATGGTTCAGTCTGTGTGAATCTGTTCAGTCTAGTTACAGTAGAGTGGGATTGGATCAGTCTAGTTACAGTGGAGTGGGATTGGATTGGTTCATTCTAGTTATAGTGGAGTGGGATTGGATCAGTCTAGTTACAGTGGAGTGGGATTGGATCAGTCTAGTTACAGTGGAGTGGGATTGGTTCAGTCTAGTTACAGTGGAGTGGGATTGGTTCAGTGGAGTGGGATTGGATCAGTCTAGTTACAGTGGAGTGGGATTGGTTCAGTCTAGTTACAGTGGAGTGGGATTGGATCAGTCTAGTTACAGTGGAGTGGGATTGGATCAGTCTAGTTACAGTGGAGTGGGATTGGATCAGTCTAGTTACAGTGGAGTGGGATTGGTTCAGTCTAGTTACAGTGGAGTGGGATTGTTTCAGTCTAGTTACAGTGGAGTGGGATTGGATCAGTCCAGTTACAGTGGAGTGGGATTGGATCAGTCCAGTTACAGTGGAGTGGGATTGGATCAGTCTAGTTACAGTGGAGTGGGATTGGTTCAGTCTAGTTACAGTGGAGTGGGATTGGTTCAGTCTAGTTACAGTGGAGTGGGATTTGATCAGTCTAGTTACAGTGGAGTGGGATTGGATCAGTCTAGTTACAGTGGAGTGGGATTGGTTCAGTCTAGTTAGAGTGAAGTGGGATTGGATCAGTGGAGTGGGATTGGATCAGTGGAGTGGGATTGGATCAGTCTAGTTACAGTGGAGTGGGATTGGTTCAGTCTAGTTACAGTGGAGTGGGATTGGTTCAGTCCAGTTACAGTGGAGTGGGATTGGATCAGTCCAGTTACAGTGGAGTGGGATTGGATCAGTCTAGTTACAGTGGAGTGGGATTGGATGGATGTGCCATTTGAAACAGGTAACCTGATGGATTCAGAGTTAAAAAGAGGAGGGTGAGAAAGAGAAAGAAAGAAAGACAGAGATGGAGAGATGAATGGAAGACAAAGAAAGACAGAAAAGCAGAGAGAGCTGTGTGTGTGTGTGTGTGTGTGTGTGTGTGTGTGTGTGTGTGTGTGTGTGTGTGTGTCTGAGAGAGAGAGAGAAAGAGAGTGGGTGTGCTTGTGTGTATGTGTGTGCATTTGCGTGTTTGTGTGAGTGTCAGTGTGAGTGTATGTGTGTGCGTGTGTGTTTCTGTGTGAGTGTGTGTGTGTTTGTGTGTGTGAGTGTGAGTGTGTGCATGTGCGTGTTTGTGTGCATCAGTGTGTGTGGGTGTGTGAGCGTGGTTGTGTTCTTCCACTGAGCTCTGACAGACTGGAGATGCCCTCTAAACAGCAGAGAGAGATGTGTGTGTGTGTGTGTGTGTGTGCACACTCTAAACAGCAGAGAGAGATGTGTGTGTGTGTGCACACTCTAAACAGCAGCAGAGAGATGTGTGTGTGTGTGTGCACACTCTAAAAATTTTTCGCTAAAAGTTCTTTCATATCTGAGGAATTCAGCTGCTTATTTTATTCTATGGAACCCAGGCCCCAGCAGAGATGTGTGTGTGTGTGTGTGTGTGTTTGTTTTATTCTACGGAATCAAGGCCCCACCAGAGATGTGTGTGTGTGTGTGTGTGTTCGTTTTTTTCTACGGAGTCCAGGCCCCAGCAGAGGTGTGTGTGTGTGTGTGTGTGTGTGTGCGTGCGTGCGTGCGTGCGTGCGTGCGTGCGTGCGTGCGTGTGTGTGGTAGTGCTAGTTATCTAGATTGATGAGGGTTTGATGAATTTGTTGAAGGGGTGATTTGGGGGGTGTAGGCTACTGTGACAAACTGGAAAGAAGAAAGGACTCACTTCTCTGTTGCTGAACAAGTGTGTGTGTGTGTGTGTGTGTGTGTGTGTGTGTGTGTGTGTGTGCTGTGACAAACAAACATACACTCACTCATCTTTTCAAAATGTTCAGCAAACACCAATCTAATCAAGTTAACCTGCCTTAGCTACAGCTAGTAGCAAGCTAACGCTAGATAGCAGATGCTGAGCTAAACATAGGTGCTAACATTAACTTTTACATTACCAAATGATTGATCTATCTGAGTTCATTTCCAGGTGCCTGATAAAGTTTGATTTGGTCGATCCAGCACCCCTTATGTTGATTCCGCAGATGTTCCATTTAGTGATTCTTTTGATTGGGCCTTGTGTGAAGTTATAAAAGCCAAAGGTTATGACAGATGGGACAGCAGCTCCATGGTGTACCGGTAGTTGCTGCATTTGACAGCCATTAGTGGCTGTGTGCGCCATATGCTTAAGGTTACGGGTGATACTAAGGAAGGGAATGACATTGTTAATGCAACAAAACTAAATATAATAAATTATACTCGGGAATATTTATGTCAACATTTATTTTTATATATACTGATGAATATGGCTCATGAGAGTGGACCTGCAACCCGTACCAACCCATATGCAATTAATAATGAGTGATGAACATATATACTATATGTGCTTTGCTGAATGATGCTTGATTCATGTCGTGCAATGATATAACCACTGTGTGCTCTCCTAATATGTGGTGTGAAACATGCTAAATAACTGTGTGTGGAAATTGCTTGAGTTATGCTTACACAAACAAACCTATATCCATATATGCTTGCTGAAAAAGTGTGAAATATGAAATGTGCTTAACCAACAAGAATGTAAAGCAGAACAATGTGTACTTTGAGAGAGTTTGCAAACTTCACTGTGCTGTACATTGTGTAATAGTGGAGGGGGCAGGAAGGGGCCTCTGGGCCTGCGAGGAGGTGACACATGGGTCAGAGATGAACATATGTTGCTAAGAAGTGTCATGAAAAAGGGAGGTGGTTTAGAACGTGTTGCATGTGAGAGGGATTTAAAAGGCGAATGCAGTTTGTGTTCGAGAGCTCTTTAGGGTAGTAGGGTAGACAATAAAGACAAGAGAAATACAAGAGCCACGTCTGCGTCTTTCCTATGGACTGAGCTACCCCCGAAAAGCATGGCCTTCTTGCCTTAGTATCCCAACCACGACCCCAGACCGGGACACAAACAGGTCATCCGCAAGAAGCCGAGACCTCTTGAAGAAAGAACGGCCCTGGGACGGCTGGTGTGAATGGGTAAGACTGTCTGCTTTTCCATTTCAGGAAAAGGATACAATAAAGGTGACTGTGACTCCTTGTTGTATTTGGGGCTGAAACACACTCTATAGGGAGAAGAACAGTATGACATGATGATCCGAACTAGCCTGGTGATTTTTAGATAAGTGTGTCGAATAGCCATAGATAAGAAACTGTGAGAGCGCTCGAAAGCTCACGTGAAAACGCTCGGTTTTTATCTATAGGCGGGCACAAACGATCTTATTCTTCAATACGTATATAAATGTTTACAAGTCCCAAATCTTGAGTCCGAGTTGAGTCTCAAGTCACTGTGTGTGCAACTTAAGTGTGACTCGATCTCTGGGACCCAGTACTCTCTTTCTTTGTGTGTGTGTGTGTGTGTGTGTGTGTGTGTGTGGTCGTGGTCGTGCTTCGGCAGTAACTACTGCTTATTTTTCTGTAAACACACTCCTGGTCTCCTTCAGACCTGAGCACTTTTTGGAGCCGTCTCTTGGGCTTGGAGTGTGTTTTTGTGTGTGTGTGTATTTGTCATGTGTGTGTGAGTTGTGTGTATGTGTGTCTGCATATGTGTGTGTGTCTGCACATGTGTGTGTGTGAGTTGTGTGTATGTGTGTCTGCACATGTGTGTGTGTGAGTTATGTGTGTGTGTGTCTGCACATGTGTGTGTGTGTGAGTTATGTGTGTGTGTGCCTGCACATGTGTGTGTGTGAGTTGTGTGTATGTGTGTCTGCACATGTGTGTGTGTCTGCACATGTGTGTGTGTGTGTTGCCTCTTGTGTGTACATTAGCGCGGAGGCTAACTGCGTTTCACTAGCAGTGATTGATGTGAGCGCGGAAGCTAACTGCTAGCTGTGATTGATGTGAGCGCGGAAGCTCTGTGACTCCTCATAATAACTTCACCATCTCCGTCTCACCCACGCAACACACACCCACGAGTCGGGGGCGCAGAAATATAAATAAACACACAGGCGCTCAATGCACACTGCAGAAAGATAGGCATGAAAATATGAATAAGCACACAGACGCTTTGAGGGAAGATGGATATGCTAGTGCTGGCTGCAAATGGTGGCGTGCTAAGAATAGCAACAAAATAATACAGGTTAGCAACGTGACTGCAGGAAAGGGTGTTGTTTACTGTTTGTCAATATCAGATGATTACCTTCTTAATGATTACTTTTTCAGTTGCTCCATCAGTCATACATTCCATTCGTTCATTTATTTATTCTGCTGTTTCATTTATGCATTTTCTCCTTCACTCACTTTACCCACAATCCCATCTGCCAGTCTCTAAGCAACGAAATGTCTTGTAGCTCAACATGAAACCGGGCCACATTAATCCTGCAGCCAGGTCATGGTTTGATCAACCCATAGAGAAGTTTAGGCTCACGCTCTCTCAAGAACTCTGTTAAATACAGCTTTAGTTTCCAACACTTCCACTATCACACTCACTAGTTTCCAGAGCAGTTCCACACTCATTTTTAATGTTTGTGTATGTGTGTCTCTGTGCGTGTGTGTATGTGTGTGTCTGTGCGTGTGTGTATGTGTGTGTCTGTGCGTGTGTGTCTGTGCGCGCGTGTGTGTGTGTGTGTGTGTCTGTGCATGTGTGTGTGTGTGGCATCAGGGTTGTGGTGAGGTACATACACACACCACCAAAGCTAGAGACCTTACTTCAAATGACTCAAAGCATACTTTGACTTGAGTATACTTCACGAAGTGTGTTAATAATTGTTACGGTCAGCATAGCCATTGAATCACTAGTGAAACTAAATGTTTGTTTGTAGTCACCAGTACCATAGAATCAACAATCTCAGGAATACGCCAGACCTGGGCCACACCTGGGCCAGACCGGGGCCACACCTAGGCCACACCTAGGCCACACCTGGGCCAGACCGGGGCCAGACCTGGGCCAGACCTGGGCCACTTGTGGGCCACACCTGGGCCAGACTGGGGCCAGACCTGGGCCAGACCGGGGCTGAATCAGGTCTGATTCTGGTCTAGAGATTGCTGCTGAAGGATCCTGGTAGTTGGTCTGTATTGTAGGCTATTCACCTGTGAAGTGTGTGTAGAAGAGTCTAGACATGTACAAGGCAATTCCACACACACACACACACACTCACACACACCCACACAAGCACATTTATGTAGATGCACAATCTCCTGGGATGAGTTTGACCTCATGAAACAGTAAATACAGATACATAGCGTGAGAATAAAATGGAAGCACACACACACACACGCAGACACACTGTCTTGTATCAGTTGTTTCGGGTTTGAAGAAAGAGCTGTTGTGCAGAAGGTTCTGCTGACGTTCACAGAAGCTAACTTCCCATAAGGTCAAGTGACTGACTGACCCATGCTTTGGCACACAAACACTCTCTCACACACACACACACACACACACACACACACACACACACACTGTCTTATATACTGCATGGTGTCTGACACATTTGCTCAGGCCGTAACCATGACGATGATGAGAGCCTCTTGGAATGCCAGTGTGTGAGTACGTCGAGAGAAGGGAGATACACATACACACGCACACACACACTCACACACACACACACTCACACACACACACACTCACACGTGCACACACACACATGCATGCCAGTGTGTGAGTATGTCGAGAGAAGGGAGATGCACATACACGCGCACACACACACTCACACACACACACACACACACACACACACACACACACACACACGTGCACACACATGTATGCCAGTGTGTGAGTTCGTCGGGAGAAGGGTGATTCCCGTCTGTGGTTCATTTCTGTCTGACGCACATACTGACACATACACGCACACACACACACACACACACACACACGTGCACACACACACACACGCACACGCACACACACACACATACAAAAGCTCTGAGTGATATCAGTTGGTATAAAAAATGTTTTGTGTCATCATGTTGTCATGAAAGTTACTCTCTCTCTCCCTCTCCTCGTCTGTCTTCTCCTCTATTATTCCAAATCTCATGGAAAAATGCTTTTTTCATGCCATTCATCAGCTCTCCTCTCCTCTCCTCTCCTCTTTTCTTCACCCTACTTCCCTCCTCTCCTCTCCTCCCTCCTCTCCTCTCCTCTCCTCCGACTGAACCATTAGGCATTCATACTGCTGACTGAACAAGAGCTTTTCTAAAAATCTATATTTCTATATATATTCTTCTTTCTCTTCTTTTTCTTCTTTCAGTTTCCTCCATTTCCTCCCCTGCTCAGCCTATTCATTCTGGGTTTGTGCGTGTGCGTGTGTGTGTGTGCGTGTGTGTGTGTGTGTGTGTTATGTTCTCGGACTGGATGTATGACTCAGCTCTCCGCGCTTCTCGCTCCACTCCACTCCTCATAGCCGTCTCTGAAGGGCAGGGCCTTGAAGATGGATGCCCACACCAGCGCTTCATGCCTGCATCCTACCCATCGCCCCACTCATCATCTGTCTGTGTGTGTGTGTGTGTGTGTGTGTGTGTGTGTGTGTGTGTGTTCATGCCTGCATTCTACCCATCGCCCCACTCATCATCTGCATCATTTATAACCCCCCTAACCCCCCTTATTTATAACCCCCCTTATTTATACCCCCCCCCCCCCAGCCCCTGTGTGTCTGTGCGTATGCCCGTGTCTGTGTTGTGCTGTTAACATTGTGGTTAAGTGTGTGTGTGTGTGTGTGTGTGTGTGTGTGTCTGTGTGTATGCCCGTGTCTGTGTCGTGCTGGTATCATTGTGGTTAAGTGTGTGTGTTTGTGTGTGTGTGTCTGTGTGTCTGTGTGTATGCCCGTGTCTGTGTCGTGCTGGTATCATTGTGGTTAAGTGTGTGTGTGTGTGTGTGTGTGTGTGTGTGTGTGTGTGTGTGTGTGTGTGTGTGTGTGTGCCTGTGTCTATGTCTTGCTGTTATCATTGAGGTTTTGTGTGTGTGTCTCTGTGTCTGTGTGTATGCCCCTGTCTGTGTCGGGTTGTTACCAATGTGGTTATGTGTGTGTGTGTGTGTGTCTGTATCGTGCTGTAATCAATGTGATTAAGTGTGTGAGCGTGTCTGTGTGTCTGTGTGTATGCCCGTGTCTGTGTCGTGCTGGTATCATTGTGGTTATGTGTGTGTGTGTGTGTGTGTGTGTGTGTGTGTGTGTGTATGTGTGTGTCTGTGTCGTGCTGGTATCATTGTCGTTATGTGTGTGTGTGTGTGTGTGTGTGTCTGTGTCGTGCTGGTATCATTGTGGTTATGAGTAGTTATTACTTTGGCTGACTCAATGCTGTGCGCCCGAGGAATGCCCTAAAATATTGATGAAGTGGAAGGTTTCCGTTGATTACAGCTCCACTCCGTGTACAGCCTGTGACCCAGGATTTGGCCCAGATCTGGCCCAGATCTGGCCCTGTGCTGGCGGGTGGGTCAAGGTTGTGTTACGGGAAACTGGCAGGCAGGCTAAAGACACTACCAGACCCGACGACAGAAACACACCAAACATCATCAACACCACATATAAGGTATTAGGAGACATGTTTGTGATGCATATGAGTGAGGGAAAGTGTGTGTGTGTGTGTGTGTGTGTGTGTGTGTGTGTGTGTGTGTGTGTGTGTGTGTGTGTGTGTGTGTGTGTGTGTGTGTGTGTGTGTGTGTGTGTGTGTGTGTGTGTGTGTGTGTGTGAGAATAGGTTAAGGTCAGTGTGATTACTCTGTGGTGAAAGAGGCCTGGCTCTAGACAAACAGTGCAGTCATTGCCTGCTCTCCCGCATCAAACTTAATTAGGCACAATCACAAGCCGAGCGTCCCAGCTGTCACATGGAGATGTGTGTGTGTGTGTGTGTGTGTGTGTGTGTGTGTGTGTGTGTGGGTCAGAAACATTTCCTCTCATCTAAACTCTGAGCAGTGGAGAATTCCTCTCTCTGGAAAATTCCTCTCTCTTCATACACACACACACACACACACACACACACTTTCCCTCACTCATATGCATCACAAACATGTCTCCTAATACCTTATATTCATGCATACACACACACAGAATGAGGAGGACACACACTAGTCAGCTGTTTGTCTCATATAATTGTGTGTGCGTGTGTGTGTGTGTGTCTGTGAACTTCTCATCAGAAGATGGCAGGCCTGTTAGGAAGGGTGTGCGCACACACACACACACACACACACACACACAGCATTATTCTGTTTTTGTTGTGGGAAGACTAAACACAGTCTCACATCTTGACAGCCACTTGGTGTGTGTGTGTGTGTGTGTGTGTGTGTGTGTGTGTGTGTGTGTGTGTGTTTGTGTGTGTGCGCGTGTGTGTGTGTGTGTGTGTTTATGTTTGTAGGTGTAAGTGGATGTGTTTGTCTGTTTCTGTGAGTGTTTGTGTGTGTAGGTAGGTGTGTTTGTCTGTCTTTCTGTGAGTGTTTGTGTGTGTAGGTGGGTGGGTGTGTTTGTCTGTCAGTTAGTGTGTGTGTGTGTGTGTGTGTGTGTGTGTGTGTGTATAAGAGATCTATTATTGAGTGTCCACTATTTGACCTGAGACAGGCTCTTGTCTGTAATGTACTTCTTCTGAGAAACACACTGATGGTCAGTTCTTGGAATCCCATATTCTAACTGCCTGCTTCAGTAATGGCCACTTAACTATCAGGCACTCAGGCAGTAACTCTGTGTGTGTGTGTGTGTGTGTGTGTGTGTGTGTGTGTGTGTGTGTGTGTGTGATGTAGGGGCCTTGACACTCATGAAATGAACACTGCAGAATTGCTCAGCTGTTTCAGCAAAACTACAACCTGTTTCTTGCCAGCATGTTCATCTGCCGTCGGAAACCACTCCTCATTCTACTGCTGATGGAGTGGGGTGGTATTGCAATAGTATCTATATGAACCAGATAATCACGATACCACACTGCCCCACACAGAACCTCTCATTCTATTGCCCCAGTCACACAAGTTACTGCCCAACACAGAACCTCGCCATATTGTACTGCTACTGCCACAAAATCTTCTTCAGAGCTACTTACCCCAGTCACAACATTCTGCCATATCAGACAATGCCCATCATACCCCCCACACACACACACACACACACACACACACACCAAGTGGCTGTCAAGATGTGAGACTGTGTTTAGTCTTCCCACAACAAAAACAGAATAATGCTGTGTGTGTGTGTTCCCAGTCTGCAGGTTGCGCTGAGTATATGCACACATAATTACCTGATCAGTGATCAGTGCTAAAGATGGTACACTGGTACAGCAAAATCCAGCAATTGATGAAAACCTCTTTGAATTCGTAGTCAAGGCCCCGTTGCCAACAGTCTCCTCTGAGTACAACCTTTCTCTGTGGTTTCCAAATAAACATGACCTCCTGTGACCTCTTGACCTCTTGTGTTATTGTATCGTAACAGCATGATCCCTTGTGTTTACTTCATCGTAACAGCATGACCCCTTGTGTTTACTGCATCGTAACAGCATGACCCCTTGTGTTAACTTCACTGTAACAGCATGACCTCTTGACCTCTTGTGTTTACTGCACTATAACAGCATGACCTCTTGTGACCTCTTGACCTCTTGTGTTTACTGTACCGTAACAACATGACCTCTTGTGACCTCTTGACCTCTTGTGTTTACTGCACTGTAACTGCATGACCTCTTGTGACCTCTTGACCCCTTGTGTTAACTTCATTGTAACAGCATGACCCCTTGTGTTTACTGCAAAATTAATAAATGTAGT